>NW_027256883.1:213118932-213673685 GCF_029215685.1 Pituophis catenifer annectens | reverse complement strand
GCAAAACCCGGCAGGTCTGCTCAGCCTCCCTGGCTTTGGCCCCCTACTCAGTTATGGGTCCCGCTGTGCCAAGGACGGCGGCTGGGTGCCCCAGAACAGCCGTGGCTCAGACCCCTTAAAGCAGACAAACCCCCTTCCTCAAAAAATGCCCTGGGAAGGAATCCTGGATTCTCCAGCGCTGGGGGGGGGGGGAGCCTCGTTGGAGGTCTTCCCCCTCCCCATCTGGCTGCGGGGTGGGGGAAGGGAAGGAGGGAGAGCAGGCGCAAGATGTGGGAGGGGGGGTCGGAGGGGGGCACGGTGCCTTCTCTGCTTCGAGAAAGTGTTTATCATCAGCTGCTAATTGCGAGCTGGGCCCTCCGGGGACCCTCCTTGGCGTTTGCCCAAAGATATTCCAGGAAGAGCGGGCATTGGGCGAGCCCTTCGGTGGTGGTGGTGGTGGGGATGAGGAGAAGGGGAGGGGTGCCCTATGCCTGGGGCGTGGGGGAAAGGCATGGGGGTAGGACCAGGCAAGCGGGGGGGGGGGGGGGTTTCTGAGGCTCCGAGAAGCAAGGCAGGTGGGGGTCAGGATCTTAGCTGTTGTTTGGGGAGGTGGGGAGGGGGCTTCACTTCTCTTGAGGTTTGCCTGCAAGTGTTAGGTCAATGGACAGAGTCAGGGAGGGGGTCTGAAGATTTGGGGAGGGGGGTAGCAGGTGTGTGGGAGGGACAGGAGAAGGGGGATAGGGCAGGTGGAACTGGGGGGTGGGCAAGCGAGAGAGACGGGGGTCTGGATCTCCCTTGGGCTCTGCAGCAGCCTAGGGCACAGGGCATTTTGGGGAGGGGGTGACTTTTTCATCCACCGCAGCACGATAAGCCCCTATCCAGGTCTTGGGGAAGGGGTCTTTCCCTGCAAGGTAGCATGATGGGGCCTCTCCCCCTTCGGAGAGCCCAGCCTTCCTCAGCAAGGGGCTCCATCCCTCCCACTCACTCCCCCCCCTGCAGATTCAAATGACCTTCCCTGTCCCCCCTCCCCTGCCCTAGCCTGCCCCTCCCCACAGAAAAAGCCCAGGGCCCCCCTTGCAGCTTGCCTGCCCCCCTCCCCGAAGAGACACGACGAGATCAGCTGTATATATTGAAGACTAGTTTTTATTCAGTTGTGAATACAATAATACTATTTTTGTTAACCGTATGTCTGTATTTATGTGTTTTGGCTGTGCTTGCCCTCCCTCTCCGAGCCCCCCCACCCGCTGTGCCCCATTTAACCCCCTCCCCTACCTCCTTTTTCGATTGCAAAGGCAGCCTATCAGGTGAGGGGTGGTGGGCTCCCCCAGCTCTCGCCCCCTGCCCCCCCTTTTTCCCCAGTCCTTGTTGTCCAGGCCTCCGACGACCCCCTTATTAGAGAAGAGAAGAAAAAAAAAAAGTTGAAGGTGAATTTGAAGACGGATAATAAAAAATGTGGTGTTTGAGCCGAGCTTCCTGTCTGGTTCTTCGGTCCTTTTTTTCCTGGGTGGGCGGTGGGCTCCCCTTGGCAAAATCCGGCTTCACAGGTAAATGGGCAGAGCCAGAAGGAGAGACTGGGAAGGCACCCTGGAGGTCTTCTAGTCCAACCCCCTACCATTTCAGCCAGACCCACCCAGCAGGGTTGACCAAGAGTTATGTCAGACTGCGGTACTGTCTCAAAATTAAATGAATCTCCAAACTGCCAATCTTTAAGGAAATCTTTCTTTAATTGAGCTCAGCCACCGGATCATGACTCCGCGCGGACAAGACTGACCTTTTGCCTCCCAATCCCTCCCTTTCCGACCCCCAAGTCTCTGCTTCTCATTGGCTGTCTTCCAAGTCATTCTTCAGACTTCTTTTCCCCGTCATTTCTCAGGAATGTGCCCCCCTCCCCTGATCTCCACGACAGCCAAGCTTCAAAGGGATTTTGCAGGCAAAAGTTTCAGAGTTTATCTTTCGCTGTCCTCTGCTCTCTCTATGCCAGCATTACAACGTTGACAAGTTATTTCCCCCCCACAATCCAGGGGACCCCCAGATGGGTTTAACCTACAGCATCCATCGCCTCCAACTTTGGCCCGTGAAAACCAGAGAGAGGGTATGCTGTAGACCAGGGGTCTCCAACCTTGGCCGCTTTAAGCCTGGTGGACTTCAACTCCCAGAATGCCCCGGCTGGGGCATTCTGGGAGTTGAAGTCCGCCAGGCTTAAAGCAGCCAAGGTTGGAGACCCCTGCTATAGACTGACTTTCCCTGGGGACCATCCATCCGACCAGGAAGAGGAGGGGAAGCGGGGGGTGTTAACGGGTGCCCCCTTTTTAAGGAGGTCCGTCTGAAGGGCCTTCTCCGTGGTGGCTCCCCCCTTGTGGAACAGGAAGTTCCTCCGCGAGGGAGATGGGGTTTCTAAATACAATAGATCAGGGGTCCCGAAACACACACACACCACCCCCCGTCCATGGACCGGCCACAGGGCCACGGCATGCCCGCAACCGGGCCACACAAACGAGGGAAGCCTCGTCCACAGGATGCAGGCAGCGCACAAGACCACGTCTCCTACCAGTCCATGGAAAAAAACCTCACTCCATGGATCCAGTCCCCGGGGCCCGAAAGGTTGGGGGCCACTCTGCTAGATAGATGAGAGGGAGGGAGAAACAGACAGACAGACGGGTGATAGAAATTGATTGATGATAAACAGGCAGATTAGATAGATACAGGTAAAAATAGATGATTGGGTGGGTGGGATAGATAGAGATAGATACACAGTAGTGGCCAAAATTGTGGAAACTTTTTGAGAAAGTTTTTTTGAGGTTTGATGGCTAATAGCACCACTTTTTTTTATTTGGAAATTCAAGATAATCCTATTCCACTGCTGGAATGGCCTGGGAATAGCCCAGACCTTCACCCAACTGAAAAATCTATGGAGCTGACTAAAGAAACTTGTTAAGTCAGAAGCGACCCAGCAATAAAACCCAGTTAATAGAAGCCATCATTCAATCTTGGCTTCACATGATAACAGCTGCGGAACTAAAAGACTTGGTTCACTCCATGGGAAGATGTTATAAGGCCATAATTCATGCGAAAGGTTACCCAACTATTAACTGACATGGTGATAATTTTTGTATATCTCGTTTTTTTCTACGTGTTTCACTTTTCTTCTTTATACTGCCAACTGCTATTCTAATAGCAAATCCTTCATAAAAGGTATTGCATTACATTCTTGATTAAATTATATTATGCATTGTATATCTCGTTTTTTCTATGGTGATCATTTTGGTATATCTCATTTTTTCTACGTGTTTCACTTTTCTTCTTTCTACTGTAACTGCTATTCTAACAGCAAATCCTTCCTAAAAGTTATTGCATTACGTTCTTGATTAAATTATCTTTCCATTGATATATAATTTTATGGTACTACTCCAAAAAAAAAAAAGCGGTGTTATTAGCTGGTTTTAGAAAATACACTTTTCGCAAAAAAGTTTCCACAATTTTGGCCACTTACTGTAGTTATAGGTAAAAATAGATGATTGGATGGATGGATGGATGGATGGATGGATGGATGGATGGATGGATGGAGATAGATATAGATAGGTAGATACAGTAGATGGATGGATGGACGGATAGACGGATAAAACACCATCTCTTGAGAGTGAAGCCCCCACCTCAACAAGAGGAGATACGCCCGCCCTGAAGACTCTGTTTAGCCCGTGCCCAGAGGGATACGGCACCCATCAAGT
This sequence comes from Pituophis catenifer annectens, assembly GCF_029215685.1. NCBI lineage: Eukaryota > Metazoa > Chordata > Lepidosauria > Squamata > Colubridae > Pituophis > Pituophis catenifer. The sequence continues at coordinate 213,669,981 of NW_027256883.1, read as the reverse complement.
GATTGATTTGATTGATGTCACTCAGGGTAGGTGAGTGTGATGGGGATAACGTTAATTTGGGATTTTATTTCCATAAGCCACCCGTAGTCACTCTGAGTGATTGATTGGGCAGTCATCTACATTTCCTTAATTTAAAATAAATAGGCCTGGTTGGGGGGGGGGTGCTCAATTTGGTGGGGGGTGGGAGGAAGGTGTCAGTTCTGCAGAAGAGCATAAGCTACTTATTCAAGGGAGAATCTTGGGGGGGGGCGTGTCCCCTCCCTTGGCTCAGAAAAGCGACATTTCTATCTAAAATCCTACAGTCCTTCTAGTGCAGCTGACACCACCATCTCCATCCTCTTCTCTTCCCGGTGGAAGCTGAGGGCTTTGGAAGTCCTCAAAGAGCTTGAAGGCCAGAGTTGAGGTTCTGGAGAAGATCTCCTGGCTGGATTGGTCAAGCTGGAGGGACTTTATTAATTAATTAATTAATTAATTAATTAATTAATTAATTAATTAATTAGATTTATATGCCGTCCTTCTCCGGAGACTGAGGGCGGCTTACAATGCACTCAGCAATAGCCTTCATCCTTTTGTATATTTATACAAAGTCAGCTTATTGCCCCCACAAACTGGGTCCTCAATTTACCTACCTTAGAAAGGATGGAAGGCTGAGTCAACCTTGAGCCTTGGCGAGATTCGAACCTGCAGTAATTGCAGGCAGCTGGTCTTAATAACTTAATAACAGGGTGCTTTAGACCACTGTACTACCAAGGCTCTTCCTCTCTCCTCTGGATTTTCTGCCAGTGGAAAAAATCAGAGCAGACACGCTTGGTTGCTTACAATCTTCTCCGTAGCAGTTCCAGAACCGTTGCAGGAATTGGATATGTCTAGTTGAATGAAGGAGGGACGCGATGGCTCAGTGGCTAAGACGCTGAGCTTGTCGATCGAGAGGCCGGCAGTTCAGTGGTTCGAATCCCTAGTTCCGCGTAACGGGGTGAGCTCCCGTGACTTGTCCCAGCTTCTGCCATCGTAGCCGTTCGAAAGCACATAAAAAAATGCAAGTAGAAAAATAGGGACCACCTTTGGTGGAAAGAGAACAGCGTTCCGTGCGCCTTTGGCGTTGAGTCATGCCGGCCACATGACCACGGAGACGTCTTCGGACAGCGCTGGCTCTTCGGCTTTGAAACGGAGATGAGCAGCGCCCCCTAGAGTCGGGAACGACTATGTGCGAGGGGAACCTGAACCTTTTTTACCTTTTTAGTTGAATGAAAAGAAGGACCGGAGGTGACGTGATGGCAGTGGTCCAATTTCTGTGGGGCTGCCCCAAAGAAGAGGGGGTCAACCTATTCTCCAAAGCACCTGAGGGAAGGACAAGAAGCAATGGATGGAAACTAACCAAGGAGAGAAGCAACCTGGAACGAAGTAGAAATTTCCTGACAGTGCGGACAATTAACCAGTGGAACTGCTTGCCACCAGAAGTTGTAGGTGCTCCATCACTGGAGGCCTTTAAGAAGAGAATGGACAACCATTTGTTTGAAATGGTATAGGGACGTGATGGCGAACTTATGGCACGCATGCCACAGGTGGCACGTGAAGCCATATTGGTGGACACGTGAGCTCAGCTCCAACGCGCATACGCGTACCGTCCAGCTGATTTTTGGGCCTCCTGGGCCCACCGGAAGTCAGGAAACAGGCTCTCCAGAGGCCGGAAATGGCCCGTTTGCCAACTTCCGGTGGGACCGGAAGGCCCATTTTTCACTCTCCCCAGGCGCCAGACCCTTTCTAGGCTTCCGGAAGTTGGCAAATGGGCCATTTCCGGCCTCCGGAAGGCCTCCAGGAGGGTGGGGAAGGCTGCTTTCGCCCTCCCCAGGCTCCTAGAAAGGCTCTGGAGCCTGGGGAGAGTGAAAAACGGGCCTACCGGGCCCATCGAGCCATCACGTACCAAAAGTGGGGGAGCATGGTGGGGTCGCACACACATGCACAGGGGGCGGGGCACATGCGCACACAACCCCCCCCTCCCCGCACTCCCCCCGCTTTTGGGACGCGATGGCCAAAAGGGTTAGCCATCACTGATATAGGGTTTCCTGCCTGAGCAGGGGGGTGGACTAGAAGACCTCCAAGGTCCCTTCCAACTCTTGTTACGTACACCTTTATACCTAAACGCAGACACGATCTGAATTCTATCATTATTATTATTTATTTATTTATTAATCATATTTGTATGCCGCCCACTCTCTGAGGATTCTGGGCGGCTTACAACAATCGACAATATACTAAATAGCACATTGCCCCCAACAATCCGGGTCCTCATTTTACCCACCTCGGAAGGATGGAAGGCTGAGTCAACCTTGAGCCTGGTGAGATTTGATCCGCTGATCTGCTGAACTAGCAGTCAGCTGAAGTAGCTGCAGTACAGCACTCTAACCACTGCGCCACCTCGGCTCTTTATTCTGGGCAAGAAATGAAGGCCGAGAGACAAGGGTCGGCTCCAGGCCTGAGCAAGAGGAGCCCGAAGGAAAGATCTGGAAGGTTGAGAAGAAGATTGTACAGATGGGAATTTTGCAAGCCTAGGTGGCCCACGCCTCCCAATAGTTCGTTTAGTGACCATTCAAAGTTAACGACGGCACTGGAAAATGTGACTTAGGACCGTTTTTTTTCACAGTTATGACCTTTGCAGCATCCCCATGATCAAAATTCAGACACAGAATAACCATACCAAAGGTGGAAGGGACCTTGGAGGTCTTCTAGTCCAACCCCCTGGCCAGGCTGCAACTCTATACCTTTCTGGACAAATACCTGTCTAGTCTCTCTTCTTAAAAACCTCCAGTGTTGGAGCACTCACAACCTCTGGTGGCAAGCAGTTCCACTGGTTAATTGTCCTCACTGCTAGGAAGTTTCTCCTGAATTCCAGGTTGCTTCTCTCCCTGATGAGTTTCCATCCATTGTTTCTTGTCCTGGAGAATAGGTTAAACACCCCCCCCCTCTTCTTTGGGGCAGCCCCTCAAATATTGGAAGATGCTATCATGTCACCCCCAGTCTTCTTTTCATTAAACTAGATATACCCAGTTCCTGCAACCGTTCTTCGCATGTCTTTGCCTCAGTCCTCCTTGGGGATTCCAGATTCATTCAGTTCAATGTGGGTTGAATAGGTTAACCCCCTCTTCTTTGTGGCAACCCCTGAGATATCGGAATATATCCTTTTCCCCCCTAAAATAAGACTCAGTCGAAAAATAAGCCCTAGCATGATTTTTCAGAATGCTTGTAATATAAGCCAGGGGTGAAATGCTCCCGGTTTGGACCGGATTGCCCGATCCGGTAGCGATGGCGGCAGGTAGTTCGGAGAACCAGTAGCAAAAATCCCTGCGTGCCCCTGCCCCATCATACCCAGCTGAGTCGCACGATCATCAGAGGCTTTTTTTTTTAACTTTTAAAAGCATTTTTTTCTACAACCTCTTCCGAAGAAAAAATGCTTTTAAAAGTAAAAAAAAAAAAAAGCCTCCGATGATCCCGCGGCTCAGCTGGGATCATCAGAGGCTTTTCAAAGCATTTTTTTTCTGCAACCTCTTGGCCGGAGAAGTGGTTAAAAAAATGCTTTGAAAAGTCTCTGACAATCCCAGCTGAGTTGCCTGATCGGCAGAGAAGCTTTTCAAAGCATTAGAAAAAATGCTTTTAAAAGTAAAAAAAAAAAAAGCCTCTGATGATCCCGCAGCTCAGCTGGGATCATCAGAGGCTTTTCAAAGCATTTTTTTCTGCAACCTCTTGGCCGGAGAGGTGGTAAAAAAAATGCTTTGAAAAGTCTCTGACGATCCCAGCTGAGTTGCCTGATCGGCAGAGGCTTTTCAAAGCATTAGAAAAAATGCTTTGAAAAGTTAAAAAAAAAACAGAGTTGGCCACGCCCACCCAGTCACATTACCCCTCCCCACCAAGCCACGCCCACAGAACTGGTAGTAACACATTTTACATTTCACCCCTGATATAAGCCCTACCTCAAAAATAAGCCCCAGTTAAGATTGTCAGCCAAACGGATGCATTTAGTACTGTATTTTCCCAAAAGTAAGACCTAACTGGAAACAAGTTCTAATTTTGCTCCTTTTGGAGCAAAAATTAATATAAGACCCAGTCTTCAGAAGTTTTGGGAGATTCATCCCTGGAGGCTTTCAAGAAGAGAATGGACTGCCATCTGTCAGAAATGGTGTAGGGTCTCCTGCTTGAGAGGGGGGCTGGACTAGATGACCTCCAAGGTCCCTTCCATCTCTGTTAATCTGTTTAATCTGTTTATTTTGGGGGGAAAACATGGTAGATATTAAGCTATAAACCAGAATACAGAGTAACAGAGTCGGAAGGGACCTTGGAGGTCAATTAGGGTCCTAAAGCTACGATCCAGGCAGTTCTCTTTTTTTATATAAAATAATTTTTATTGAGTATTTTGCATTTTAAAACCAATACACACAATAGCAAAAGAAATCAAGAGGCAAAAACTGAAAACAAAAGTCGATGCAGAAAGTTGTAAAATTGTATATACTGTATCTTTCTGCATCGACTTTTGTCTTTAAACTTAGCTTTTATCCTCCCGCTCCTTCTCTTTATTTTTAAATATTCATAATTAACTGTTTTGTTTACCAGGATCACTATTTACATTTATATCCAGTATGTTAATATCTAATTTCACTTTATATTTCTTATTTCTTAATTTGATTGCTGTTTTCCAACCACGTATAAAACCTATTCCACACTTGATAATAATCCGAGTCTTCTCTTTTTTTTTTCTTTTTTTTTTTAAATTTGATTTATATGCTGCCCTTCTCCGGAGACTCAGGGCGGCTTACAAGGCGTTAAGCAATAGCCTTCATACTTTTGTATATTTATACAAAGTCAGCTTATTGCCCCCACAAACTGGGTCCTCATTTTACCTACCTTAGAAAGGATGGAAGGCTGAGTCAACCTTGCGCCTGGTGAGATTTGAACTCGCAGTAATTGAAGGCAGCAGATGTAAGTGGATGTTAATTAGTCTGCTGAACCACCAGAGCTTTTTCTTTGATCTCCATCGTTAATTTATCCATTTCGGCGCATTCGAGGATTTTCTTTATTATTGTTTCTTCCGATGGTGTATTGGTCGACTTCCACACTTGCGCTAGAGTAAATTCTGGCCGCCGTTATAATATGCAATATAATATAATAGAGATCTTTTTTTCCATTTTTCTATCCATCATTCCTAGGAGGAACATCTCTGGTTTAAAATCTATCTTTTGGAGTGCAATCTCTTCCAACGATCCAGGCAGTTCTCAACAAATCGTTTGAAAAGTTGCAGCCTTGGTGGGAGATCATAGATGGTGGTGCCGGGGGAAGATCCCGGGATCTGGAGGTTCCATCCTTAATGATCGGAGGTGAAATCCTTGCTCCCTCCGACAGGGTCCACAACTTGGGTGTCCTCCTGGATTCTTGGCTGTCTTTAGACGACCATCTGACGGCCGTAACCAGGGGGGCCTTCGCACAGGTCCGTCTCGTGCGCCAGTTGCGCCCGTTCCTAGACCGGGATGCCCTCGCCACGGTCACTCACGCCCTTGTTACCTCTAGGTTGGACTACTGTAACACCCTCTACATGGGGCTGCCCTTGGGATGTGTCCGGAGGCTTCAGCTAGTCCAAAATGCAGCCGCGCGGGTAGTTACGGGGGTGTCTAGATACTCCCGTGTAACACCTCTCCTGCATGAGCTGCACTGGCTACCGGTGGCACTCCGGATACGTTTCAAGGTGCTGGTGCTCACCTATAAAGCCCTTCATGGCTTAGGCCCGGGGTACTTGCAGGACCATCTCCAGCCGTTCTCCCATCGTCCTGTGCGCTCTCACAGAGTCGGCCTCCTCAGGGTGCCATTGGCCAAACAATGTCGGCTGACGACCCCCAGGGGGAGGGCGTTCTCTGTGGGAGCCCCGACCCTCTGGAATGGATTGCCCACTGAGCTCAGGACAGCCCCCGACCTCCTTTCCTTCCTTTCGCGAGCTGAAGACGTGGCTCTTCCGCCAATTAAACTGATCCGTTTGGGGGTACACTGGTATAATTTTAAATCGTTTTAATTGGGTTACTGATTTTAATTTGGTATTGTATTGTGATTTGTATTGAAGTTGTCATTTGTAAGCCGCCTTGAGTCCCTAGGGAGAAAGGCGGCATATAAATCGCAATAAATAAATAAATAAATAAATAAATAAATAAGAGGCCGGTTTGCACGAATGGATCCCCGCAGATCTAAAATGATTATTTTTCAAAGCTGCAAGCCTCGGTTGGAGATCCTTAATGGGGGGGGGGTGTTAGAGGGAAACGACACCTGTTTGCGTTGACAAATTACAAACCAGGATCCCTGCGGATGCAAAGGCCTGGTGTTTGGAGGGGGAGGCCCTGGCTTGTTCACATAATCCCCACGTGCCAGTTAGTCGTCCCCTGGACGATTCCAGAGGATGAGGCTTTTAATGGGCTCCGAAGGGGCCGTGCGAAGCTGCCAAACCGGAAAAGGGCCATTATCAGCGGAGGTCTCGTGTTTCTTGTCAAGCTGGGGCTGCCCCCCCCTTCCACCCTCTCCCTGGCCAGCCACATCAAAAGACGGCGGTTTAACCTCTGCGCCCCCTGGCTATGAAGAGGCTTCGGAGCAGAAGGGTGGAAAAATTTGCGGTCACTCCAAGTGGCCGCGATTGGAGAGAAATTGCTTTGGCCAGAAGGACCGTCGTCAAAGGCATCGCTCCGTAGGAGGCAGCAGCGTCACTTGAACAGAATAACAACGGAACTGGAAAGGGACCTTGGAGGTCTTCTAGTCTAACCCCCTGCTCAATCAATCAATCAGAATAGAGCTGGAACGGACCTTGGAGGTCTTCTAGTACAACCACCTCAATCAATCAATCAATCAATCAATCAATCAATCAGAATAGAGCTGGAACAGACCTTGGAGGTCTCCTAGTACAACCCATTGCTCAATCAATCAATCAACCAACCAATCAATCAATCAATCAGAATAGAGGTGGAAGGGACCTTGGAGGTCTTCTAGTCCAACCCCTTGCTCAATCAATCAACCAATCAATCAATCAATCGATGAAACAACCAACCAATCAATCAATCAATCAATCAGAATAGAGGTGGAAGGGACCTAGGAGATCTTCAACTCCAACCACCTCAATCAATCAATCAATCAATCAATGAATCAGAAGAGAGCTGGAAGGGACCTTGGAGGTGGTCTGGTCCAATCCCTTAATCAATCAACCAACCAACCAACCAATCAATCAATCAACCAATCAATTAATCAATCAATCAATCAGAAGAGAGCTGGAAGGGACCTTGGAGGTCTTCTAGTCCAATCCCTTGTTCAATCAATCGATCAACCAACCAACCAACCAACCAACCAACCAACCAATCAATCAATCAATCAATCAATCAGAAGAGAGGTGGAAGGGACCTAGGAGATCTTCAAATCCAACCACCTCAATCCAATCAATCAATCAATCAATCAATCAATCAATCAGAATAGAGCTGGAAGGGACCTTGGAGGTCTTCTAGTCCAACCCCCTGCTCCTCCTCTCCTTGAAGATGTGTAGACTTCAACTCCCAGAATTCCCTAGCCCGAATGTCAACAACCACCAATGTGAGAAGAGAATTTGGGGAGCTGTCCACCCATGTGGAAGTTGCTCCAGCTGGGGGCCCTTCCACCTCCCACCCACCCACCCCCCCAGCCCCCCAAGAGCGACAATACTGCCAATGACACAGAAGCCACAACATGATGGCTGGGGAATTCTGGGAGTGGAAGTCCACAAGTTTTACAGTTGCCAAGATTGGAGACTCTGCTCTACCCTGTGGGCTTTCTGTTGGCACCAGGGTCCTCCCCTATACCCCGGTAGCTCCCCGGATTGCCTAAAGCCCAGGATGCCGGCAGCCTCCTTGCCACGGCAAAGGCCCGGGAGAGCCGGCTCATTCCTGCTTGGCAGAGGGGCCGTTATTGCCAAGCCAAGAAAACAGCTCCGTGGGCATCCAACAGCGGCCCTTTGTTCCTGCCCCACCCTGGTGCTCAGGACTGCAGCCTGACATGAGCACACGGGGAGGGTTTGCTCCCCACTGATCTGGGCCATCAGTGGCTGCAGGCAGAGGCCTGGATGGGGAGCTCAGGGATGGGGGGGTGGGGAAAAGGGGGGGCCAAGGAAGGAGGAACAGCTGGACCAGAGCAAACGCGCCCTCTGCTGGGAAGTGGCCTTCAGTGCAGAGGTACCCAAACAGCCACGGCAATCATCAATCCATCAATGTAAGAGCCTTGGTAGTACAGTGGTCTAAGGCACCCTGTTATTAAGACCAGCTGCCTGCAATTACTGCAGGTTCGAATCTTGCCAGGCTCAAGGTTGACTCAGCCTTCCATCCTTTCTAAGGTAGGTTAAATGAGGACCCGGTTTGTGGGGGCAATAAGCTGACTTTGTATAAATATACAAAAGGCTGAAGGCTATTGCTTAACGCATTGTAAGCCGCCCTGAGTCGCCGGAGAAGGGCGGCATATAAATCAAATTAAAAAAAAAAAAGAAAAAAGAGAGAGAGAAAGAAGGAAAGAAAGAAAGAAAGAAAAAGAAGGGTGGGAGGAAGGAAAAAGAAAGAAGGAAAGAGAAAGGAGGGAGGGAAGGAAAGAAAGGAAAAGAAAGGAAAAGAAAAAGAAAGAAAGAAGGAAAGAAAGAAAGAAAGAAAAAGAAGGGAGGGAGGAAAAAGAAAGAAGGAAAGATAAAGAAGGGAGGGAAGGAGGGAAAGAAAGGGAGGGAGGGAAAGAAAGAAAGAAAAAGAAAGGAAAAGAGAAAGGAAGGAAGGAAAGAAAGAAAGAAAAAGAAAAAAGGGAGGGAGGGAGGAAAAAAGAAAGAAGGAAAGAAAGGGAGGGAGGGAGGGAGGGCCTGGTGGTTCAGCAGACTGATAGCATTGTAATTTAACACCAGCTGTCTGCAATTACTGCAAGTTCGAATCTCCCCAGGCTCAAGGTCGACTCAGCCTTCCATCCTTTCTAAGGTGGGTAAATTGAGGACCCAGTTTGTGGGGGCAATAAGCTGACTTTGTATGAATATACAAAAGGATGAAGGCTGTTGCTTAACGCATTGTAAGCCGCCCTGAGTCTCCGGAGAAGGGTGGCATATAAATCAAATTAAAAAAAAAAATCCATCGAGCAGAATAAAAGTTTGGCTTATGGAGATTACAGGAGTCAGCTTTCAACTGAGAGCAGAGGTCTACTTGTTAGGAATAAATCCCTGGGGGCAAAAGGAAAGCAGACCGGTATCTTTTCGTACACATCACCGCTGTGGCTAGAATTGCATATGCCCAACTTTGGAAAAGGGAAAGAAGTGTACCATCGGATCAGATGATTATCAATAAAATTGATAATGGTTTGCAGAATGTGATAGACTAACTGTCAGCACTTCAAGCTGCATTTACTCCCACCGACCAGTAGCGCTCCCACAGAGAGGGTCTCTTCAGGGTGCCGTCGGCCAGACAATGCCGGCTGGCGGACCCCAGGGGGAGAGCCTTCTCTGTGGGGGCACCTACTATCTGGAACGAGCTCCCCCCGGAGATACGGCAGATCCCTGACCTTCACGCTTTCCGAACTGTCCTAAAGACATTTTTGTTTCATCAAGCCGGGCTGGCTTGACCTACTCTGGCCATGCCCACTCAGTCACATTACCCCCCCCCTCACCAAGCCACACCCACAAAATAAGCCACGCCCACAGAACCGGTAGTAAAAAAAATTAGAACCCACCCCTAGTGTGTGTGTGTATACACACACTCAGGTTAACCCTGGGTTTTAAAGTCGTGAGCAAAATCTCCCTCCGTCCTTTCCCTCTGGAGGAAACGTGGCACGTGGCCTCACCAAACTCAGCCAGCCCCCCCCTTTCCTTCCCTGACGGTGACGTGAAAACAAATTATTAATTAATGTTAATATTTTAATATTAACATTAATTAATTAATATTTCAATCTCCGTATATTAAAAAAGAAAGTTAGATGCTGCGGAATCTAAATCTGCAGGCCGGAGGAGGTTTCTTCTAAGCAGTGGTGACATCTAAAATTTGTTACTACTGGTTCTGTGGCCGTGGCTTTGGGGGGGTGGGGGGGTAATGTGACTGGGTGGGCATGGCCATTTTTTTTTTTTTTTTTACTTTTAAAAACATTTTTTCTGCAACCTCTTCAGCTGAAGGGGTTGTAAAAAAAATGCTTTCAAAAGGCTCTGACGATCCCAGCTGAGTTGCCTGATCAGGAGAGGCTTTTTTTTCCTTTTAAATGCCTCTGACGATCAGGCAACTCAGCTTGGATCGTCAGAGGCATTTAAAAGAAAAAAAACCCTTTTTTTTCTTTTAAAAGCCTTTGACGATCCCAGCTGAGCCGCGCAATCATCAGAGGCTTTTTTTTATTATTTTTTTACTTCTAAAAGCATTTTTTCGGCCGAAGAGGTTGTAGAAAAAATGCTTTTAAAAGTTAAAAAATAAGCATCTGATGATTGCACAGCTCAGCTGGGCATAGGCGGAGGGGGGGGGGGCGCAAAGGGATTTTTGCTACCGGTTCTCCGAACCACCCGCCACCATCGCTACCGGATCGGGCGATCCGGTCCGAACCGGGAGCATTTCACCCCTGCTTCTAACCTTGTGCGGTTGAGAAGGCTCTGCCTGGTTTGGGGGGGGCTTGGGCAGGAAATCAAGAAAATGCCATTTTCTCCCCCCACCCCCCACCCTTTTTTTGTTTGTTTTTTGGACCTCTTCTCCCCTTTTAATTTTCAGCTCAGAGCTAAGCATGTGATAAACAGGAAGGAGCAGCGATTTTTTTGGGTGGGGGGAAAGAATCTGTTTGCTGGCATCCAAATATTCAGGGCAGGTGGTCCTCAACTTACAGCCATTTGTTTAGTAACCATTCAAATTTACAACGGCCACTGAAAAAAGTGACTTATGACTGTTTTTCACACTTAACGACCATTGCAGGATCCCCAGGGTCTCTATCTATGTCTCACTATATCTCTCATCTACCTACCTACCTACCTAACATCTATCATTTATTTTCTATCTATCTCTATTTCTATCTATCTTCTATCTATATCTTTCTTTCTTTCTTTCTTTTTTCCTCCATCCCTCCCTTCTTTTTCTTTCTTTCTTTTCTTCCCTCCCTCCCTCCTTTCTTTCTTTCTTTCTTTTTTCCTCCCTCCCTCCTTTCTTTCTTTCTTTCTTTCTTTTTCCTCCCTCCCTCCCTCCCTCCTTTCTTTCTTTCTTTCTTTCCTTCTTTTTCTCTTTCTTTCTTTCTTTCTTTCTTTCTTTTTTCCTCCCTCCCTCCTTTCTTTCTTTCTTTTTTCCTCCCTCCCTCTCTTTCTTTCTTTCTTTCTTTCTTTCTTTCTTTCTTTCTTTCTTTTTCCTCCCTCCCTCCCTCCCTCCCTCCCTTCTTTCTTTCTTTCTTTCTTTCTTTCTTTCTTTCTTTCTTTCTTTCTTTCTTTCTTTCTTTCTTTCTTTCTTACTATACCTGTCTTCTGTCTATATATCAGTGGTGGGTTGCTCCCAGTTTAGTCTGGTTCTTGCGAACTGGTAATAATGGCGGCGGGAGGCTTCACCCACCCACCCCAATGTCATCTCTGACAATCTGCGCATGTGCAGAAACTTATGTGCACGCTCCCATTGTGAACCGGTAGTAAAGGTAAGTGGAACCCACCCCTGCTATATATCTATCTATTTTCTATTTTGTCTGTGTCTATCTATTAGCTAGCTAGCTAGCTAGCTAGCTAGCTAGCTATTTTCTATCTATCTATCTTGTCTGTGTCTGTCTATCTAGCTATTTAGCTATTTGTCTGTCTGTCTCATATCTCTCTCTCTCTCTCTCTCTCTCATCTATCACCTATCATCTATCTACACAATATCAATCATCTGTCATCTGATCTGCATCTGCATAACATCTATCAGTTTTCTCTATATATCATTCTGTCTGTCTATCTTATCTATCTATCTATCTGATCTATCTATCTATCTATCTATCTACCTACCTACCTACCTACCTACCTACCTACTATATCTTCTATTTATGTCTGTCTGTCTGTCTATCTCTCTATCTGTCTATCTATCTATCTACCTACATACCTACCTACCTACATGCCTACATGCCTACCTACCTACCTACTATATCTTCTATTTATCTATCTGTTTGTCTGTCTGTCTGTCTATCTATCTACCTACCTACATACCTACATGCCTACCTATCTACCTACTATATCTTCTATTTATCTATCTGTCTGTTTGTCTATCTGTCTATCATCTATCTATCTATCTATCTATCTATCTATCTATCTATCTATCTATCTATCCCTGTCTATCATTATCTATCTATCTACCTACCTCCTATATCTACTATCTATCTATCTATCTATCTATCTATCTATCTATCTATATCTACTATATCTATCTATCTATCTATCTATCTATCTATCTATATCTACTATATCTATCTATCTATCTATCTATCTATCTATCTATCTATCTATCTATCTATCTATCTATCCCTGTCTATCATTATCTATCTATCTACCTACCTCCTATATCTATCTATCTATCTATCTATCTATCTATCTATCTATCTATCTATATCTACTATATCTATCTATCTATCTATCTATCTATCTATCTATCTATCTATCTATCTATCGTCTATCTGTCTAGCTGGTTTGTCTGTCTGTTCATCCATCTAGCCATCCATCTATCTATCTTTCTATAGTTTTACTATTATCTCTCCCTCCCTCCCCCTCTCTCTCTCATTTATATATTGCCCATCTCACTGTTTGGGGCAATTCTAGTTGGCTTACAATATAATAAAAAATATATATTTCCCCCCCCATCCATTATCCCTTTCTAATAATTCTTTTTCTATTCCCGGGACTTCCCAAGATCAGCCTGGAGGATTCCAGCTCCTGAATGTGAAAGAGGTTGTTTTCCCCCCCCCCCCATCCCATCAGCAGCTACCTGGTGGGTGGGTGGGTGGGAGGGACGGAATTGTGATTCCTGCATCGAGCAGAAGAATTAGAGGCAGCCAAGACCCCTTTTAATTTGGGGCTGTTATAAATCAGGAAAGGGAATGAAATGCAAAGGCACAACGGGTCTCCGGTCCACGTTTAATCATCGTTCTTGGTTACGACTTAACGGGCGAGAAGAAAAGATTCCCAGCTTGTCCCTGCCTTCTCCTCGCAGCCTGTGATTATCGGGATGGCAAATTTGCATTTCCCCTCTGCCTCCAGGAAGGCTTGATCAGGGGGGGGGGGGGGCTGTTTGGCTAATTATATTGTGTCAATAGAGAGCTCCTGTCTTCCTTATTACAGTCATTTCCTCCCCAGAACGGGCCAGCCTTTCTCCTCCGCCCCCCCCGGCCCCCCACTTCTGCTCCTGATGCGGCTTCTGCTTCTGGGGAACAGAGGCTCACTGGGGACAACCCGGTTTTGCATAAAAGCTTTTAAGAAGAGAGTCTGCAATACACGCCCCCCCCGCCCCCCAGTGGTGGGTTGCTCCTGGTTCGCACCGGTTCGCAAGAACCGGTAGTAAAAAAAATTTAATAGTTCGGAGAACCGGTAATAAGATTGGCTGGCCACGCCCCCAAACCGGTTCCCAGTCCGGTCGCCAGTCGCTGACCCCGCCCACTCCCAATCTGAGTCCCAGCTGATGGCTAGAGGGAAAAAAAATCTTGCCGCGGGGCTTCCAAGGGCCGCCCGACAGCTGATCAGTGTTAAAAGAAAACAAATGAGTAGAGCAGTGCCTGCAAAAATAGAAAAAACAGCCCCTTTCAGATTCAGTATAGGTTAATTAGCACAAGTTGGTTAGATCTGCCTCCCGACTCTCAGCTGATTTGCTCTCAGCTGTTTTGCTCAGGGCTCTGTTGCTAGCGGCAAAGAGTGCTGGAGCAGATTTTTTTTTCCCCCTAGCTATGCTGAAAAAACAAAACTGAAAGTAAAGCAGGGTCTTTGCTGCAACGTGACAAAATGAGGCACAGAGAGATATCTTTTTTTTTTTTCCTCACCCAAAAAGGTAGGTGCAAACAATGGGAAATTTAGGGCAAAAGAGGAGAGTTCAAGATTTTAAAACACAAAAGAAAAAAAGCTCTATTTAACTAGGGAATTGTAATAATTGAGATACTATTAATTGTATATTGTGTTGAAAGCAGAAATGGTTAAGTTGTAGTTTGGAGGAATATATGGGGGAAATTATTTGGTTTATTATTATTGGTAAATATAATTAATTGATTTGTAAGAAATTGGATTGCATGGAAATAATTGGAATATTCATGTTCATATTGATTAATATACAAAAAAGATAGTTATATAACTAATTGATTTATATTAAAATGTTGAATTTGTATTAAACAACTGTAATATTACATAATTAACCAATGTGAGGATGGATATAAAAATAGATGACAATGGGAAGGGGTATAATATAGATTAGAAGGGAAGAATTGAATTTGATTAAGATTAGAGATGTGGATGAAGGGTAATATTGTTTTTTTTTAAAAATAGATGAGGAATAAATATGGCAAAAAGGAAATATAGAAATTGTAAATTTAATTGAAATGACTAAACACTGTTTAAATTTGTGAACTGGCCAAATACTCTGTTCAAAGAAAATACATTGTATGTTTGTATGTGTGTTTCTAATTATTGCTATTTGTTCTCTTTTATTCTTTAAAGTTTAACAATTCATTCTTTATCTTAATATCTTTATATTTGTTTGGGGTTGGCTTTCTTCCCTTTCATCTTTTTTATTGTACAGCAATCTTTCTCCTCAAATTTACCATCTCTCTCTTTTCTTTCCTTCTTACTTTCTCTTCCCCCCCCTCTTCTTCTCCTCCCTACTTCCTCTTCCTTTCTCCTTCTCCTCCTCTCTTCCTCCCTCTCTTACCCTCACTCCTACTCTAATTTTCCTTCCCTTCCTTCCTCCCTTCTCTTCCTTCCCTCTCTCTGCTTCCTTCTTCCATCTCTCTTCTCCTTCCTTCATCCCTCTCTATTGCTGTATCCTTTTGTGCATATGGACTACTCAGAGGGCTGAAAAAGTTATTTTTGACTGGTCCTCGCACTTTTGACCAGTCCTCGAACTTACGACTGTCCTCACATTTTACATTTTTGTCCTATCTTGTCACCATGGTGAAGGGAAGCAGTTGTGAAATGAGTGACACGGTTGTTAAGAATGCTACAATGGACATAAATGATGACCAGTCATAAGTGCGAAGACCGGTCAAAAGTGCGAGGACCTGTCAGAAATCACTTTTTTCAGCCCTCTGGGTAGTCCTTTTGTGCATGTGGACTACTCAGAGGGCTGAAAAAGTTATTTTTGACTGGTCCTCACACTTTTGACCAGTCCTCAAACTTACGACTGTCCTCACAATTTACATTTTTTGCCCTATCTTATCACCATGGTGAAGGGAAGCAGTTGTGAAATGAGTGACATGGTTGTTAAGAATGCTGCACGGGCATAAATGTGAGGATGGTCATAAGTGTGAGGATCAGTCAAAAGTGTGAGGACCTGTCAGAAATCACTTTTTTCAGCCCTCTGAATAGTCCCTATACACATAGCCACGGCCACTCGGTCACATGACCAGCTAGCCACGCCCACCCAGTCACATGACCTCCAAGCCACGCCCACAGAACTGGTAGTAAAAAAATTTAGAACCCACCCCTCACACACACACACACACACACACACACACAAACATCAACACACAAACACATACACACACACACAAACATCAACACACAAACACACACACACACAAACATATACACACAAACACATGCACAAACATACACAATCACATACACACACACAAACACATATACACACACAAACATCAACACACAAACACATATACACACAAACACATGCACAAACATACACAATCACATACACACACACACAAACACAGATACATACACACACAAACATCAACACACAAATACATGCACAAACATACACAATCACATGCACACACACACAAACACAGATACACACACACACAAACATCAACACACAAACACAGATACACACACAAACACAAACATATACACACAAACACATGCATAAACATACACAATCACATACACACATACACAAAAACCACACACAACAGACAAACATACATACACACACAAACACAGACACATACACAAATATACACAAACACACACACAGATACAACACACACACAAATATATACACACAAACAGACACACATATATACACAGACACAAACACACACACACACAAAGCACACACATATACACCCACATATACACACCCACATATGCACACACACTACAGAAACACAAACACACACACACACAGACACACGTTTTGCTGAACCTCCCCTTTTTGCACTTCCGGGATGCCGGTTTACACAGGTAGTCCTCGATTTACAACCGCAGCCGGGACCAGAATTTCTGCTGCTAAGGCAAACGGTTGTTAAGCGAGTCGCGGCTGATTTTGTGACCTCGTTGAGCAGGGCTGCGAAAGGAATGCCTGCAGTCGTTAAGTGAATGACACCGTCCTTAAGCGTCATCTGACACTCTTCATTGCCTTTGCTTGTTGGAAGCCAGCTGGCTGGGAAGGTCAAAAGGGATCATCACGTGAACCACCCCCCTCCCTCCCTCCCTCCCTGACACACACACACACACACACACACACCGGGATATTTGCAGACTGTCACAAATCCATGCCAGTTGCCGAGCCTCTGAATTTTGATCTGGTGATCCCTGAGGATCCTGCAACGGTCCTAAAGGCGTTGAGAAGCGGTCATACGTTCCCTTTTTTTCCCAGCCCTGTCGTCAACTCAAGCCGTCACTAAACGAATGGTTGTTAAGTCGGGGACTATCTGAACAGCGTCCTCCTTCTTTAAAAGTGACATTGTGGACTCAAAGCTTCCCACGCGCAAATGACAGATCTCGGAAATAATTGGAAGTTGCAATCCAAGCCAAGCTTAGCTTTTTCAACTGCCCCCCCCCCCTCTCTCTCTCTCTCTCTCTCTGTGTGTGTGTGTGTGTGTGTGTGTGTGTAAAAACCAGGGCTGGTGTGAGAAGAAAATCCTCTCAGCATATGGCTGCAGTCATTGATTGTTTTCCAGTCTGAACAGTTGAATTAGCCAATCAGAGCGCAGCCTCTGGCTCTGAGCTTTCCCGGGGTTTTCAACGGACAATGAGTCAGCATATAAGCAGCTGCCAAGCAAGCAGACAAAGGACTGAGGACCTCCCATGCTGTGGGATGACTCCAGGAAGAGCTGATGGACTTCGCTGAGAGGAGAGCTTTTTGGCTGTTGGCGTTTTCTTGCAGGTTTTGTTTTTTATGTGTTCTTTTGTTAAACCAAATAGTTTCTTAAGACTCCTCTCTCAACTTGCATGCTTTGGTGCGTTTGTGTGTGTAATTGGATCATGGTCCATTGAGTACAGAACCTTCTTCACAATTGGTAGCAGAGGATGGTTCTGATGGACCCGATTCACACCACAATGCACTAATTAAGCCAACGCGACAGGAGAAAGTTGTAACCCAGGCTTTTACCAGTGTTGGAAGGAAAAAGAAGCCTTTCCCTTTAAGGATTGTTGGAAGGCAGAGCTTTCCCTTCTTGAATTCAAAACTCCCCCTGGGAGGAGGTCAGCTGCTTGAGAGCAGAATTAGTTTATTGTTTATAGGAAGGCAGGCAAGATACAAATACAAGCACAGCGTTCCGAGGCTAGCCTGTTTGAACTGTAAGAGTAACCCTTTTTTATATCCTAAAACATCTTTTGATTTTCTATGTGACCCTTTAAAGTCTTTTGAAATTCTTTTGATTTGGCTTGTGAATTCTTTGATTTGTGTGTGTGATTGTTTTACGGTGTTTAAATCCTGTTTTTGTTTGTGATTAGGTTCTTCCGTCCTGGATCTGGCAAATAAGTAATTGTTTTATAGTCCACTCTCTGTTTTTCCTAGCCCTTTGTAGTTGTTCGTTCCCTATAATTATTCAGTTTGCTATTTCTGTGTTTTAGTGAATATCTCTTTTTTCTCATGTGTTTAAATTACTTCGGCTTGATTTCTTTTCCTTTTGGGGTGTTTGTTTTTCTTTCCTGTGTCCCACATCTGTTTGGATGTTGCAGGCCCCTGTAATTTTTTTTCTTCCTTTGTTGTGGAAAATAAGGTGGCTTCAGCTTCTTAATGGCCCATTGATAAAGGTGGGGGCTGAAACTCTGCCTGAGTTTCTGCTTATTTTCTTTTAGGGGAATTTCCCTGCTCTTTTCTTTTTTTTTCTTTCTTTTTTTTTTATTGAAAAAGTTTTTCAAATACAAATTTTTCCCCCTTTTTCCCCCCCCTCCTCCCTAACCCCCCCTCGCCCTCCCCTCCCCCTGTGGCTTCTTCAAGGTATAACCCAAATTCATAACAGATTATATAATACTTTACCATCCCCTTGCTCCATCCCCCATATGCTGACCCTTTCTTTCTAATAATATTATTATATCCCCCTTATACTATACATTTTGAAATAACATTCTACTATAACATTATATAATAACTCCTAATTTAACATAGTAATATTATTATATCCCCCAATTTAACAATTTCTACTCATGATCTACTCTTTTACTCCTCCCCCATACATATATCTCTTAAATCAAATCTTTTTTGTATATTAATATGACATTTCAAAGCAACCTTCCACTATAAAACTATATAATAAATCCTAATTTAACATTTATTCAACTCATAGTCTGCCCATTTCCTCCACCCCCATAGATATATCTCTTAACTCAAATCTTTTACATATATTCATATCTAAACATAATATCCCTTTTCTTCAACTAAACAATCAATAAGCTAACCTATCTCCACCCACTTTCCTACAGAACTACCATACATAATAGTTCTTGATATCTTTATTCTTCTGCCCACACCACTAAGAAGTATTCCCTTATATAAATAAAATCCTCAAATGACTTTAAGCTTGTAATCCATATAATATCTTCTGTAGTGTCTTTCAGCTGGATTGTTAACTCCATCACCCATATTAGGGTAACATCACATCCTAATTCCAACAGTATGTTCGGTATCTTCAATTACCATCTGCCCCCGTCAACAATAGATGTCTTGATATATAAAAAACAACCACCCGAGTGACTTTATATTTGTATTCCATGCTCTTTTAATATTGAGTTTCTCATATCTTCCAACACCAGGAGCAAACAAGTTCCAACGTGAATCGATGGAAACGCAAGCCAGGATAGAGGACTTCAAGCAAGGAGAGCGAAGAGGCTGTGAGTTTTGAAACAGATGCCCCAGCTCTCGAGATGCACGCTGCTGAAGGTGATTTCCCCCCGCTTGGAGGAACAGAAGGTGGACGAGTGTCTCCCGTGGCATTGAATGCGAGACCAATGGGAGAAGAGGAGGTGAGGTCAATCATACTTCGAACCCTCGGTCTCCCGACATCATGTGAAAATCCGGTGGTTGATCTCAGTATTTTGATGCAAGCAGCAACTACGCCGGTGACGGCAAGGGACAGGATTGAAACCCAGGATAACCCCAGACCGGTAAGGGATATTCAATCTTCCCCCGTAACCCCCCTTGCTGGTTGCAGACCCAAAGTAACAAACAATAGGCTGCCTACTTTCAATTTCCCGCCAAATGTTGTGGCGCCATCTACTGTCCAAACTGTTTTAAATCAGCCAGCCGGAAGTTTTATCCCTCCAACGACGGCAGCAGTTCCAGCTGCGTCAGGAATGTCATCCATGCTGCCTGGGCTGTTTTCTACTCCGGCGACCAATACGGTTCCGGTGGTCACAGTTTTGAATACGAGAAGTCCACCTCCCGAATCTGAGGTCGCGAGTGCAATTGAAACGTTAACGGCGGTTTTTGGAACTGATTTTCAGTTATTCCTTGCTCAACGTGCCGCAGCGGCCAATGTTAATACGTCCTCGATGTCCACGACCCGCTCCTTATCTGTTGTAAATGGGGCGGGTTCTCCCACGGCGCCTCCATTTTCTGGGGCTATCTCTGGGACTGCACCAACTGAGGTTGAGGCTCCAGGAGCTAGCCCGAGGTTTTCTGCGGAGGAGCAGCAGAGGAGACTTTTGCATTCTGGATTCCAGGCACGAGTGAACTCCGGGCCTATGCAGCTGGGAATCCCGGCCTCACTCACTAGAGAGGAACAATCATCAAGTGACCAATCGGCAGATTTTAAGCCAGCCGCTGCAATCCCTATGCCTTATTGTCAGTTTAAAAGCTTGCAGCATCTTGGACAATTTTCTACCTCCGCGCCCGCGAATGCAAACGTTTTACCATCTGGTTTTAAATCCTTGAATATCAGTGGGAAAAACTTAAACAAATGGGTCAAAAATGTTCAACTGATTTTAATGAGGGAAGACGTGTTATCATTGTTACTCGATCCCCCGCCAAAACCCTGGACTCTGGAAATTGACTTGTTGCATCACAAGGCGTTTTGTATTTTGCTATCGTCAATTGATCCTGCCTTGTATCCCAGTATTCCGCATGGTTTAACCATAGGTGAGGTTTGGCAGAAACTGATTCAATGGTTTTGCAAGAATTCTAACGCAAGGCGTAGAATCTCCAGGGAATTTTATTCTGCAAAACTGAAGGAAGGGGTGGATATGAGTGAGCATCTTTGCGAGCTTAATGAGATAAGGGAAGAGTTAATTCTAAGGGGGGAACATGTGTCTGAGCGAAGTTTGATCAGCATCATAATTAATTCTCTAGGCCCTAGCTGGGATAACTTTATTTCCCAATTGGATAGCATCAGTTATGAGACCCTGTCCCTGGAAGTTCTATCCGATAAATTAATTGCAGAAGACAAATTAAGAAAGGAGAGGGCAGCTTCAGTCATACCCCAAAGGTATGAAGATGTATTCACCCTATCTGATCGAGAACAACAAAATTGGCGTGCTGCGATGGATACCGAATTGCAGAGTTTGAAAAAGTTAGAGGTATTCACACCAACGGAATTACCAAGGAACCAGAAGGTAATTGGCACGAGATGGATTTTTAAGAAAAAACCTATTGGCAATGGGCAGTTCATTTACAAGGCGAGATTAGTCACACAGGGTTTCTCACAAAGATTCCCTGACAACTATGTTGATACCTTCTCGCCTACCGTGTGGCCTGAAAGTGTGAAGACCGCACTCACCATAGCTGCCATACAAGGGGAGAATGTATATCAATTTGACATACAAACTGCTTATTTACACGCCAAGTTGGATCAGAAGATGTATGTCAGGGCTCCTCAAGGTGTAGATCACCAGGAAAGTGGCATTTGGCTTTTAAATAAAAGCCTCTATGGTTTTAAACAATCTGGCAGGAGGTGGTACGAAGGTCTTACCAGTAGTTTAAACCAAATGGGTTTTAAAATCTCATCAGCTGATGAATGCGTGTTCATTAAAAACCACCAAGGTATTAAGGAGACAGTTTTGGTTTACGTGGATGATATTTTGTACGTCTGCAAGTGTGAGGATAGATGTAAAATGTTTTCTAAGGAGTTAAGTAAGAATTTTGCCCTAAAGCCCCTGGGCCGAATTGCTAACTTTTTAGGGGTCCAATTCGTAAAAACGGAGAAGGGGTACAAACTCTCTCAGCAGGATAAGATCACGGAATTGATAGAGAGATGTAACATGACAGAAGCCAGACCCTGTGACACGCCTATGCAGACAGATTTCCTCGAGAATATGTACGTTGAAAGTGAAGCTTTTGAACAAAAGACGCTTTATAAATCAGTGGTAGGATCATTGCTGTATATCGCAGGCTGGACAAGGCCAGATATTAGTCTGACCGTAAACATTTTGTCCAGATATTCTGAAAATCCCACTCAGTATCACTGGAGCGGAATAAAAAGGGTTTTGAGGTATTTAAAGAAGACTGTGAACTATTCACTTTTATTGGAGCCAGACGTATCAGACAAACCAAGTTTATGCTGCTATTCGGATGCCGATTGGGCAGGGGACTTTAAGTCCAGAAAGAGTATTTTGGGTTATGTTATACTTTTGAACGGGAGCCCCATCTATTGGTACTCAGATAAAGAGAAGTTAATTGTTACTTCCACTGCCGAGGCAGAATATGTGTGTTTATCCAAAGCATCTAATAATCTGGTATGGTTTGATGATCTCCTAATAAATTTGTGGGAGAAACCAGTATATCCCATTGACATCTATGAGGACAACATGGCTGCTATCAATATATCGCGGGCTGATGCAGTGGGGCAGAGGTCTCGCCTCATCGACATCTACTATAAACATGTCAGGCAGTTAACAAGAACAGGTTTCATTCGGATAGTTTCCTGCGAGACGAAGGAGCAGATGGCAGACTTACTCACGAAGCCATTACCTAGGGATCAACACCAATATCTTTTAGATAAGATATCCATGACGATGTAAGAGAAAATTATTTACCACTGTGATGTCTGCGTTCAAGAATTTGTATGTCTATGCATTTGTAATCAATGGCTGCAGAGGAGGGGATTGTGAGAAGAAAATCCTCTCAGAAATCCTTTCTTGCAGGCTTTGTTTTTATGTGTTCTTTTATTAAACCAAATAGTTTGTTAAGACTCCTCTCTCAACTTATTTATTATTTATTTATTACATGTATTTATATGCCGCCATTCTCCCGAAGTGATCTGTCCCCGTACCACACACGCACCCCTCACAGACGGCCTGGAGTTAATAAGCCACACGACAAAACTCTTTGAAGATAAAGCTGGCAGCAACCCAGTGGCTAGCTGCCAATTCAGACTTTACTCACACAAAACAAAGATTAGACTGCAAGCATTCCGATAAAACAGGCAGAGTTTCAGCAATACAAGGATTAATCCAATTGCAGTCCGATAAAGCAGGCAAAGTCCAGTAACGCAGAGATCATGGAGTATTTCCAGTTTTTGCTCGTCACAAACTGAACCGGCCACCACACCCACATTTATTTATTTTATTTATTTATTTATTTATTTTATTTCTATACCGCCCTTCTCCCGAAGGACTCAGGACGGTGTACAGCCTAATTAAAAACACAAAGACAGACAAAATTTAAAAATAATTAAAATTATTAAATAATAGGCCCAATTTATAAAACCCCAAATTTAAAATCCCATTTAAAACCAAATTAAAATCCTTATATTGATAGCCCAGCCTGGCGGAACAACATGGTTTTGAGGGCACAGCGAAATACACGGAGATCAGAGATTTTACGAATTTCTGGGGGCAGTTCGTTCCAAAGGGCAGGGGCTCCCACAGAGAAGGCCCTCCCCCTGGGTGTCACCAGCCGACATAACTTGGCCGATGGCACCCTGAGGAGACCCTCTCTGTGGGAGCGGACTGGCCGGTGGGAGGCTATTGGTGGCAGAAGACGGTCTCGAAGGTACCCGGGTCCTATGCCATGGAGCGCTTTAAAGGTGGTAACCAACACCTTGAATCGCACCCGGAAGACCACTGGGAGCCAGTGCAGCTCGCGCAGGAGGGGTGTCACGTGGGCACAACCAGTTGCGCCCATAACCACCCGCACGGCCGCATTCTGGACCAGTTGGAGCCTCCGGGTGCTTTTCAAGGGGACCCCCATGTAGAGAGCATTGCAGTAGTCCAGTCGGGAGGTGACAAGGGCGTGAGTGACTGTGCGCAAGGTGTCGCGGTCCAGAAAGGGCCGCAACTGGCGGATCAGGCGAACCTGATAAAAAGCCCCCCTGGCCACGGCCGTCATATGTTCTTCTAAAGACAGCCGTGCGTCCAGGCGGGCCCAGATTGCGGGCCCTCTCTGTGGGGGGGTAAAGACTCACCCCCAATAGTCAGCGATGGCACCAGCTGACTATATCACGACGCCGGGAACCACAGCCACTCGGTCTTGGAGGGGTTGAGTCTGAGCCTATTTCTCCCCATCCAGACCCACACGGCCTCCAGGCAGCGTGACATCACATCAAGGGCATCATTGGGGTGGTCTGGGGTGGAGATGTACAGCTGAGTATCATCAGCGTACAGATGGACTCTCACCCCAAAACATTTATACCGTGTGGGGCGTGGTCCAGTGACTCAGCTAATCTCTGGCACGCCTTCCCCTCTACGCACGCTTCTCCCTGCGCCTCTGCCGAGGGTCCAGCCAGCACTTATCTCCTTCGTCACTGTCCACCTGTGGCTGCGGGAACGTACTTGGCTCTGAGTCTACTTCGGTGTCCTCCGGAGGCATTGCCAGAGAGGAGGGTCCTGGAGAGGGAGGCCTTGCCAACTCCTCTCCCTCACTCTCAGAGTCTGCATCTGTTGATAGCCCAGGCTCAGGCAACGGAGCCACAACACGAAGGACTCAGAGTGGCAAATACAAGTTAAGAAACAAGTACAATTAAATCCCATTTTAAACCAAATAACTAATTAAGAGTAAATAATAAAACCCGGAATCAGAGTCAGCCTATTTGTTTGAACAGCCAAGTCTTCAGGTCCCGACGGAAGGAACGGAGATCAGGAGCCGTCCGGAGCTCGGTAGGTAATTCATTCCAGAGGGTGGGAGCCCCCACAGAGAACGCCCTACCCTTGGGCACCGCCAGACGACATTGGCTCACCGTCGGAACCCTGAGGGGAGCGGCCCTATGTGAGCGAACAGGACGGTGAGAGGCAGGCAGGAATGCATGAAACAATGAAAACAAACTTGCATGCTTTGGTGCGTTAGTGTGTTTAATCGGATCACGGTCCATTGAGCACAGAACCTTCTTCACAGCTGGCCATGGGGGGGGTCTCCAAGAGCCCTCCCCCTTCTGCAGAGCAACATTCCCTTCAGACCCCTTCGCAACATCTGATTGGGTTTTATTTTTTATCCCTTTCATTTATTACATTTATATGCTGCCCCTTTCAACGATTTGACTCTGAGAGGCCTTGATTGCCATGAATTTTCTCGGTGGCCAAGAAACCAGGCGACGGTGAGTTCTAGACTTCTTGTAGCCATGATAGCCGGCTAGATGACTTTGGGCCAATCACCAAGAAACGGTGAGTTCTAGTCCCACCTTGGGCTAGTTTGGTGACTTTGGGCCAATCACCAGGAGACGGTGAGTTCTAGTCCCACCTTGGGCATTAAAACCACCTGGATGACTTTGGGCCAATCACCAGGAGACGGTGAGTTCTAGTCCCGCCTTAGGCATTAAAACCACCTGGATGACTTTGGGCCAATCACCAGGAGACGGTGAGTTCTAGTCCCGCCTTAGGCATGAAAGCCAACTGGGTGACTTTGGGCCAATCACCAGGGGAGAGTGAGTTCTAGTCCCGCCTTAGGCATGAAAGCCAACTGGGTGACTTTGGGCCAATCACCAGGGGACAGTGAGTTCTAGTCCTGCCTTAGGCATGAAAGCCAACTGGGTGACTTTGGGCCAATCACCAGGGGAGAGTGAGTTCTAGTCCCGCCTTAGGCATGAAAGCCAACTGGGTGACTTTGGGCCAATCACCAGGAGACAGTGAGTTCTAGTCCCGCTTTAACCATAGAAGCCAGCTGGGTGTCTTTGGGCCAGACACTTTTTCTGAGCCCTAGGAAGAAGGCAATGTAAGTACTTAATCAGCTACGATTGAACAGAAGAAGAAGAGGGTGAAAAAAAGATAATTTTGAGAGCTAATGTCCTAAACGGCCTCCATGATTTCAGGATCTCTTGTTTGTAGCTGCAGTTCAAGCAGAGACCCCCGCATTTCCCATTTCTTCATCCTTCCTTCTTCTTTGACCCCGTGTGCGCTCATCCCTGGGGGTGGGGGGCAGGGTGGGGGGGGGGGCTAGGGAACCGAGTTTGGAAGGGAAAGGTGCAGGTCTGTTTGTATCACCATATATCCCTGAAGAGGGGAAAAGAAACAAACAAAAAAAGAAGAAGGTGAGATTTCGGATCCTCCCGTCTTTTTTCTCTCTCCTTTTCTTGAAGGGGAGGAAAACTCTGCAGGGCGTGGTCCCAAAAAAGTCAAAATGGCAGCCTCGATTGTGCCACGGGAGCCACGCCCATTTTTAACGTGGCTTTGGAGGTGGAGCTTCCATTGCAGCCATTTTGACTTTTTTTGACCGTCCCGGCAGTCATATCCACTCAAGGGCCTGGTACTCCGTTTCTGAAAAATAAAACATTATCCTATATCAGGGATAATGCAGCTCTGGAGCCGCATGTGGCTCTTTCACTCCTCTGCTGCGGCTCCCTGTCACTCAAAATATGCGTCACAACCGCTAATGTGTGACACCCGCCGGCACACGATTTATTGAGCTTTTCAACCCCCCCGGTAGGCCAACCATGGATAAATCCAAGAAAAGAAAAGTTTCAGAAGAAAACAGAACGTTTAATTCAAACTACATATGCTAGTTTTGTGGCCGCCCAAGAAATAGGAAGAAATTTTTTTTTTGGCTCCCGGTGTTTTTTCTTGTGTGGGAAATGGGTCCAAATGGCTCTTTGAGTGTTTAAGGTTGCAGACCCCTGGCCTATATCATTCCTTCTTAGCAAATTTATTTCCGATTTCTTGCCAAGCAGGCCCATTGGCTACAGGTAGTCCTCGACTTACAACTGCTCATTTAGGGACCGTTTGAAGTTGCGACAGCACCGGGGAAAAAAAAGGACTGTTTTTTCACACTTGCGACTCACGTGAACAAAATTCGGATTTGGGGCGACCGACTCATATTTATGACAGTCGCAGCATCCTGGAGGATCACCCTTTTTGCGACCTTCGGACGAGCAAAGTCCATGGGGAAGGCGGATGACCTTAATGACCATGTGACTCACTTAACGACTGCGGCAAGAAAGGTCGTTAAACGGGGCAAAGCTCACTGAACAACTGGACTCAGTTGTGGTCGTTAAGGCAAGGACTGCCTGTATTTCTTAAAATCTGTTACACCGTAAGAAGGAGACTGAGAGAGGAGAAAATGTGGTCATAAGTCGAGGACTAAAGTACAATGGAGTAAAGGACCCACTGTACAATGCACTCACTTAATGACCGCCATATTCACTTAACAACTGCCAGAGTTGCTTAATGACCACCACACAAAAAAAAATAATTAAAAATTGGGCCCTTTAACAGCTGGCACAACGTATGACCATAATTCTGGGGCCCATTATGGTCATAAGTCGAGGACTACAGATAACATGGATATTATTGCAACATCATGGGAATACTACAGGTAATCCTCGAATTGCAACCACAACAGAGCCCAAAATTTCTATCCCTACGTGAAACAGGTGAGTTTTGTCCCGTTTTTACGACCTTCCTTGCCACCGTTGTTAAGCGAATCGCAGCAGATTTTAGGTTGGTAAGGTGGTTGTTAAGCGAATCTGGCTTCCTCGTGGACGACGTACGTCGGACGGTCGCAAAAGGGGGGGGTCGCGTGACGTGCAACCGTCGTAAGTCCATGCCAGTTGCCAATGGTCTGACTTTTGATGATGTGACTAGGGAAATGCTGCAACAGTTCGCTTTTTTCAGTGGCGTCGTAACTTCGAACAGTCACTAAACAAACCGTCGAGGGCTTCCTGTATCGGATAGTCCGACTTCCCAAGATCGGAATTCCTAGGCCTGAATAGAGACAGCAGCACGAGAAGCCCCCAAATAGGGGGCAGATGAAGAAGGGGTCCAATATGCCCACCGGCCCCTTGCCCACGTACCCACCTCATGCATGGAGACGACAGGTTCCACCAGGCTCACACCGTAGAAATTGGGAAGCAGCTTCCCTGCTCGGAGTTTTTCTAAGGGAAGAGAAGGAAGACGGAGGGGCCTAAGGGGAAGTCATGGCTCCCATCGCCAGCAATTGGGGGTGGGGGGGAGGGAGACACCCCATTGGAAAAGGGGGAGATGGGTCTCTGGACTTACTGTCATTCCCGGCTAATGCCAAACGCACAGCTAACTTCAGGAAGCTCTCCAGAGGGGACACCTGTACAAGAAAAAAAAACACCTCAGAATTATGAAATTCTGAATTATTTCAATCAAAATAGAGCTGGAAGGGACTTTGGAGGTTTTCTAGTCCAACCCCTTGCTTAATTAATCAATCAACCAATCACTCAACCAATCAATCAATCAATCAATCAGAATAGAGCTGGAAGGGACCTTGGAGGTGGTCTGGTCCAATCGCTTGCTCAATCAATCAACCAACCAATCAATCAACCAACCAATCAATCAACCAACCAACCAACCAACCAACCAATCAATCAATCAATCAGAATAGAGCTGGAAGGGACCTTGGAGGTGGTCTGGTCCAACCCTCTGCTCAATCAATCAATCAACCAATCAACCAATCACTCAACCAATCAATCAATCAATCAATCAATCAATCAATTAGAATAGAGCTGGAAGGGACCTTGGAGGTGGTCTGGTCCAATCCCTTAATCAATCAACCAACCAATTAATCAATCAGAATAAAACTGGAAGGGACCTTGGAGATCTTCTAGTCCAACCCCCTGCTCCTCCTCTCCTTGAAGATGTGTAGACTTCAACTCCCAGAATTCCCTAGCCCGAATGTCAACAACCACCAATGTGAGAAGAGAATTTGGGGAGCTGTCCACCCATGTGGAAGTTGCTCCAGCTGGGGGCCCTTCCACCTCCCACCCACCCCCCCACCCCCCAAGAGCGACACTATTGCCAATGACACAGAAGCCACAACATGATGGCTGGGGAATTCTGGGAGTGGAAGTCCACAAGTTTTACAGTTGCCAAGATTGGAGGCTCTGCTCTACCCTGTGGGCTTTCTGTTGGCACCAGGGTCCTCCCCTATACCCCGGTAGCTCCCCGGATTGCCTAAAGCCCAGGATGCCGGCAGCCTCCTTGCCACGGCAAAGGCCCAGGAGAGCCGGCACATTCCTGCTTGGCAGAGGGGCCGTTATCGCCAAGCCAAGAAAACAGCTCCGTGGGCATCCAACAGCGGCCCTTTGTTCCTGCCCCACCCTGGTGCTCAGGACTGCAGCCTGACATGAGCACACGGGGAGGGTTTGCTCCCCACTGAACTGGGCCATCGGTGGCTGCAGGCAGAGGCCGGGCAGGTGGGGACAACAACCAACCGATCAATCAATCAATCAATCAACCAACCAATCAATCAATCAATCAACCAACCAATCAATCAATCAGCCAACTAATCAATCAATCAATCAATCAGAATAGAGCTGGAAGGGACCTTGAGGTGGTCTGGTCCAACCCCCTGCTCAATCAATCAATCAACCAACCAATCAATCAATCAATCAATCAATCGATCAACCAACCAACCAACCAATCAATCAATCAACCAATCAATCAATCAACCAACTAACCAATCAATCAATCAATCAATCAGAATAGAGCTGGAAGAGACCTTGGAGGTGGTCTGGTCCAACCTCCTGCTCAATCAATCAATCAACCAATCAATCAATCAACCAACCAACCAATCAATCAACCAATCAAAATAGAGCTGGAAGGGACCTTGGAGGTCTTCTGGTCCAACCCCCTGCTCAATCAATCAATCAATCAATCAATCAAAATAGAGCTGGAAAGGACCTTGGAGGTGGTCTGGTCCAACCCTCTGCTCAATCAATCAATCAATCAATCAACCAACCAACCAACCAATCAATCAATCAATCAGAATAGAGCTGGTAGGGATCTTTGAGATTTCTAATCTGACCCCCAGCTTTAATTATGTATTTAAGTCAATTGTGGTCATAAATCGAGGACTACAGGTAAGTCCTCGACGTACGACCTCAGTTGAGCCAAAAAATTCTGTTGTTAAGCAAAACAATTGTGAAGGTACTTTTGCCCCATTTTACGACTTTTCTTGCCACTGTTGTTAAGTGAATCCCTGCAGTTGTTAAATGAGTCACCCGGTTGTTAAGTGAATCAGGCTTCCCAGATTGACTTTGTGGATCAGAAGTCTGCAAAAGGGATACGGCGACCGTCGTAAAGTACAAATCAGTTGCCAAGCCTCTGGATTTGGATCACGCGACCATGGGGGATGCGGCAACGGTTGTAAGTGTGAAAAACGGTCATCAGTGACTTGTTTTCAGGGCCGTGGTAACTTTGCACGGTCACTAAACGGACGGTTGTAAGTTGAGGCCAACCTCTACCTGCAATTGCCTTAACAGGTGTGGCCAGAATGGTCGTAAAATAAACCGTTTTGCACCTGGCAGTTTTCTCCTCTCTTGACGCACTCACCTTGACCTCGCCGATTAAGGTCCACACCGGAGACAAACGCAAACTGTGGGGCACACAAGAGGACAGAGAGTCTTAACCACGGGGGTCTTTTGGCCTTCTAAAAGATAGAACTTCCCCCCCCACCCACTCCCCAGCGAACCCCTGGCCCCCCTGGCCCACATTGAACTGAATCCGTGGGGAAATCTAAATTTTTTTACTATCGGTTCTGTGGGCGGGGCTTGGTGGGCGTGGCAGGGGAAGGATATTGCAAAATCTCCATTCCCAACCCACTCCTGAGAGAGGATATTGCAAAATCCCCATTCCCTCCCCACTCCTGGGGAAGGATACTGCAAAATCTCCATTCCCAACCCACTCCAGTGGAAGCATACTGCAAAATCTCCATTCCCTCCCCACTCCTGGGAGAAGGATATTGCAAAATCCCCATTCTCTCCCCACTCCTGGGGGAAGGATATTGCAAAATCTCCATTCCCTCCCCACTCCTGGGGGAAGGATACGGCAAATCTCCATTCCCTCCCCACTCCTGGAGGAAGGATATTGCAAAATCCCCATTCCCTCCCCACTCCTGAGGGAAGGATATTGCAAAATCCCCATTCCCTCCCCACTCCTGGGGGAAGGATATTGCAAAATCCTCATCCCTCCCCACTCCAGGGAACGGATACTACAAAATCTCCATTCCCACCCCACTCCAGTGGAAGGATACTGCAAAATCCCCATTCCCTCCCCACTTCTGGGAGAAGGAAACTGCAAAATCCCCATTCCTACCCACTCCTGGGGGAAGGATACTGCAAAATCCCCATTCCCTCCCCACTCCTGGGAGAAGGATATTGCAAAATCCCCATTCCCTCCCCACTCCTGGGAGAAGGATATTGCAAAATCCCCATTCCCTCCCCACTCCTGGGGGAAGGATACTGCAAGATCTCCATTCCCAACCCACTCCAGTGGAAGGATACTGCAAAATCCCCATTCCCTCCCCACTCCTGGGAGAAGGATATTGCAAAATCCCCATTCCCTCCCCACTCCTGAGGGAAGGATATTGCAAAATCCCCATTCCCTCCCCACTCCTGAGGGAAGGATATTGCAAAATCCCCATTCCCTCCCCACTCCTGGGAGAAGGATATTGCAAAATCCCCATTCCCTCCCCACTCCTGGGGGAAGGATACTGCAAGATCTCCATTCCCAACCCACTCCAGTGGAAGGATACTGCAAAATCCCCATTCCCTCCCCACTCCTGGGAGAAGGATATTGCAAAATCCCCATTCCCTCCCCACTCCTGAGGGAAGGATATTGCAAAATCCCCATTCCCTCCCCACTCCTGAGGGAAGGATATTGCAAAATCCCCATTCCCTCCCCACTCCTGGGGGAAGGATATTGCAAAATCCTCATCCCTCCCCACTCCAGTGGAAGGATACTGCAAAATCCCCATTCCCTCCCCACTCCTGGGAGAAGGATATTGCAAAATCCCCATTCCCTCCCCACTCCTGAGGGAAGGATATTGCAAAATCTCCATTCCCAACCCACTCCAGTGAAAGGATACTGCAAAATCTACATTCCCTCCCCACTCCTGGGGGAAGGATATTGCAAAATCCTCATCCCTCCCCACTCCAGGGAATGGATACTACAAAATCTCCATTCCCACCCCACTCCAGTGGAAGGAAACTGCAAAATCCCCATTCCTACCCACTCCTGGGGGAAGGATACTGCAAAATCTCCATTCCCACCCCACTCCTGGGGAAGGATACTGCAAAATCTCCATTCCTACCCACTCCTGGGGAAGGATACTGCAAAATCTCCATTCCTACCCCACTCTGGAACCAGCCAGAGGTGGTATTTGCATGTTCTCCGAACTGCTCAAAATTTCCGCTACCAGTTCGCCAGAACCTGTCAGAGCCTG
Organism: Pituophis catenifer annectens; assembly: GCF_029215685.1. Taxonomy (NCBI): domain Eukaryota; kingdom Metazoa; phylum Chordata; class Lepidosauria; order Squamata; family Colubridae; genus Pituophis; species Pituophis catenifer. The sequence continues at coordinate 213,638,017 of NW_027256883.1, read as the reverse complement.
TTGGATTTCACCCCTGAACTGAATGAAGCTGGGATTCTCAAGGAGGACTCAGGCTAAGATATAGGAAGAACGGTTGCAGGAACTGGGTATGTCTAGTTTAATGCAAAGAAGGACTAGGGGAGACATGAGAGCAGTCTTCCAGTATCTCAGGGGCTGCCCCAAAGAAGAGGGAGTCAAGCTACTCTCCAAAGCACCTGAGGGCAGGAGCAAGAAGCAGCGGGTGGAAACTCACCAAGGAGAGAAGCAACTTAAAACTCAGGAGAAATTTCCTGATAGTTGGAACAATTAATCAGTGGAACAGCTTGCCACTAGAAGTTGTGGGTGCTCCAATATTGGAGGTTTTTAAGAAGTGACAACCATTTGTCTGAAATGGTATATATGAAAGGGGGTTGGACTAGAAGACCTCCAAGGTTCCTTCCAACTCTGTTCTGTTCTGTTCTGTTCTGTTCTGTTCTAACTTTCTCAACCCAGGCCTCCTCAGCCCAATTTTTATATACAGTAGATCCTCGACTTGTGACCACAATTGAGCCCACAATTTCTGTTGCTAAGTGGAACATTTGTGAAGTGTCCCATTTTATGACCTTTCTCACCACAGTGGTTAAGTGAATCCCTGCAGTTGTTTAAGTTAGCACCAAGGACACTAAGTGGAATCAGGTTTTCCTGTTGACTTTGCTCGTCAGAAGTTTGCAACTGGGGATCACATGACACACACACACACACACACACACACACATCCCTGGGGACACTGCGACCGTTATAAATACGAAACCATTTGCCAAGCATCTGAATTTTGATCGCGTGTCCATGGGGACGGACGCTACAATGGTTGTAAGCATGAAAAACGACCGTCAGCCACTTTTCCAGTGTCACTGTAACCTCGAACGGTCATTAAATGAACCATCGTAAGTCGAGGACTTTCTGTACCTGCGGATTGTCGGGCATCTTAATTTTTATAAGGTGATTGTGGAATGCTGCAACGGTTTTTTAGTGTGTGAGGACTGGTTGTAAGTCACTGCCCTCATTAATGCATCTGCTAAATGGAATGGACATAAGTCGAGGACTTCCTGCAAACAGGAGACATACTTTGGGAAGCTACGGACCCCAAAGAACGTAGCACTTACAAACTCTATACAAAGCTTATTTTACTCAAATAACTCAGTCTTTATCAACCAAAGGCTGTTAATAAACTGTCTTAACAGCCTACCAGAATTCTAAGATAAGGTAATCGCAGTCTTACTAGAGTTGGCAGAAAGCCCAGAAGCAATTTTGCAGGGAATCCAGACGCAAAGTAGAATGAACTAAAGTTGTTCCCTATAAATTGCTTCAGTTGGTGTTCCTCCTTAAATAGGCTAAGGGAGTGGCCAATTAGCCCGAAGCCTTACTCTCGAGGAGACCTCCTCCTGAGGAGCCACTCCTGCCTTTTGGCAGCTCTGCGCGCCTGTGCATCGAGAAGAGGCTCCTCCTCTTCGTCCTCTTCACTTAAGGGAGCTTCTGGAGGTTCTGAAGGCCCTGGCTGAATCCTCGCCTCTGGCACCACATCTTCTCCAGCCTCCTCATTGTCCGAGTGCCAGCTGCACAGGCTGCTGGCACAGCACCACACCAGCCTCCTCGCTGTCTGAATCAGCTACTAGCTGCACAGGCTGCGTACGGGCCACAACAGGAAGACGGAAGGGGAAGGGGAGCAAGGCAAGAAGGAGACTTACTCTCGGAGGGCCAACGAGCCCCCAATTTTGGCAAAGGAGTTGCCCGAATGGACGCCTTCCAAAAGGATGTTTGCCGTGAAGTTGCAGTCCTAGGAGTAACAAGAAAACGTAGTTCAGGTGCCGAAGAGCCCGGAGTGCCTACTCCACTGTGGCCTCCAAGGAGGAGTTGGAGAAGCAGGCATTGGCCTGGTGGTCTTGACTCCCAAGAAGGGGGTCACAGGGAGCCTCTTCTGAAGGCAGCCAGACCCTCTGGAAATAGTCTGAAGTGCATGTGACCGAGTAAGACCGAGTCTTATTTACATGCGTGTTAGATGCATGTTCACTGGACTATCAGTGTTGGAGACCTTCTTCCTCCTTTTTTGTCCTCCTCTTAATTCCTTCTTTTCTCCTGCTCCTTCCTCTGTTCTTCCCCCTCCTTCCTCCTTTGTCCTCCTCCACCTCTCTTCCTCTTCCTCTTCTTCCCTCCTTTCCATTTCCTCCGTATTTCCTTCTTCTCCTCTTCTCTTACTCTTCTCTTCCTCCTCCTCCCGTCTCCTAGATCCTATTCCACCTTTTATCTTCTCTTTTCTCTTCCTCCTCTCTCTTATTTCCTCTTCCACCTCCTATTTCCTCTTCTACTCTTCTTCTACTCTTCCTTCTCCTTCATCTTCCTTCCTCTTCCTACCTTCCTCCCCCTCCATATTTCCTCCTTCTCCTCTTATTATTCTTTTTCTCCTCCTCCCATCTGCTATTTCCTCTTCCTTCCTTCTCCTTCCTTCCTCCTCCTTCCTCTTCTTTATTCTCCTCTTCTCTTCCTCTTCCTGTCTCCTAGTTCCTACTCCACCTCTTTCCTTCCCTTCCCTTCCCTTCCCTTCCCTTCTCTTCTCTTCTCTACTCTACTCTACTCTACTCTACTCTACTCTACTCTACTCTACTCTACTCTACTCTCTACTCTTCTCTTCTCTTCTCTTCTCTTCTCTTCTCTTCTCTTCTCTTCTCTTCTCTACTATCTACTCTACTCTTTACTCTTCTCTCCTTTTCTCTTCCCTTCTTTATTCTTCTCTACTCTTCTCTACTCTTTTCTTCTCTCCTTTTCTCTTCTCTACTATCTACTCTACTCTTTACTCTTCTCTCCTTTTCTCTTCCCTTCTTTATTCTTCTCTACTCTTCTCTACTCTTTTCTTCTCTCCTTTTCTCTTCTCTACTATCTACTCTACTCTTTACTCTTCTCTCCTTTTCTCTTCCCTTCTTTATTCTTCTCTACTCTTCTCTACTCTTTTCTTCTCTCCTTTTCTCTTCTCTACTATCTACTCTACTCTTTACTCTTCTCTCCTTTTCTCTTCCCTTCTTTATTCTTCTCTCTCTTGTCTTCTCCTCTCTACACTTCTCTTCTCTTCTCTACTCTTCTCTCCTTTTATCTTCTCTTCTCTCCTTTTATCTTCTCTACTCTCTTCTCTTCTCTACTCTTCTCTTGTCTTCTCTCTTCTCTTCTCTCCTCTCCTCTCCTCTCCTCTCCTCTCCTCTCCTCTCCTGTCCTCTTCTCTTCTCCCGCTCCCTTTCTTCTAATCTCAGAGGCTTTTCAACCCTACCCTACCCACACACCTGAGTTGGGCTGGGATTCATTTCCGCCCGTCTCCCTCTGCCCAACCTGACCCCTTTCCCTGCCCCGATGCTTACGATGTTGAGGGTGAATACGTTCATCAGGCTGCTATTGGGCCGGACCACAAAGGCCTCCAGCCGGCCCAGGACGATGGCATCCAGACCCCCAGGGTGGAAGTGCAGCTCCGGCTCCTTCCGGGCTGCCAGGTGCAGCTCCATGGGCATTGGTGAAAACCACCTCCTCAGCTGCAGAGGAAGACGAGCGGAGGCTGGAGATCCACCCAAGATCCATCCATCTCCACCCCAACCCTCTGCCTGATTCCCCAACCCATCCGTTTGCTTACCTCGGGTAAAAAGTATCCCATGCTTTGGGTATTCAAGCGAATTGGGGACCTTTTGGGTATCTGAAAGGGGAACGGATTTCTTTAGAATATAGAACAACAGAGTTGGGACCTTGGAGATCATGTAGTCCAACCCGCTGCTCAAGCAAGAGAGCCTATACCATTTTGGACAAATGACTCTCCAATCCCTTCCTCCTCCTCCTCCTCCTTTTTCCCTTTCCCCTCCTCTTCCTCCTTCTCCTCTTCCCCTTCTCTTCCTCCTCTTCTTCCTCCTCCTCCCTATCCCCCTCCTCTTCTCCTTCTTCCCCTCCTCATCTTCCTCCTCCCCCTCATCATTGTTCTCCTCCTCCTCCTTCTTCTTCCCCTTCCCCTTCTCTTCCTCCTTCTCCTCTTCCTCCTCCTTCTTTCCCTTCCCCTCCTCTTCCTCCTTCTCCTCTTCCTCCTCCCCCTCCTTCTTCCCCTTCTCTTCTTCTTCCTCCTCTTCCTCCTTCCCTTTTTCCTCATCTTCCTCCTCCCCCTCATCATGGTTCTCCTCCTCCTCTTTCTTCTTTCCCTTCCCCTCCTCTTCCTCCTTCTCCTCTTCCTCCTCCTTCTTCCCCTTCCCCTCCTCTTCCTCCTCCCCCTCCTCCCCTCCTTCTTCTTCCCCTTCTCTTCTTCTTCCTCCTCCTCCTCCTTCCCTTTCCCTCCTCTTCCTCCTTCCCTTTTTCCTCGTCTTCCTCCTCCCCCTCATCATTGTTCTCCTCCTCTTTCTTCTTCCCCTTCCCCTTCTCTTCCTCCTTCTCCTCTTCCTCCTCCTTCTTCCCCTTCCCCTCCTCTTCCTCCTTCTCCTCTTCCTCCTCCTTCTTCCCCTTTCCCTCCTCTTCCTCCTTCTCCTCTTCCTCCTCCCCCTCCTCCCCCTCCTTCTTCTTCTTCCCCTTTTCTTCTTCCTCCTCCTCCTCCTTCCCTTTCCCTCCTCTTCCTCCTTCCCTTTTTCCTCATCTTCCTCCTCCCCCTCATCATGGTTCTCCTCCTCCTCTTTCTTCTTTCCCTTCCCCTCCTCTTCCTCCTTCTCCTCTTCCTCCTCCTTCTTCCCCTTCCCCTCCTCTTCCTCCTCCCCCTCCTCCCCTCCTTCTTCTTCCCCTTCTCTTCTTCTTCCTCCTCCTCCTCCTTCCCTTTCCCTCCTCTTCCTCCTTCCCTTTTTCCTCATCTTCCTCCTCCCCCTCATCATGGTTCTCCTCCTCCTCTTTCTTCTTTCCCTTCCCCTCCTCTTCCTCCTTCTCCTCTTCCTCCTCCCCCTCCTTGAAGGAAAAAGGTCTCCTTCAAGATGGGATAATCCCTGGAGGACTCTTACCATCTCTTCAGTTAATTTCACCCGTAACTTATTTCCAATAAAATATACAAAGGCTGCTGAGTTGACCAAAACATCGGAGACCCCTATTACAACCATGGAGCGTGACTGGTTGGGTAGGAAGATGGGGATGGGCACGAGAGAGATTGCTTGGCGCTGTTTGAACAAGAAGAATTCCCCCTGAAAGACAAGAGAGGAGAAATGGTAAACTAAGTCCCACGTGTGAGCTTCTCCTTATGGTCAAAAGGGCCATTCAACCATGGGTTGCGTAGAGTGAGGACAAGGAGGAGGAGGAGGAGGAGGAAGAGGAGAAGAGGAGGAGAAAGAAGAAAAAGGAAGAAGAAGAAGAGGAGGAGGAGGAGATGAGGAAGAGGGAGGAGGAGGAAGAAGAAGAGGAAGAGGAAGGAGGAGGGGGAGAGGGAGGAGGAGGAGAAAGAAGAAGAGGAAAGGAAGGAGAAGGGAAGGAGGAGGAGGAGGAGGAGGAAGAGGAGGAGAAAGAAGAAGAAGGAAGAAGAAGAAGAGGAGGAGGAGGAGATGAGGAAGAGGAAGGAGGAGGAGGAGGAAGAAGAAGAGGAAGGAGGAGGGGGAGAGGGAGGAGGAGGAGAAGAAAGAAGAAGAGGAAAGGAAGGAGAAGGGAAGGAGGAGGAGGAGGAGAAGAAGAAGACGAAGAGGAGGAATAGGAAGGAGGAGGAGGAGGAGGAGAAAAGAAGAAGGAGGAGGAGGAGAAGACGAGGAAGAGGAAGGAGGAGGAGGAGAAAGAAGAGGAAGGAGGAGGGGGAGAGGGAGGAGGAGGAGAAAGAAGAAGAGGAAGGGAAGGAGAAGGGGGAGGAGGAAGAGAAGAGGAGGAGAAGGAAGAAGAAGGAAGAAGAAGGAGGAGGAGGAAGAGATGAGGAAAAGGAAGGAGGAGGAGGAGGAGGAAGAAGAAGAGGAAGGAGGAGGGGGAGAGGGAGGAGGAGGAGAAGAAAGAAGAAGAGGAAAGGAAGGAGAAGGGAAGGAGGAGGAGGAGGAGAAGAAGAAGACGAAGAGGAGGAATAGGAAGGAGGAGGAGGAGGAGGAGAAAAGAAGAAGGAGGAGGAGGAGAAGACGAGGAAGAGGAAGGAGGAGGAGGAGAAAGAAGAGGAAGGAGGAGGGGGAGAGGGAGGAGGAGGAGAAAGAAGAAGAGGAAGGGAAGGAGAAGGGGGAGGAGGAAGAGAAGAGGAGGAGAAGGAAGAAGAAGGAAGAAGAAGGAGGAGGAGGAAGAGATGAGGAAAAGGAAGGAGGAGGAGGAGGAGGAAGAAGAAGAGGAAGGAGGAGGGGGAGAGGGAGGAGGAGGAGAAAAAAGAAGAGGAAAGGTAGGAGAAGGGGAAGGAGGAGGAGGAGAAGAAGACGACGAAGAAGAGGAATAGGAAGGAGAAGGAGGAGACGAGGAAGAGGAAGGAGGAGGAGGAGAAAGAAGAGGAAGGAAGAAGGAGGAGGAGGAGAAGAAGACGAGGAAGAGGAGGGCGGAGGAGGAGAAAGAAGAGGAAGAGGAAGGAGGAGGGGGAGAGGGAGGAGGAGGAGAAAGAAGAAGAGGAAGGGAAGGAGAAGGGAGAGGAGGAGGAGGAGGAGAAGATGACGAAGAGGAGAAATAGAAAGGAGGAGGAGGAGGAGGAGAAGAGGAAGAGGAGGAGAAAGAAGAAGAAGGAGGAGGAGAAGGAGAAGACGAGAAAGAGGAAGGAGGAGGAGGAAAAAGAAGAAGAAGGGGGAGGGGGAGGAAGAAGAAGAGGAAGGGGAAGGAGGAGGAGGAGGAGGAGGAGAAGACGATGAAGAGGAGGAAGGAGGAGGAGGAGGAGGAGAAAGAACAAGAAGAAGAGGAAGGAGAAGAAGAAGAAAAGGAGGAGGAGGAGGAGAAGAAGAAGAAGACGAGGAAGGAATAGGAAGGAGGAGGAGGAGAAAGAAGGAGAAGAAGAAAAAAGAAGAAAAAAGAAGAAAAAAGGAGGAATTTCCAACCTACAACCATTCATTTACCGACCGTTCAAAGTTACAATTTTTTTCACACTTACAACCGGCGCACGTGATCAAAATTCAGACAGTTGGCAACTGACTCATAGTTATGACGTTTGCAATGTCCTGGGATCATGTGGCCGGATTCACTTAACAACCGTGTTACTAACTTAACCACCGCAAGAAAGATCGTAAAATGGGGGCCAAACTCACTGAACAACTGTCTTGCTTAGCCACAGAAATTTGGGGTGGGGGTGCGTGACAATTGCGGTCGTAAGTCGCGTACGACCTGCGTCGCTTCAATTTCCTTCCAGGTTCTCCTTCTCTTTCTCCTGCTTTGAATCAGCTGAGCTAGTTTGACTTCTGACTCAAGGAGCTTCTGCAAACTTCTCAGTTGCCTGAATTCTGTTGATTCCTTCAGCACAGCTTACCCCACGTGGGAAACACGGACAATGTTATTCTTGAAGTCCATTTTTCCCACTGGATTTCATTCCAGAAGGCGCAAGAGCATCCTCAGGGATACTGTTGTGGCCCGTCAGCGGCCTGTGCAGCTAGTAGCTGATTCGGACAGCGAGGAGGCTGGTGTGGTGCTGCGCCAGCAGCCTGTGCAGCTGGCACTCGAGTCAGACAATGAGGAGGCTGGAGAAGATGTGGTGCCAGAGGCGGAGATTCAGCCAGGGCCTTCAGAACTTCCAGAAGCTCCCATAAGTGAAGAGGAAGAAGAGGAGGAGCCTCTTCTCGACGCACGGGCACACAGAGCTGCCAAAAGGCAGGAGTGGCTCCTCAGAAGGAGGTCTCCTCGAGAGTAAGGCTTGGGGCTAATTGGCCACTCCCTTAGCCTATTTAAGGAGGAATGCCGATTGAAGCAATTTGTAGGGAACAACTTTAGTTCATTCTCCTTCGCGTCTGGATTCTCTGCAAATTGCTTCTGGGCTTTCTGCCAACTCTAGTAAGACTGCGATTACCTTATCTTAGAATTCTGGTAGGCTGTTAAGACAGTTTATTAACAGCCTTTGTTTGGCAGTTTTTCGTGCCTTTTTCAGGCCGTTTTCCGGTGCTCCGTGCCCGTGTGCCCACAGAGATTGCTCTGCGTGCCACCTCTGACATGCATGCCATAGTTTCGCCATCATGGCCCTAGACCTTTTCAGACAAGCGACTTTCCAGTCTCTTTTTAAAAACGTCCAGTGATGGAGTTCCCACGATTTCTGGTGGCAAGCAGTTCCACGGGTTAATTGTCCTCACTGTTAGGAAGTTTCTCCTTAGTTCCAGGTTGCTTCTCTCCTTGATGAGTTTCCACCTGTTGCTTCTTGTCCTGCCTTCAGGTGCTTTGGAAACTAAGCCTCCTGCCTGCCAGCTGATTTTCAGGATGCGCAGGGGGCGGGGTGCATGTGGGAGACGGGTGTGCATGCGCGGGGGGGGGTGTCATGCATGCATACACGGGGGGGGCAGGGGAAGCGCGGGGGGGGAGCGGCGTGCATGTTCACAAAGTGCGGAAACGAGCCTGTTTCCAGCCTCTGGAGGGGCCTCCAGAGCCTGGGGAGGCTGTTTTTGCCTTCCCGGCGGCTCAGGTTAAGCCTCCGGAGCCTGGGGAGGGCGAAATATGGGCCTCCCAGAAGTTACAGAAGTCCAGAAATGGGCCCGGTGGAGCAGGTTGCTAAAATTTTTAAATCCCACCCCTCGCGCACATGCGTGAGGGGGAGGGAGTCATATGTGCATGCGCGGGAGGATTGCGGGGGTCGTACGAGGTGCACGCATTGCATTATGGGTGCCGGCATATTTATGCAAGCATGCTTTTGGCACCCAAAGAGAAAAAGATTAGCCACCACTGCCCTAGACTAACCATACCCATTTTCCTGCAACCGTTCTTCATATGATTTAGCCTCCACGTCTTTGATCACCGTAGCTGCTCTTCTCTGCACTCTTTAGAATTTAAAAAGTAACCGAGGGATCACAGATTAACTGAGATTAATGTTGTGTGCGTCTGCCATTACCTTGATGTCCAGATTACATCGATCCTCTTCAATTTCTGGTTTGCTCACCAAGGAGTAGCTGATCCCTGCTACGGAGTCTATCTGGACCTGGGCTAGAGAAGATCAAGAGAAAGCAACATTCAAGATCTGATGGAGCCTAGGATGGAGAGGAAGCTGGGTTTGAACTCGATCGTGGTAGGCGTACTCACAATTTGTGCTTCTCAAATGCCGTGAAAAAGAGTAAATGGATTCAATGACCTCCATACACACCTGGAAGAAAAGGAAAACCTGTTCATGAAAAAAGAAGAGATGGGCAGCACATGGAAAAACGTTTTCAGTTCTCTAGTGTCAGTCCTGTCCAACTTGGTCCAACAAGCAGGAAAGTCCCTCGACTCCATTTGTACTGAAAGGTATGCTTGACTAAAGGTCAAATGGATAGCAAAGCCAGAACTGAGATTCGCGCGCCAAATTTTCCCAGATAACTTTCTCCCATTAGTCCCTTCTCATTGCTCATTGTTTCCCTTTGTCCAATCATATTCAGATAAAATGTTTTGGGAACCGTCTCTTCAATTGTAGACGGGGGCGGGGTGGATTTGCACGCCGTTCCGAGCTGTCGGACTTCGAAGTTGTGTCTCTAGAAGGTACGATGAGCCGTTAACTTTCCCCCCCCCTCCCATCCAGCTCCCTTCCCCCAAAGTTTATGGCAGACTGGCAGTACATGAATGTGAAGTGCAGGTGTGAGATGGCAGCTCTGACATCTGGTCTTTGATGTCCTCCAGACACATCTGGAGTCGACGCCGAAATTCCCAACCCGTCAATTATCACCCGGTAACCTATATACAGATAGTCCTTGACTTAACGACCACAATCGAGCCCCAAATTTCCATTGCTAAGCAAAACAGTCGTTAAGTGAGTTTTACTCCATTTTGCCCCCTTTTCCTGCCATCATGGTTAAGCAAACCACTGCCGTTCTTAAATGAGTCACACAGTTGTTAAGTGAATCGGGCTTCCCCGTCGACTCTGCTTATCGGAAACTCGCAAAAGGGGATCGCCGGAAACTGCGACCATCACAAAATACGAGTCAATGGCCAAGGGTACCGAATTTTGATCATGGATGCTACGACGGTCGTAAGTGTGAAAAGTCATAAGTCACTTTTTTGACCGTTTTTGAAGTTCGAGCCGTCACTCAACGTAGGGTTGAGAAGTCAAAGAAAGCCTGTAGGTCACAACCTCATGTCAGAAACTTTTTTGGTATCCTACCTCTTTTCTTCATCCCAGCCTACACTACAGGGAGGATAAAAAATTTGTTACTACCGGTTCTGTGGGCGAGGCTTGGGGGGGGTGTTATGTGACTGGGTGGGCGTGGCCATTTTTTTATTTTTTTACTTTTAAAACCACTTTTTCTACAACCTCTTTGGCGAAGAAGTTGTAAAAAAATGCTTTCAAAAGGCTCTGACGATCCCAGCCGAATTGCCTGATCGTCAGAGGCTTTTTTTCTTTTTAAATGCCTCTGACGATCCAAGCCGAATTGCCTGATCGTCAGAGGCTTTTTTTCTTTTTAAATGCCTCTGATGATCCCAGCTGACTTGCCTGATCGTCAGAGGCTTTTTTTCTTTTTAAATGCCTCTGACGATCCCAGCTGACTTGCCTGATCGTCAGAGGCTTTTTTTCTTTTTAAATGCCTCTGACGATCCCAGCTGACTTGCCTGATCGTCAGAGGCTTTTTTTCTTTTTAAATGCCTCTGATGATCCCAGCTGACTTGCCTGATCGTCAGAGGCTTTTTTTCTTTTTAAATGCCTCTGATGATCCCAGCTGAATTGCCTGATTGGCAGAGGCTTTTTTTCTTTTTAAATGCCTCTGACGATCCCAGCTGACTTGCCTGATCGTCAGAGGCTTTTTTTCTTTTTAAATGCCTCTGACGATCCAAGCCGAATTGCCTGATTGGCAGAGGCTTTTTTTTTACTTTTAAAAGCATTTTTTCGGCCAAAGAGGTTGTAGAAAAAATGCTTTTAAAAGTAAAAAAAAAAAGCCTCTGATGATTGTGCGGCTCAGCTGGGCAATGAGGGAGGGGGCAGGGATTTTTGCTACCGGTTCTCCGAACCACCCGCCTCCATCGCTACCGGATCAGGTCATCCGGTCCGAACCGGGAGCATTTCACCCCTGGATAAAGTGTCCTCCAGACCACCTTGAAATCTTCGGCATCAAAAAAAAAACAGTGTGCAAACCGGACAGGTGAACAGGTAGGGCGAGAACAATGGATGGACCATTTCTAGGCTCTCTACCCATCTGTCCAGCAATGTCACCTGCTCACCGCCTTCTGCCACCGGACAGGTGAGCCCTTTGATTGAAATTAGAGCCCTCCCTTCCACCTGCATCTGCCCATCTTCTGCGGAAGGATGCAGGAGGTGGCTGGGAAACTATCGACCGACACCTGTGCATTCCACCTGGCTGGGGAGGGGGGGGGTGGGGAAAAAAATGCAACCGAGGCCCCCAATTCAGAGAAAGGACCTTGGGAAAAATAATCTCGGCGCTAACAAGCTGAAAGATAAATTGGGCTCTCGAAATGAAAGACAATCTATTTGTTGAAATCAAGGGAAACTTCTCATCTTCCCCTTCTCATAAATCTCGTTTGAAAAAGGCTCCGTGAGAATCAGGCGCCAGCCAAGAATCTGACACCGATCACTTCACGGAAGATCCTGTGCTGGGCTCTTTGTGCGGGCCGTTGTGGTTTCCGTTCACTCCCCGATCGGTGCGCTGATAGAGAAGCGAACCCATATCTTACAGGTAGTCCTCGACTTACGACCATCCGTTTCGTGAGCCTTCAAAGTTACGTCGCTGAAAAAAGTTACGGATAGGAATAGCACTCATGTACCGCTTTCCCGCCTTCTCTAAGCGGTTTACAGAGTCAGCCTCTTGCCCCCAAATGGTCTAGAAGGACTCTTCTTAAAAACTTTTTAAATTTCTGGGGTTTTAAATTGAGCCGAATTATTTCATAATTTTAAATTATTTTAATTGATGTTTGTCTTGTGCTTTTAATAGGCTGTACACCGCCCTGAGTCCTTCGGGAGAAGGGTGGTGTAGAAATAAAATAATAATAATAATAATAATAATAATAATAATAATAATAATAATAATAATCTATCTTTGTATCTGTTTCTCTCTCATCTATCTATCTATCATTATCTATCTATCTACCTATCTATCTACCTACCTACCTACCTATCATCTATCTATCTATCTATCTATCTATCTATCTATCATCTATCTATCTATCTATCTATCTATCTATCTATCTATCTATCTTTTGTCTGTTTCTCTCTCATCTATCATTATCTATCTATCTATTTACCTACCTATCTATCTATCTATCTATCTACCTACCTATCATCTATCTATCTATCTATCTATCTATCTATCTATCTATTTATCTATCTAACTATCTAACTATCATCTATCTTCCTATCATCTAGCTAGCTAGCTAGCTAGCTAGCTTTGTGTCTCTATCTATCTATCTATCTATCTATCTATCTATCTATCTATCTATCTATCTATCTTTCTATCTATCTATCTATCTATCTATCTTTTGTCTGTTTCTCTCTCATCTATCATTATCTATCTATCTATTTACCTACCTACCTATCTATTTATCTATCTACCTACCTATCATCTATCTATCTATCTATATCTATCTATCTATCTATCTATCTATTTATCTATCTAACTATCTAACTATCATCTATCTTCCTATCATCTAGCTAGCTAGCTAGCTAGCTTTGTGTCTCTATCTATCTATCTATCTATCTATCTATCTATCTATCTATTTATCTATCTAACTATCTAACTATCATCTATCTTCCTATCATCTAGCTAGCTAGCTAGCTAGCTTTGTGTCTCTATCTATCTATCTATCTATCTATCTATCTATCTATCTATCTATCTATCTATCTATCTTTTGTCTGTTTCTCTCTCATCTATCATTATCTATCTATTTACCTACCTATCTACCTATCTATCTATCTACCTACCTATCATCTATCTATCTATCTATCTATCTATCTATCTATCTATCTATCTATCTATTTATCTATCTAACTATCTAACTATCATCTATCTTCCTATCATCTAGCTAGCTAGCTTTGTGTCTCTATCTATCTATCTATCTATCTATCTATCTATCTATCTATCTATCTATCTAATCACCTATTCTATATCTGGTGGCCCAGTGGTTAGAAATCAGTATTGAAGGGCTGACTCTTGCCCACAGTCTGGAGTTCGATTCTGACCAGCTCAAGGTCGACTCAGCCTTCCGTCCTTCCAAGGTCGGTCAAATGAGGACCTAGACAGTCACTTCTCTGAAATAGTATAGGTTCTCCTGCTTGAGCAGGGGGCTGGACTAGAAGACCTCCAAGGTCCCTTCCAGCTCCATTCTGAATTTTTTTTAAAAAAAACAAAAAACTTTGCATTTGAAAGGCTGTTAAGGAAGCGGTGGAGCCAATGAAGATGGATGGACACCCGGTAGCTTTTGACCTCGGTCGACGGGAGGGCCTGCTTTGAGAGGAAGAGACCCCAAATCTTACCTCCAGGTTGAGATCGAAGATCAGGGCCTTCTTGAAACTTTGGGAGACCAAATTGTAGAAGTAGCTGCAAGAAGAAAGCAAGCATCTCAGGATGAAATGGGTTCGGTCGCTGCCATGACTTTTGATTGAGGGGTGGGGGGTGTTCAGTGGGGGAGGGGGGTCTTACAAAAGAGCATTGGGGAAGGAGCATTGACCATTGAGACGCTGAGGAAGGAAACTTCCTAACAGTGGGGACAATTAACCAGTGGAACAGAAGTTGCCTTCAGAAGTTCTGGGTGCTCCGTCACTGGATGCTTTTAAGGAGAGATGGGAGGGACAACCATTTGTCTGAAATAGTAGAGGGCAGTGATGGCCAACCTTTTCTGGACCGAGTGCCCAAAGCGCATGCCCGAACCCCCAAAATGCAATGTGGGTGCAGCCCCGGGGCCCCCCGACCCCTGTGCATGTGTATGTGCCCCCCACATGCCCCCCGCTCCCAACCCGTGCACACGGGGCCCCCCACATGCACCCCACACGCGCAGCAGAGACCTGACGACCAGCAGGCGCAGGCGAGGCAGAGCTAAACTGGGGCGACAGCTGACGTACCCACAGAGAGGGCGCTGCGTGCCACCTCTGGCACGCCTGTCATACGTTCACCATCAAGGGTATAGGGTCTCCTGCTTGAGCAGGGGGTTGGACTAGAAGACCTCCAAGGTCCCTTCCAACTCTGTTATACTATTGTATTTTTAATACTATTCTATCCTATCCTATCCTATTCCATTCCATTCTTTTCCACTCCATATATTCTATTGTATTCTGTTCCGTTCCGTTCCATATTTTCTATTCTATTCTATTCTATTCTATTCTATTCCATTCCATTCCATTCCATTCCATTCTATTCTATTCTATTCTATTCTATTCTATTCTAGACTAGACTAGACTAGACTAGACTAGACTAGACTAGACTATTCCATTCCATTCTTTTCCACTCCATATATTCTATTGTATTCTGTTCCGTTCCGTTCCATATTTTCTATTCTATTCTATTCTATTCTATTCTATTCTATTCTATTCTATTCTATTCTATTCTATTCTATTCTATTCCATTCCATTCCATTCCATTCCATTCCATTCCATTCCATTCCATTCTATTCTAGACTAGACTAGACTAGACTAGACTAGACTAGACTAGACTATTCCATTCCATTCTTTTCCACTCCATATATTCTATTGTATTCTGTTCCGTTCCGTTCCATATTTTCTATTCTATTCTATTCTATTCTATTCTATTCTATTCTATTCTATTCTATTCTATTCTATTCTATTCTATTCTATTCTAGACTAGACTAGACTAGACTAGACTAGACTAGACTAGACTATTCCATTCCATTCTTTTCCACTCCATATATTCTATTGTATTCTGTTCCGTTCCGTTCCATATTTTCTATTCTATTCTATTCTATTCTATTCTATTCCATTCCATTCCATTCCATTCCATTCTATTCTATTCTATTCTATTCTATTCTAGACTAGACTAGACTAGACTAGACTAGACTAGACTATTCCATTCCATTCTTTTCCACTCCATATATTCTATTGTATTCTGTTCCGTTCCGTTCCATATTTTCTATTCTATTCTATTCTATTCTATTCTATTCTATTCTATTCTATTCTATTCTATTCTATTCCATTCCATTCCATTCCATTCCATTCCATTCCATTCTATTCTATTCTAGACTAGACTAGACTAGACTAGACTAGACTAGACTAGACTATTCCATTCCATTCTTTTCCACTCCATATATTCTATTGTATTCTGTTCCGTTCCGTTCCATATTTTCTATTCTATTCTATTCTATTCTATTCTATTCTATTCTATTCTATTCTATTCTATTCTATTCTATTCTATTCTATTCTATTCCATTCCATCATATTCATTATTTCATTCTCTATTCTATTCTATTCTATTCTATTCTATTCTATTCTATTCTATTCTATTCTATTCTATTCTATTCTATTCTATTCCATTCCATTCCATTCCATTCCATTCTAGACTATTCCATTCTTTTCCACTCCATATATTCTATTCTGTTCTTTTCCGTTCTGTTCCATTCCATATTTATGACGGTCATAAGATCCCCTTTGACAATCTTATGACGTAAGAGAGCCTTGGTAGTACAGTGGTCTAAGGCACCCTGTTATTAAGCTGGTTATCAAGACCAGCTGCCTGCAATTACTGCAGGTTCGAATCTCCCCAGGCTCAAGGTTGACTCAGCCTTCCATCCTTTCTAAGGTAGGTAAATTGAGGACCCAGTTTGTGGGGGCAATAAGCTGACTTTGTATAAATATACAAAAGGATGAAGGCTATTGCTTAACGCATTGTAAGCCGCCCTGAGTCTCCGGAGAAGGGCGGCATATAAATCAAATTAAAAAAATAAATAAAAAATGGGGGGGAGTCAGATTCACTTAACAACTGCGTTAGTGTCTTAACAACAGCGCGGATTCACTTAACAACGGTGGCAAGAAAGGTCATAAAATGGGGCAAAACTCACTTGTCGCTTAGCAACGGAAATTCTGGCCGTAAATTCAAGGATTAGCAATGGAAATTTTGGGCATAAATCGAGGACTAACTGCGCTTTCCTGGAATAGACTAGTTCAAGATGGCTTGGGTTTTGATGACTAAGACGAACAATGACGGAAAACGAGGACAGCGGTTTGTGGCCTACCTGTTTGGCCCAAAAAACGTCAACTGGAGGTCCCGAATGTTAGCCCCGCAACTGAGTGGCCGAAGCAGGATCCGTCCATCATAGTCTGTGTCCAGTCCAAGCAGGACCGAGAGGGAGAGTTGACTGATGTTGGCCTGAACTATGCCGGTATCCAGTCTATGGGGATGGAGAGAATCCAGGAATTACCCACCTTGGCTAAAATCTTCAGTGCTAGAAGGGAGAGGGGTTTGCGGAGAGGAGGAGGAAGAAGAGGAGGAGGAAGAGGAGGAGAAGGAGGAGGGGGAGGAGAACTGTGGGGTCCTTGGTGCTCACTGAGCTTGATAGTTTTCTTGCAATCATTTCATGACCCAACTAGGGAACATCATCAAGTCTGGAAGGGAATGAGGTTTGCGGAGAGGAGGAGGAGGGAGAGGAAGAGGAGGGAGAGGAGGAGGAGGAAGAAGAAGAGGAGGAGGAGGAGAAGGAGGAGGGGGAGGAGAACTGTGGGGTCCTTGGTGCTCACTGAGCTTAATTGTTTTCTTGCAATCATTTCATGACCCAACTAGGGAACATCATCAAGTCTGCAGAGATGGCGAAGATTTCAGCGTATTTAAAAGATTGTTCACAAGAGACTTATGAATGGGAATGGAAAAGGTGGATAGAATATGTTCAGAACAAATACCAAACTAGAAAGTATCAAATAGCTTTTATTTGAAAATAATGTATTAGAAATATTTTAATGTAAAGAGACAAAGAGGAAAAATTATATAGGGGGAGGGATGGGTTCAGGTTTATATATTAGTGTTATTAGTTATGAGTATGTAATAGGGAAGTCTGGGGGGGGAGGGTTAGGGAGGGTTAGGGAGGATGGGAAGTTTGGGGAGGGAGGTGGGGGGGGTGAAAAAAGGGGTGAAAATGTAATTGTAAAACTTTTGCAATAAAAAAAAGTCTGGAAGGGAATGAGGTTTGTGGAGAGGAGGAGGAGGGAGAGGAGGAAGAGGAGGAGGAGGAGGAGGAGGATTAGGAGGAGGAGGAGGAGGAGGAGGAGGAGGAGGAGGAGGAGGAGGAGGAGGAGGAGGAGGAGGTGGACGAGGAGAGAATTGAAGGGGGTCCTTGGTGCTCACTGAGCTTCATTGTTTTCTTGCAGTCATTTCATGACCCAACTAGGTAACTTCATCAATGCTAGAAGGGAGTGTGGTTTGATGTTCCTTAGTTGGGTCATGAAACATCGGCAAGGAAATAACCAAATTCACAGAGCACCAAGGACCCCACAATTCAACGAAACATTCTCTTCTAGTGTTATCAATAAAGATCACACGAATAGGAACAAAAAAAAGAAAAATTGAGAAGGGCCAATTAATTTCCGTGGGGAAGGGCTGACATCACCATCATTCAAAAAACGATGAAAGAAGGGACAGTTCTAATTTCTGAGCGAAGGCTTTTCCAAAGAGTAGGGCCAGAACCCAAAATTGAATGCCTCCTGACCTTGATTGAGGAACAATCAACAATGGGACGCAACCAAAACATTTTCAGACCTTGGTTCCCTCCATCACCACCAAAGAGATGCAACTTTGAACTCATGATTTTTTTGGGAACCCTTCAATAGGATTCCTACCCAACCTACGTTACAAGAAGCTGTGGACAGTTGGCCATCACTTGAAGGACCTTGGCACTCATGGGCATTGTTCTCAAGAAGGACTAGAGAGTGCTGTGATAGCAGTCTTCCAATATTTGGGGGGGCTGCCCCAAAGAGGAGGGGGGGGTCAACCTCTTCTCCAAAGCACCAGAAGGCAGGAGGAGAAGCAATGGATGGAAACCAATTAAGGAGAGAAGCAACCTGGAATTCGGGAGAAACTTCCAAACAGTGAGGACAATTAACCAGTGGAACAGAAGTTGCCTCCAGAAGTTTTTGGATGGTCCATCACTGGAGGTTTTTAAGAGGAGATTGACAGCCATTTGTTGAGAATGGGGTAGGGTTTCTTGGTTGAGCAGGAGGTTGGATTAGAAGACCTCCAAGGTCCCTTCCTACTCTCTTTTGTTCTGTTCTCCAAAGCTCCTGAAGGCATCACAAGGAACAATGGATGGAAACTAATCAAGGAGAGAAGCAACCTAGAACTAAGGAGAAATTTCCTAACAGTGAGGACAATTAATTTAGAGGACTGGATGCTAAAACATGAAAAACGGTTGCAGGAACTGGGTATGTCTAGTTTAATGAAAAGAAGGACTAGGGGAGACACGATAGCAGTCTTCCAATATCTCAGGGGTTGCCCCAAAGAAGAGGGAGTCAAGCTATTCTCCAAAGCACCTGAAGGCAGGACAAGAAGCAACGGGTGGAAACTCATCAAGGAGAGAAGCAACCTGGAACTAAGGAGAAATTTCCTGATGGAACAATTAATCAGTGGAACAACTTGCCACCAGAAGTTGTAAATGCTCCAACATTAGAAGTTTTTTAAGAAGAGATTGGACAAAGCCACTCGTGGACTTCAACTCCCAGAATTCCTCAGCCAGCTTCCAAAGCTGGCTGAGGAATTCTGGGAGTTGAAGTCCACAAGTCTTAAAGTTGCCAAGATTGGAGACCCCTGCTATAGGGTCTCCTGGGGGTTGGACTAGAAGACCTCCAAGGTCCCTTCCAACTTTATTATTCTGTAATACGTCATGTCAATCCCAAATCCGTAACTTGCCTCATGGGCTCCCTTCCTCAGACACTCATCCCACAAAAGCAGTTACCCAAATAAATGTTTTATCTTCCAGTTGCTACTGAACAGAACGTGAGCATTTTGGATGGACAGTTTGACGCCTCTGTCTTTGTCAAAATAAGCCACCGACTCCTTCACCTGAAGTTGTTCGATTTGGGTGCTGTGAAGGAGAAGAAGGAAAGAGACATCAGCATCAGCAGGTAGAAAGTTTACTTCCTTAAACATGCAAGAACGTATTTCCCAGAGTTAGCAGAGTGTTTTACTGGCCGGATGCCGTCCCTGTCTCCAGTACGGAGTTTTGTTCAGCAGATATATTCTCATTGTATCCAGAGTGAGAAATATCTGCCTCTACCTAGGATCGAACTCACAGCCTCCTGATTGTGGGGCGAGGGTTCCACTTCTAGTGGAACACCTGACACTGCCAGGTGTTAAATGTGAGCTCTATTTATAAAGAAAACAGTGCTGTTTCCCAGGCCTTAAAGCAGAGGTCTGCAAACTTGGCAGCTTTAAGACTGGTGGACTTCAACTCCCAGAATCCTCCAGCTAGCACACCTGTGCTGGCTGGAGGATTCTGGGAGTTGAAGTCCACCAGTCTTAAAGCTGCCAAGTTTGCAGACCTCTGACCTAAAAGCTCAAATGCAATGCAGCAAAATTGTACAGGTAGTCCTTGACTTACAACAGTTCATTTAGTGACAGTTCGAATTACAACAAGCTCTGAAAAAAGCGACTTATGACCACTTTTCACACTTAACGACCCATGATCAAAATTTGGATGCTTGGCAACATCGTACAGGTAGTCCTTGATTTACGACCACATGGGAGCCCAGAATTTATGTTGCTAAGTGAGAAATTTGCTAAGTGAGTTTTTGCCCCATTTTACACCTCTTCTTGCCACATTTGTTAAGTGAATCACTGCCCGTTGTTAAACTGGTAACCTGGTTGTTAAGTGAATCTGACTTTGCTTGTCGGACGGTCGCAAAATATAATCACTGCAACCGTCATAACTATGAACCATTCGTTGAGCATCTGGTTGTAAATCCCGTGGCCATGGGGATGCTGCAACGGTCGTAAGGGTGAAAAATGGTCATAAGTCACTTTTTTCAGTGCCGTTGTAAATGAACAGTGCCGTCACTAAATGAACAGTTGTAAGTCGAGGACTACCAGGATTTATGACGGTCCTTTTCTGGCCTTCTGACGAGCCAAGTCAATGGGGAAGCGGGATTCACTGAAACAACCGTGTGACTAACTCAACAATTGAAGTGATTCGCTTAGCAACGGTGGCGAGAAAAGACGCAACATGGAGGCAAATCTCCCTTCACAAATGCCTCACTTAACAACTTTGGGCTCAGTTGTGGTCGTAAGTCGAGGACTACCTGTGTTTGGTAGAGGAGGAATCTGGGCACATGCTTACTTTGAAAACCACATGGAGACTTCTCCCAGCGTGGGCACGTTGTATCTGCTGCTTTGATCTGGGATCGGCTGCTTCCTCAGTTGTGACAGCAGCATCTCTATCACCACGTCCTTCACTGCAAAGGGTTAACAAAGGTTACGATTCTTGCCCTCGTCTTTTGAACCCGGCACCGACGACGCCTCTTAAAAAGAGGGGCGTCAGTGCTGGGTTCAAAAGAAAACAGCGAGAACAATCAGTTCCAAATCCTGTTCCCCTGGGCCTAAGACAGATGTGGTATTCAGGTGGTTCAGACCGGTTCGCGAGAACCGGAGTAAAACCGGTGGGAGGCCCCGCCCACTGCCCCGGATGTCATCATCGGCGATCTGCACGTGCAGAAGCAAGGCGTGTATGCAGTGGTGGGATTCAATTATTTTAACAACTGGTTCTGTGGGTGTGGCTTATTTGGGGGGCGTGGCTAGCTGGTCATGTGACCGGGTGGCCATGGCTATGTGGATAGGGACTACTCCAGTGGTGGGTTGCTCCCGGTTCGCACCGGTTCACAAGAACCGGTAGTAAAAATTTGTAGTAGTTTGGAGAACGACTGGGGAATTCTGGGAGTCGAAGTCCATACGTCTTAAAATGGATGAAGTTAAGAAATACTGTCCCACTGAATTTCCACCAGATGTTTTATTTATTTATTTATTTATTTATTCCGAATTTATATACCGCACCTTCTCCCGAGGGACTCAAGGGCGGTGTACAGCCAGATAAAAAAAAACATACAATACAAACATTAAGAACAATTAAAAAGATATATATTAATTTGGCCCCAATTTAAAATAACTTTTTTAAATGCTTTAAATTGGTTTGTTATTGTTTTTAAATTACGGGGGTCAAATTTCTATATATCCTTTTAATACTATTTGAATGTTTGTAATTTATATTTTTATTTGGCTGTACACCGCCCTGAGTCCTCAGGGAGAAGGGCGGTATATAAATTGGATATAAAATAAAATAAAAAATAAAACAAACCAATTAAAAATATTTTAAAAATATATTAAGCCAGCCCGGCTTGCTGAAAAAAGAAAGTTTTAAGGGCACGGCGGATGGTGGAATCACCATCGTGCCAAACGCAAAAAGACACGATTGGCTCAGAGGTGGGTTTCAGCCGGTTCTGACCAGTTCTGGAGAACCGGTAGCGGAAATTTTGAGTAGTTCGCAGAACCGGAAGTCAAAATTCTGACTGGCCCCCATCTATTCTCTGCCTCCCGAGTCCCAGCTGATCGGGAGGAAATGGGGATTTTGCAGTAACCTTCCCTTGCCACGCCCACCAAGCCACGCCCACAGAACCGGTAATAAACAAATTCGAAACCCACCACTGGATTGGCTGCTGATGCCCTCATTCCCATGATGTCATCATTGCCTATTTTGCAAATGGACAAAGTTCCCGGGACCCTTTTTGACTTCCCTTAAGTCAAAAAGCGTGAGGACCTCAAGCGGAAACTCACCATAAGTCAGTCCTCTCTGGGTGATTTGGAGCTTCAGGGCTCCTGTGCGCTTCGGTTCTGTTTTAAGAAGGGGGCGAGATTCGAAGATCGGCAGGAAAAGAACCCACATCATCATGGTTAGGTAAAGGTTAGACATGCCGGTCATGGAGAATCCTAGAAGAGAAGAGAATAAAGACCCTGGCGGGGAGGGGGGGGGGGTTCAGGAGGTCGTGACCAAAAGCATCACTAACGGTGAAATGAGCGGCTATATTATTATTGTTATTGTTGTTATGTTATGCTATGCTATGGTATGTTACATTATATTTTATTGATTATAACATATTATAACATAACATAACAATTAATAATTAATCTTATTGGCATCATTATTATGATTATTATTACTCTGTTGTTTTGCATGTACACTGAGAGCGTCTGCCTTGAAGACAAATTCCTTGTGAGTCCAATCACACTTGACCAAATAAACCTCTTCTGTTCTGTTCTACTCTACCCTACCCTACCCTACCCTACCCTTCCCGATCCTATCCTATCCTATCCTATCCTATCCTATCCTATCCTATCCTATCCTATCCTATCCTATTTATTCCTTGTGCGTCTAATCACACTTGGACAAATAAAATATTGAATTGATTCCTCATGCGTCTAATCACACTAGATCAAATAAAGTATTAAATTTATTCCTCGTGCGTCTAATCACACTTGGACAAATAAAATATTGAATTGATTCCTCATGCGTCTAATCACACTAGACCAAATAAAGTATTAAATTTATTCCTCGTGCATCTAATCACACTAGACCAAATAAAGTATTAAATTTATTCCTCGTGCGTCTAATCACACTTTCCCAAATACAATATTGAATTTATTCCTCGTGCATCTAATCACACTTTCCCAAATGCAATATTGAATTTATTCCTTGTGCATCTAATCACACTTTCCCAAATACAATATTCAATTTATTCCTCGTGCATCTAATCACACATGGCCAAAAAAAGTATTAAATTTCAGCATTGCACGCCCACGCAAAGTATTGAATTCAATTCAAATCAAATCAGATTACTTACTACGAAGGTCTTGGATTCTAACAGGACGGCTCTTCTGACTTGCAACCATTGATCATCACTTAATGATCCTTTTGGGTCCCCGGAGGTCTTTATATCTCCTCGAAGCCAACCTTAGACTTCCTCCTCCTGAGGATGACTTGCCAGTAAGATGTCAATCCAGGCTCACTAGGGAAAACCCACATTTCCCCATCTCTGTCCATACAAAGGGGATAAAGGAGGAAGTGAACGTCCTTAATTCAACCTCTGGCACGTTCGAATCTCATCGTCAGAAAAGAAAAATCACCACCGTTTCATCCAGGAAACTCCAAGTTTCTGATCCACACTGACGGGCACCCGATTCAGTTCATTTAGTGACCGTTCAAAGTTACGACGGCCCTGATAAAAGTGATTTACGACCATTTTTCACACCACCACTGCAGTATCCCCGTGGTCAGGTGATTAAAATTCAAATGCTTGGCAACTGGCATGTACTTATGACGGTTGGAGTGATCCCCTTCGGACAAGCAAAGTCAACGGGAAGCCAGATTCTGATTTCACAACCCTCCTATTTACTTAACAACTTCTGTGATTCACTTAACAACCATGACAAGCAAGGTTGCAACATGGGGCGAAATTCACTTAAACACGGTCTCGCTTAGCAACAGAAATTTTGAACTCCATTGTGGTCATAAGTCCAGGACTGCCTGCACAGGAATAAATGCAGGAAATATATTCCGGAGTTATAGTTAGCCAGGATCAAATCGAATCTAGCCAAAGAAAGAGAATTAAGGGAGAAAAATCCTTCCAAGCCCCAGAATAATAATTCTAAAATCCACAAAGGTAAGAACTGATGATGGAACAGGCGAGGAATAAAAGAAATATATTGACTAAAGGGTTGACCAACTCTAAGAAACCAGAAACTAGGGAAAGTAGCAACAGATAGCTAAAATGTTTAAAAATATGTCTAGCAAATGTTGGAAATGTAACCCAAAAACGGGCACATTTTATCATTTGTGGTAAACTTGTGTCAAAGCACAAAAAAAAAAAAAGAATTGGGCAAAGATACAACACAGGTGATTAGAAAAGAGGATAGGAAAAGATGTAGATTTTAAACCTGAATTGTTAGGTATAATATCAGAAAAAAACTTGATAAGAAAAGTATGCATTTAATATAACATGTCCCAACAGCAGCGAGGATTATTTTCGCACAATATTGGAAAAATGAAGATATACCAAGAGGTCAAGAAGATACTAGATCTGTGACGGCGAACCTATGGCACGCGTGCCACAGGTGGCATGCGTAGCCATATTGGTGGGCACGTGAACTCAGCGCCAGCTGATTTTTCAGGCCTTCTGGGCCGTTTCCAACCTCCGGAGGGCTTGGAGGGTGAGGAAGGCCATTTTCGCCCTCCCCAGGCTCCTAGAAAGGCTCTGGAGGCTAGGGAGAGCAAAAGACGGGCCTACCGTGCCATCGCGTGCCAGGAGTGGCGGAGTAGCGGGGGGTCGTACCCGGATGTGCGGGGCCAGGGCACATAGAATTATGGGTGTGAGTGACCCCCCCTTCCCCCCCGTCCACGCTCCTGGCATGTGATGGCAAAAAGATTAGCCATCACTGTACTAGATTGTGCAGAAATGGATAGATTGACATTGAAAATTAAACAGAAAGAAGACATTGAATATTATCAAACATGGAATTTATTTTACCGATGGTTGGAAAAAAGGGGTGGAGTGAGATTAAGAATGTAAATCTGTATTGTTAAGCAAATTAAATACCCAGACAGCACGATGTTTATTAAGCACCAAGAAATGTATTGAATAGAAAATCAATCAAATTTAAAAAAAAAAAAATTAAAAAAAGAAGAAACGGCAAGGAAATAATTGAAAATAAATGGCCAGGAGAGTGACAGCAGCCAAGCCACATGGGCTTTATTGTACTTTGTTTTACTTTCCTTTGCAGGTAGTCCTCGACTTAGAACCACTCACTGAGCGACGGTTCAAAGTTTACAGCGGGACTGAAAAAAAAAATGACATGACCATTTTTACACCACTGTTGGAGCATCCTCGTGGTCATGTGATCGACCACGTGACATTGCAATGTCCCGGGGTCACGTGATCCAATTTTATGACCATCATACAAGCAAAGTCCATGAAGAATCTGATTCACTTAACAACCGTATACCTAACTTAACAACTGCAGTGTTTGACTTAGCAAAGAAAGAAAGTAAACGGGAGCAAAACTCACTTAACAACCGTCTGGCTTAGCAACAGGAAATTTTGGACTCAAATTGTGGTCGTAAATCAAGAACTGCCTCTACTTTTTACATTTAATGATGATACCCTCATAATGTAACCAAGTAGAAATTTTGTGGCAGTGAGAATAATGAACCAGCGGAACAGCTGGCCACCAGAAGTCGTAGGGGCTACATCATTGGAAGGTTTTTAAGAAGAGACTGGACAGCCACTTGTCTGAAATGGTGTAGGGTCTTCTGCTTAATCAGGGGGCTGGACTAGAAGACCTCCAAGGTCCCCTCCAGCTCTATTCTGAATTTGCATTTGAATTTAATGGAATGCAGAAGTTTTGTGGCTTAGCAACTGAATTGCTGCAACTTTCTAACCGCAAAATAAGAACTTTCTCAGGCTGAAGTAACAAAGGGTTATTCATCTCTATGTACTAGTTGTTTTGATAAAAGGCAGTTGTGTCTTTTTACGAGGACTTTATGGGACTCAGAAGGTCTTTTCCCAGGCTGTTTTTTATTTTTCTTTCCCCTTCTACTTTTAATATATTTCAGTGGTTCTGCTTAAGTATTATTGGACGCTGAGTTTTTATGCTGTAACTGGATCTGATGATTTTTGTTACCCAATCAAAATGTTCTTTTTCTACTGTGATAAGTACAGATAGTCCTCGAATTATGGCCACAATTGAACCCAACATTTGCATTGCTGGAACAGTTATTCAGTGAGTTTTGCCACATTTTACAACCACGTTAAACCCACAGTTGTTTAAGCAAACCGTGCAGTCGTTAAATGGGTAACACAGTTGTTAAGTGAATCTGGCTTCCCTATCGCCTTGGCTGGTCGGAAGGCCATAAAAGGGGAATCACGTGACACCTTCCCCCCCACCCCCCAGGATGTTGCAACCGTCATAAATACGAGTCCGTTGCCAAGCATCTGAATTTTGATTATGTGGGGATCTTGCAACGGTCGTAAGTGTGAAAACAGGACAAGATATGTCCCTTTTCTAAGTGCTGTTCTAACTTCGGACGGTCGCTAAAGGAACAATTAAGTCGAGGGCTAGCTGAACATTTGATCACCGTGGGGATGCTGCATCGGTCGTAAGTGTGAAAAACGGTCGTGAGTCACTTTTTTTCAGTGTCATCGTAACTTCGAATGGCCACTAATAAAAAATGGATGTAAATCACGGATTAACTGTCCTTGCGGTTTTGCCGGAAACCTGTTGCTGGAGGTGATAGATAATTCAACAACTCCTTGGCAAACTTTCCTTTTCCTTTTCCTTTTCTTTTTTCATCAAGCTGGCCTGGCCTAAATCTTCTCCCTTTTAAAATTTTTAAATTCAAATTTTAAACACTAATTTTAATTTGTTTAATTATGGGATATTTTTAAAATTTAGCCAAATTGTTTAATCTGTTTTAATCTATTTTAAATTTTGTATTTCTGTGTTTTATCTTTTGGCTGTTCACCGCCCTGAGTCCTTCGGGAGAAGGGCGCTATAGAAATCTAAAAAATATAAAATTGTTTATTTATATATTTTCTCTTCACATACAATAGGTCAGTGATGGCTAACTTTTTTGCCATCGCATGCCAAAAGCGGAGGGGGGGACACACGCATGTATGCCCACATCCATAATTCTATGCGCCCCCCTGCCTCCTCTCCAATGTTCCCCCTGCTTTTGGCACAGGATGGCACAGTGAGCTCAGTAGACCCATTTTTCGCTCTCCCCAGGCTCCAGAGCCTTTCTAGGAACCTGGGGAGGGCAAAAACAGCCTTCCCCCCCCCACACACCCTAGAGGCCCTCTGGAGGCCGGAAACAGCATGTTTCCTGACTTCTGGTCAGCCCAGGAGGCCCGAAAATCAACTGGCCAGCGCACACATGCGTGCCGGAGCTAAGCTCGCGTGCCCACCAATATGGCTTCACGTGCCACCTATGCCACAGGTTCGCCATCATGGCAATAGATGAACATGCTGTCTGGGTTAATTTGCTTACATAATCATACTTTTTCAGTTCCTAGTTTCTTCCTCTATTACCCAACCATTGATAAAACAAGGCCCAAGTTCTAAAACATTCTGTGTCTTCTTTTTTCTTTTATCTTCAGGGTTAGTCTATCCATTTCTGCACGGTCTAATATTTTTTTGATTATATCTTCTTCTCCTCTAGGTGTTTCCTCGGCTTTTTTTCCCCCCCAGTATTGTGCAAATAACAATTCTTGCTGCGGTCAATGCATGTAAAATTAAACATAGCTTCCCTTTATCATATTTTTCTGATATTAGGCCTAACAAAAATAGTTGTGTCTTATAATCTATGTCGGGGTGTCAAACGCAACGCCCGCGGTGCCTCTGTGAGCTAAAATGGGCTGTGGAGGGGGGCATGCCTCATTTTCGCCCTCCATGGCCTCCTGCAGCACTCTGCCGGCCAAAAACAGGCCCAAAACGGGTCCTGTGTGGCCCGTTTTCGGCCTCCCTGACCTCCAGCAGCACTCTGCCGGCCAAAAACAGGCCCATAACGGGCCCTGTGTGGCCCGTTTTCAGCCTCCCCAGCCTCCTGTAGCATTCTGCTGGCCAAAAACGGGTCACGTGTGCAACCCCCACACACACACTATGCCTCATTTTCACCCTCCAGGGCCTCCTGCAGTACTTTGCTGGCCTAAAATTGGCCAGAAATGGGCAAAAAGCGTGCCAAAAACAAGCCCTGTGTGGCTCGTTTTCAGCCTCTCCGGCCTCCAGCAGCACTTTGCCAGTGAAAACAGGCCAGAAACAGGCCATGAATGGGCCAAAAACAGGCCGAAACGGGCCCCGCACAGGTGGCCTCCGTGCGGCCTGTTTTTGGCCAGCAGAGTGCTGCAGTAGCAGTTGTGGGTTGCAAAACCCGTCGCTATTGGTTCACTCGTGCGCACGTGATGTTTTTGTACAGGCACAGAAGCGTCCGGCGTGGGTAGGCGGAGACTCCTGCCACTACTCTACTCTACTCTACTCTACTCTACTCTACTCTACTCTACTCTACTCTACTCCATTCCATTCCATTCCATTCCATTCCATTCCATTCCATTCCATTCTCTGTTCTGTTCTATTCTATTCTATTCTATTCTATTCTATTCTATTCTATTCTATTCTATTCTATTCTACTTCTATTCTATTCTATTCTACTCTACTCTACTCTACTCTACTCTACTCTACTCTACTCTACTCCATTCCATTCCATTCCATTCCATTCCATTCCATTCTGTGTTCCATTCCATTCCATTCCATTCCATTCTCTGTTCTATTCTATTCTATTCTATTCTATTCTATTCTATTCTACTCTACTCTACTCTACTCTACTCTACTCTACTCTACTCTACTCCATTCCATTCCATTCTCTATTCTATTCTATTCTATTCTATTCTATTCTATTCTATTCTATTCTATTCTATTCTATTCTACTCTACTCTACTCTACTCTACCCTACCCTACTCTACTCTACTCTACTCTACTCTACTCTACTCCATTCCATTCCATTCCATTCTCTGTTCTATTCTATTCTATTCTATTCTACTCTACTCTACTCTACTCTACTCTACTCTACTCTACTCTACTCTACTCTACTCCATTCCATTCCATTCCATTCCATTCCATTCCATTCCATTCTCTGTTCTATTCTATTCTATTCTATTCTATTCTATTCTATTCTATTCTATTCTATTCTATTCTATTCTATTCTACTTTGCCCTACCCTGTCCTGTCCTATCCCCTCCTCTCCTAAATTGGACACCCATTTGTCCAGAGTGGTGTAGGGTCTCCTGCCTGAGCAGGGGGTTGAAGACCTCTGAGGTTCCCCTTCCAACTCTGTTATTCTGTTATTACCGGTAGTCCTCAACTTACAACCATTCGTTTAGTGACCGTTTGAAGTTTCAATGGCACCGAAAAAAGTGACCAGACCATTTTTTTTGGTCACAGCATCCCCGCGGTCATCCGCGTGATCAAAATTCAGCCGTTTGACCACTGACTCACATTTATGACGGTTGCAATGCCCCCGGGGTCCTTCTGACCAGCGAAGTCCATGGGGGAAGCCGGATTCACTTAACAACCGTGTGACTGACTTAATAACTGCAGGGATTCGCCTACCAACCGTGGCGAGAAAAAGTCCAAAAACGGGGCTAAAACTCCCTTCACAAATGTCTCGCTTAGCAAAGGAAATTCTGGGCTCCATTGTGGTCATAAATCGAGGACTATCAATCTCTCTCTCTCTCTCTCTCCCTGCACCTCCTCCTTTTACCCGTATCCTGCAGCGGCTTCCTTGTTCCCACAAGGTTGAACTCTACCTGCCCTCACCTTTGATGAGGGTTGTTTGGAAGCAGATGAAAGAAGCCAGAAGAAGAGGAGGAGGAGGCCTCTTTGAAGAGCTCAGAGCTCTATTGAAGTTGGTCCTTCAGAGCTTCTCCAGGGTGGAAAAGTGTGGGATGACCACAGACAGCCCTTCCTGTCCTGCTTGACGGCTGGCCAAGGTGAGGGAGGGAGGTTGAATAAATCACCTTGGTTGCTTTAATACAGTCAGGCTAGGTAGGTGTCAGCGTTTCAACGCTGGCATAGAGAGCAGAGGAGAGCGAGAGATAAACTAAATCCCTTTGAAGCTTGGTTGTCGTGGAAATGAGGGGAGGGGGCACATTCCTGGGAAATGACGAGAAAAAGAAGTCTGAAGAATGACTTGGAAGATAGCCAATGAGAAGCAAAAGATTTGGGGATCGGAAAGGGAGGGATTGGGGGGCAAAAGGTCAGTCTTGTCCGCGCGGAGTCATGATCCGGTGGCTGTGCTCAATTAAAGAAAGATTTCCTTAAAGATTGGCAGTTTGGAAATTCATTTAATTTTGAGATAGCATCGTAGTCTGACAGTAGGCTGCCTCACCTGGTACACCTGGTCTCTGCTGAGGATGAGGCAGGGAAGGGTCTGGAAGCTTTGGAGACCCCAAAGGAGATCTTCTCCATGAGATGGAGAGTGGAGCCTCTACTGTCCCAACAGGGTAGAATCTTCTCATATGAAGAACATATGAAGAACAGTTTTTGGAGTTGGGTGTGTCTAATTTAATGAAAAGAAGGAGTAGGGGAGACATGATAGCAGGGTTCCCATATCTCAGGGGGCTGCCCCAAAGAAGAGGGAGTCAAGCTATTCTCCAAAGCCCCTGAGAAGGCAGGACAAGAAGCAACGGATGGAAACTCATCAAGGAGAGATTCAATTTAGAAATAAGGAGAAATTTTCCGACCGTGAGGACAATCAACCCATGGAACAGAAGTTGCCTTCAGAAGTTGTGGGAGCTTCATCGCTGGAAGCTTTCAAGAAGAGACTGGACTGTCAGGAATGGTGTAGGGTCTCCTGCTTGGGCGGGGGGTTGGACTAAATGACCTACCAGGTCCCTTCCCAACTCTGTAAAAGAAGAGGGAGGCAAGCTCTTCTCCAAAGCCCCTGAAGGCAGGACAAGAAGCAATGGGTGGAAACTCATCAAGGAGAGAAGCAACCTGGAATTAAAGAGAAACTTCCTAACAGTGAGGACAATTAACCAGTGGAACTGCTTGCCACCAGAAGTTGTGAATGCTCCAACACTGGAGGTTTTGAAGAAGAGATTGGACAGCCACTTGTCTGAAATGGTAGAGAGTCTCCTGCTTCAGCAGGGCTTGGGACTAAAAGACCCCCAACTCTTATTCTATTGCTCCATTGAAAAGGACAGCATTGGCTGAAGACCTGCAACTGGATCCAGGAGATGTTGGATAATAAGAACACCTCTCAAAGTGGCCATCCTTTTGCCATGGCAGTGCCCTCACAAAGACAGAACAGGCAGGTTGGCAGAAGGTGGCAGTCGTTCTCTTCAAGCACCTAGCTTGGTCCACCCCTCTTCCACCTGGCGACTGATTTAATTTACTTTTGTCTAGAGAAGAGAATTTGTGTAGCTCAGGGTTCAGCTGTGGGGTCCTTGGTGTACTCTCTGAGCTTGGTGATTTTCTTGCAGACATTTTGTGACCCAACTAGGTAACATCATCAGTGCTGGAAGGAAGGAAGGAAGGGGGGTAGGGGAGAAGGAGAAGGAGAAGGAGGAGGAGAAGGAGAAGGAGAAGGAGAAGGAGAAGGAGAAGGAGGAGGAGAACTGTGGGGTCCCTAGTGCTCTCTGAGCTTGGCTGTTTTCTTGCAGACGTTTCATGACCCAACTAGGGAACATCATCAGTGCTAGAAGGAGGAAGGAAGGAAGGAAGGAAGGAAGGAAGGAAGGAAGGAAGGAAGGAAGGAAGGAAGGAAGGAAGGAAGGAAGGAGGAGAAGAACTGAGGGGTCCCTGGTGCTCTCTGAGCTTGGCTGTTTTCTTGCAGACGTTTCATGACCCAACTAGGGAACATCATCAGTGCTAGAAGGAGGAAGGAAGGAAGGAAGGAAGGAAGGAAGGAAGGAAGGAAGGAAGGAAGGGAGGGAGGGAGGGAGGGAGGGAGGGAGGGAACTGTGGGGTCCTTGGTGCTCTCTGAGCTTGGCTGTTTTCTTGCAGATGTTTCATGACCCAACTAGGGAACATCATCAGTGCTAGAAGGAAGGAAGGAAGGAAGGAAGGAAGGAAGGAAGGAAGGAAGGAAGGAAGGAGGAGGAGGAGGAGAACAACTGTGGGGGTCCCTGGTGCTCTCTGAGCTTGGCTGTTTTCTTGCAGATGTTTCATGACCCAACTAGGGAACATCATCAGTGCTAGAAGGAGGAAGGAAGGAAGGAAGGAAGGAAGGAAGGAAGGAAGGAAGGAAGGAAGAAGGAAGGAAGGAAGGAAGGAAGGAAGGAAGGAAGGAAGGAAGGAAGGAAGGAAGGAGGAGAACTGAGGGGTCCCTGGTGCTCTCTGAGCTTGGCTGTTTTCTTGCAGATGTTTCATGACCCAACTAGGGAACATCATCAGTGCTAGAAGGAAGGAAGGAAGGAAGGAAGGAAGGAAGGAAGGAAGGAAGGAAGGAAAGAAGGAAGGAAGGAAGGAAGGAAGGAGAGAGGAGGAAGAGGAGGAGGAGAAGAATTGTGGGGTCCCTGGTGCTCTCTGAGCTTGGCTGTTTTCTTGCAAATGTTTCATGACCCAACTAGGGAACATCATCAGTGCTAGAAGGAAGGAGGAGGAGAAGGAAGAGGAGAAGGAGAACTGCGGGATCTTTGGTGCTTTCTGAGCTTGGTAGTTTTCTTCCAGACGTTTCATGACCCAACTAGATAACACCATCAGTGCTAGAAGGTGGGGGAGGTTGCTCAAACCCCACTTCCTTCAGAGAGCACCAAGGACTCCACAGTTGTCCTCCTTCTCCCCCTCTTCCTCCTCCTCCTCCTCCTCCAACCCCACTCCCTTCTAGCACTGATGATGTTCCCTAGTTGGGTCATGAAATGTCTTCAAGAAGACCACCAAGCTCAGAGAGCACCAAAGACCCCACATATCCCACTCATAAAAATCGCCAGTGCTTTTGCGTTCCTTTGGACGTTTGCAACTGTCAAGTTTCCGAAAGATAATTAATTCATGAGCCATGATCCAAACTTCAAAGGAAATATAATCATTTATTAGGAGCAACATTCCGGTAATACTCGGATGCAGTTAGGACTGATCCTCCGTAGATTTGTGTTCCCCTATGACCCTGTCTCTCCCCTCCTCTCTGGCCATGTCATAAATCACATTCTCCAATTAACCACTTTGGCTGGCTGTGAAACCTAACACCCTCCTTCTGATTGAGGTCAGGAAGAATGTATGGAATGCACTTCAGTTCTCCCTCCCTCCTGCTCAGGGTAACTTGAAAGCTTTGCAAGTTGACAGCAACCCTAAAAGGCTCACAAGAGAAAAATACCTCAATCACAATCAGTCACACACACACCCAAATAATAATAATAATAATAATAATAATAATAATAATAATAATAATAATAATAATAATTCGGTCTCTGGCATTCACTGTCAATTCTCTGTTGTCGAGAGGCAGAGAGAAAGGCGGAGTCAGACAGCTGAAAAATAAAAAAAAACTCCCCCTCCCCACTTTGCTGTTCGAGGGACCATCCTGATGCCCCAGACCCCTCCCCAGATCCCCCTTCGCCCTTTCCTCCCCCCCACCCACACCTGCTGGGATCCCAGGGCAGGTGAGGAGGTAGAGCTGGCAGGCAGGCCAATTTAAGGGAGAAATGTCAACCTTGCGATCGGAAAAGCATGTCTTGCAGGCACATTACGTCCCTTGCCTCTTCCACCCAAAACAGCCAAGAGTTCGGGGCAGGGCCTTGCTTGCCTCTTGGGCCAAGCCCACTCGGGGTGGGGGGGGGTTTGAACCTTCATCCGCCTGGCCCCTTGCGTGGTTTTGCAATCAAGTAAGACAAAGGAGGAGCTGCGGTCTGGCCCTCGGAAGCTTCCGCCAGCAGAGTTTCCCACGAGTAGCTTGTGATACCTTGGAAAGTTTGTCTTTCGAGGGGGTGGGTTCCCCGGGGGGGGGAGGGGGGCCTGCTCAGCTCCTGATGGAGAAACCACAACTTCTAGTGGCAAGTGGTTCCACTGGTTGAGTGTTCTAGCTTGCTTCTCTCCTAGGTTACTTTCCATCAAGTGCTTTTTGTCTTGCCTTCTGGTGCTTTGGAGAAGAATAGAACAGAACAGAACAGAACAGAATAGGAACAGAACAGAACAGGAACAGAACAGAATAGAATGGCATTAGGAATAAGAACAGAACAGAATAAGAACAAAACAGAACAGAATAAAATAGCATTAGGAATAAGAATATAACACAAACAGAACAGAACAGAATAAGAACAAAACAAAGAACAAAATAGAATAGCATTAGGAATAAGAATAGAACAAAACAGAACAGAATAGAATAGGAACGAAACAGAACAGAATAGAATAGCATTAGGAATAAGAATAGAACAAGAACAAGAACAAGAATAGAATAGAATAGAATTAGGAATAAGAACAGAACAGAACAGAATAGAATAGAACAACAGAACAGAACAAACAGAACAGAATAGAACAGAACAAAATAGAATAAGAACTAAACAGAACAGAATAGAATAGCATTAGGAATAAGAACAGAACAGAACAGGAATAGAACAGAACAGAACAGAACAGAATAGAATAGCATTAGGAATAAGAACAGAACAGGAATAGAACAGAACAGAACAGAACAGAATAGAATAGAATAGCATTAGGGATAAGAACAGAACAGAATAGAATAGAGTAGAATAGAACAACAGAACAGAACAAACAGAACAGAACAGAATAGAACAGAACAGAATAGAACAGAACAAAATAGAATAAGAATGAAACAGAACAGAATAGAATAGCATTAGGAATAAGAACAGAACAGAACAGGAATAGAATAGAACAGAATGAACAGAACAGAACAGAACAGAATCGAATCGAATCGAATAGAATAGCATTAGGAATAAGAACAGAACAGGAATAGAATAGAATAGAATAGAATAGAATAGAATAGAATAGAATAGAATAGAATAGAATTAGGAATAAGAACAGAACAGAACAGAACAGAACAGAACAGAACAACAGAACAGAACAAACAGAACAGAATAGAACAGAACAAAATAGAATAAGAACGAAACAGAACAGAATAGAATAGCATTAGGAATAAGAACAGAACAGAACAGAACAGAACAGAACAGAACAGAATAGAATAGCATTGCCAAGGGTCTGAATTTTGATCCCTGGGGATGCTTCAGAGGTCGTAATTGTGAAAAACAGCCATAAGTCCCTTTTCTCAGTGACCGTTTCGATAATTGAACGGTAAAGAGCCTTGGTGGAGCAGGGGACTAAAGTGCTGTTAAGTAGCACCAGCTGCCTGCAATTACTGCGAGTTCGAATCTCACCAGGCTCAAGGTTGACTCAGCCTTCCATCCTCCCGAGGTAGGTAAAATGAGGACCCGGATTGTGGGGGCAATAAGCTGACTTTGTATAAAAAAGAACACCGCTGGGGGGGCGGGGGGGGCAAAACCCTACTAAGCAGGTATATACAAAAGTATGAAGGCTATTGCTTAATGCATTGTAAGCCGTCCCAAGTCTCCAGAGAAGGGCGGCATATAAATCGAACCAATAAATAAATAAATAAATAAATAAATAAATAAATAAATAAATAAATAAATAAACAAATAAACTCAACAAACTGTTATAAACTGAGGATTACCAGTACAAATGACGGACTCTATAATTCCCCTGTAGGACTAGATTGATATCTCGTTAGCTTAATCATTTCTAAAAAAAAAAAAAATAATGATAAAATCAGTGCCGGTCGCGTGAGTTTCTCAAATTATGACTGTTATGACTTATAAAGGAAATTCCAGGCTGCATTACAGTCGTAAGTTTGAGGAGGACTCGAACGAGCAGGTTGGGGACATGATGTTTCTCCAATGACGCCCATTGTGTGACTCCGGTCCTTTGCATGACGGTGTCGGGACACGCATGACCTCACTGCAGCTTCCCCGGGATGGTCCAGGACCGTGTAGCGTGACTCAGAGCCGCCAACGAAGAAATATTACGCAATTGCAGCCGTGTTTCTTCACTGTCACTCCAAATAATCTTCTTTGAATCTCTCACCACTGAATTGCCCCTTCCCCCTTCCGTTCAAAACCACAGTTACTTAATCAGAATAGAGCTGGAAGGGAGCTTAGAGGTCCTCTAGTCCAGCCCCCTGCTCAAACAGGAGACCTTTACAGAATTACAGAATAAGAAGAGTTGGAAGGGTCCTTGGAGGTCCTCTAGTCCAGCCCCCTGCTCAAACAGGAGACCTTTGCAGAATTACAGAATAAGAAAAGTTGGAAGGGTCCTTGGAGGTCCTCTAGTCCAGCCCCCTGCTCAAACAGGAGACCTTTGCAGAATTACAGAATAAGAAGAGTTGGAAGGGTCCTTGGAGGTCCTCTAGTCCAGCCCCCTGCTCAAACAGGAGACCTTTACAGAATTACAGAATAAGAAGAGTTGGAAGGGTCCTTGGAGGTCCTCTAGTCCAGCCCCCTGCTCAAACAGGAGACCTTTACAGAATTACAGAATAAGAAGAGTTGGAAGGGTCCTTGGAGGTCCTCTAGTCCAACCCCCTGCTCAAACAGGAGACCTTTACAGAATTACAGAATAAGAAGAGTTGGAAGGGTCCTTGGAGGTCCTCTAGTCCAGCCCCCTGCTCAAACAGGAGACCTTTGCAGAATTACAGAATAAGAAGAGTTGGAAGGGTCCTTGGAGGTCCTCTAGTCCAACCCCCTGCTCAAACAGGAGACCTTTACAGAATTACAGAATAAGAAGAGTTGGAAGGGTCCTTGGAGGTCCTCTAGTCCAGCCCCCTGCTCAAACAGGAGACCTTTACAGAATTACAGAATAAGAAGAGTTGGAAGGGTCCTTGGAGGTCCTCTAGTCCAACCCCCTGCTCAGGCCAGAGACCCTTACAGAATTACAGAATAACAAGAGTTGGAAGGTCTTCTAGTCCAGATGTTCAGTAGGGGTGGTGAGAGAGGGTAGCCTGCCAGAGAACTTTATCACGTCTCTGTAGCAACAGAGATAAGACTGTCTTGTGATTTCTGAGCTACTGCGCATGTCCAAGTTTAAGGAAGAAACTTCCTGATTTACTTTTTCCTTTGTCCGTCTGTGTTATAAAACTGCCGGTAGTTAGTAAGTTTGTTTTATTTCTTTATAATAAAATGTTTCTTAGAATATATTTCGGGTTTTCTTTAAAGTATACAGCATGGAAAACAAGATCCATCCGTCTCTAATTAATTAAGTGCAATTACCCCAGGGGAGTATCGAAGCTGATTTACGCTTCGACAGAGAGAGCAAATCCTGAGGAACCACACCTTGTATGGATCTACTCACACCACCAAGGAAAGGAGAAGGACCACCGTAAACCAATGTCCCCCCGTTTCCCTTGACCAGATGACTATGGAAGGCGATGGTATTGGAGGTCACCAAAAGATCCAGGAAAAAAAGAGAACCTAGCCAGAATTCCCATCCATTTTCCTGGAACTGAACGGGGCTCATACATTAATCAAGTTGTCAAGAATGCCTTCCATTGGAAATTTTGAGATCTTTCTGTAAAAATTTAAGATTTGAAGACTGGATGGCTCTAGATGCTAAAAAGCACAGTAAGAATTTTGATCAATAAATGGAAAATAAAGATTAATGTTGTATATATTTGGAACTTAAGATAGGAGGTGATAAAATAGTAAGGTAAACATTTTTTAAAAAAATTTGATTTATATGCCGCCCTTCTCCGGAGACTCAGGGCAGCTTACAATGCGTTAAGCAATAGCCTTCATACTTTTGTATATTTTATACGAAGTCAGCTTATTGCCCCCACAAACTGGGTCCTCAATTTACCCACCTTAGAAAGGATGGAAGGCTGAGTCGACCTTGAGCC
Source organism: Pituophis catenifer annectens (assembly GCF_029215685.1). NCBI lineage: Eukaryota > Metazoa > Chordata > Lepidosauria > Squamata > Colubridae > Pituophis > Pituophis catenifer. Next base: position 213,600,658 of record NW_027256883.1, on the reverse strand, counting down.
TTGGAGAGATTCGAACCTGCAGTAATTGCAGGCAGCTGGTGTTAATCACAATGCTATCAGTCTGCAGAGCCACCAGGGCCCTACATACATTTAGATTAAGAGGTTAGATTATTATTATTATTCTTTTTTACGGGGGGAAAAAAACTTTTGTATTTTGATATCGTCGTTAAAAGAAGTAATGGAGAAGAATTTGGAAATAACTGGATTGATTTTTGATATAATAGAATGGTTTAATTAAAATGCTAGAATTTATGTCATAAATATTGGTTTTTATTTGGAATTAAAAGATGTAATGGTGAAAAAAAATCGATGAAAATGTAACCGAGATTACCTATCTGTGACCGGATCAAGACTTCGTTCTTGAAAGATATATTTTATGTTTATGTTTGGAAAAAATAAAAAATATTTTGCAAAAAAAAAAAAAGAATGCCTTCCATTTTAGACTCTAGAAAGAGCGCAGAGAAGAACAGCAAAGGTGATATGAGAACTGGAGGCTAAAACATACAGGAACTGGGTATGTCTAATGAAGAGAAGGACTAGGCGTGACATGATAGCAGTCCTCCAATATTTGAGGGGCTGCCCCAAAGAAGAGGGGGTCAATCTATTCTCCAAAGCCCCTGAGGGCAGGACAAGAAGCAATGGATGGAAACTAACCAAGGAGAGAAGCAACCTACAGTAGAACTAAGGAGGAATTTCCTGACAATGAGAATAATTCATCAGTGGAGCAATCCAGAGGTTATGGATGCTCCACCACTGGAAGTTTTTAAGAAGAGATTGCACAACCATACATGAAATTGTATAGGGTTGTCGCCTGCCCGGGCACGGGGTTGGACTAGAAGACCTCCAAGGTCCCTTCCATCTCGGTTATTCTGTTAACCACCGGTGCATTCTTGTGCCTTTGGGGTTGAAAGATTAAATTAACTATCATTCACCCAGCTTCAACGGTTGAACTGTTAATCCACCGTCTCAACCAGATCTCCCAATTCTTTGCAACCTCCGAAGGCCAAAATTAAAAAATAATAACCCAGTGCTTAAAAAGATGATGAGTTATGGATTCTTCTGCCCAATTTCAACGCTGGAAGAGGATTACCCGTGAGAGCATCTTAATAAAATGATCTCTCGTAGTTCACCTCACCTGGACCATTGCAAATAATTATCCAGAGAGATGATCCTGGTGGCCTTGAATGAAGAGGGGGGGAAAAAAATTAAGCCATTACCTGTCTGAGGTTCTGCTGAGGCTTGATGGAACATCTAGCTGGGAAGGCTTCTTATCCATCTTTCCAAAAAGGGAGGACACGCCTCTCTCCCAAGCTTTCGGAGGAAGGATGGGTTTCCTGAAGCTGGTTGGACCAGCAAACCTCCACAGATGCTATTCCTGACAACTATTTCCTCCCCACTGAATCACCACCTCCCTAAAGCTGGCTTAGGAAGAAGGAGATGTTGACCTGGATTACAGAAGGTGTGGGAGCTATCTCAGTGGACATAGGTACAAGCAGTTGCTGGGTGGGAGAAGAAGTACAGTACAATCTCTTGGATGATGTCAAGAGATGGACCTTTGGCCCTTCTTCTTTGCTAACCCAGTTAGAGGGTCTGATTTGATGGCATGGTGGTAGTGGCTTCCATCTCAACTTTTCTGAAGCTCTACTGCACATAGAATAGAATAGAATAGAATAGAATAGAATAGAATAGAATAGAATAGAATAGAATAGAATAGAATAGAATAGAATTCTTTATTGGCCAAGTGTGATTGGACACACAAGGAATTTGTCTTTGGTGCATACGCTCTCAGTGTACATAAAAAGACAAGATACATTCATCAAGAATCATAAGGTACAACACTTAATGATAGTCATAGGGAAACAGTCAATACAAATCTTAACGATACCAGCAACAAACTATCATTAAGTGTTGTACCTTATGATTCTCGATGAACGAATCTTTTCTTTTATGTACACCGAGAGCGTATGCACCAAGACAAATTCCTTGTGTGTCCAATCACACTTGGCCAATAAAAAATTATTATATTCTATTCAAATTTCAGTCATACAGTCATAAGTGGGAGGAGATGGGTGGTGGGAACGATGAGAAGATTAATAGTAGTGCGGATTTAGTGAATGGTTTGACAGTGATGAGGGAATTAGTTGTTTAGCAGAGTGATGGCGTTCGGGAAAAAACTGTCCTTGTGTCTAGTTGTTCTGGTGTGCAGGGCTCTATAGCCTCGTTTTGAGGGTAGGAGTTGAAACAGTTTATGTCCAGGATGCGAGGGGTCTGTAGATATTTTCACAGCCCTCTTTTTGACTCGTGCAGTATACAGGTCCTCCCTCCATGGAAGGCAGGTTGGTAGCCATTGTTTTTTCTGCAGTTCTAATTATTCTCCGAAGTCCGTGTCTGTCTTGTAGGGTTACAGAGCCAAACCAGACAGTTATGGAGATGCAGATGACAGACTCAATAATTCCTCTGTATATAGCTATGCCTGCCTTGACTGTCAGAAGATATTTTCCTACATAACGCAAGAAACTCTTAAGAATTTTTTGTAACAAGGCTTCCTTTCCAGATTGGAAGTGTCTCCCTTTCATTTTTTTATTTTATTTTATTTTACTTCAAATTTATATACCGCCCTTCTCCCTAGGGACTCAGGGTGGTGTACAGCCAAATAAAAACACATAATAAATACATTAAGAACAGATTAAAAGGAAATATCTCAATTTGGCCCAAAATTTAAAAAGACAAACAAATTTAAAATCATTTAAAAGATTTGTTAGGCCAGCCCGGCTTGTTGGAAAAGGTAAGTTTTAAGGGCACGGCGGAAGGCACGGAGGTCTTGGATTCTCCTTATCTCTGTGGGCAATTGATTCCAGAGGGTAAGTGCCCCCACAGAGAAGGCCCTCCCCCGGGAGTCACCAGCCTACATTGTTTGGCTGATGGCACCCCGAGGAGACCCTCTCTGTGGGAGCGCACGGGTCGATGGGAGGTCGTCGGTGGCAGAAGGCAGTCTCAAAGATAACTAGGTCCTACGCCATGGAGCGCTTTAAAGGTGATAACCAACACCTTGAAGCGCACCTGGAAGACCACCGGGAGCCAGTGCAGCTCGCGCAGGAGCGGTGTTATGTGGGAGCGCCATGCAGCTCCCATAATTACCCGTGCGGCCGCATTCTGGACCAGTTGGAGCCTCCGGGTGCTCCCCAAGGGGAGCCCCATGTAGAGAGCGTTGCAGTAGTCCAGGCGAGAGGTGATGAAGGCTTGAGTGACTGTGCACAAGGAATCCCGATCAAGAAAGGGCCGCAACTGGCGAATCAGGCGAACCTGACAAAAGGTCCCCCTGGCAACAGCCGTCAGATGTTCCTCCAAGGACAGCTGTGTATCCAGGAGGACTCCCAGATTGCGCGCCCTTTCAGTGGGGGCCAAAGACTCGCCCCCAATAGTCAGTGATGGAGTCAGCTGACTATATCGGGATGCCGGGAGCCACAGCCACTCAGTCTTGGAAGGGTTGAGCCTGAGCTCAGGGCTCAGGGCTTTAGGCAGCATTGCGTTCTAAATCAAAGGTCTCTGCTGGCATAATTTTTTTTTTTTGACCTCTTAAACTTTTTTTTAAAATATTTTATTAGTTAAAAAGTACAAACAAACATAAATACAACAATACAACATACAAAACAAACAAACATCAATCGAGTCTTACGACTTGCTCTTAAAGTTGTCACATCGATAGACTATTTTTCCCGTATTTATCTATATATATATCTATATAGTTACGTATTTACATGTGAAGCATTAATATACATCCCATCTTTAAATTGTTACACTCCTTAATTGGTACTCAAAATTTTGCCTCTAAATTGGCCTTATTCTTTCGGTTTAGGTTTATTAAATTTGTATACCGCCCTTCTCCCGAAGGACTCAGCGCGGTGAACAGCCAAGATTACATGCAATATAAAAATTAAAATAAATTAAAACAGAATTAAATCAAATTAGCTTCCCAAAATTTAAAACCCTTTAGTGTCCCTATGAATGTATTTCTAACTTTTTCTCCAACCAGTTATATCATTTTTGCCATGCTAAGGAGTACTCTGTGGCATAACTTAATTACGGGGTCCTTGGTGCTCTCTGAGCTTGGCTGTTTTCTTGCAGATGTTTCATGACCCAACTAGGTAACATCACCAATACTAGAAGGGAGGAGGAGGAGGAGGAGGAGGAGGAGGAGGAGGAGGAGGAGGAGGAGGAGGAGGACTGTGGGGTCCTTGGTGCTTTCTGAGCTTGTTTGTTTTCTTGCAGTTTCATTACCAAAGCAAGCACTGATGAAAATCTGTGATCACAGCCTTCCTCCTCCACCTCCTCCTCCTCCTCCTCCTCCTCCCCCCTGAAAATCCCACCCCTTCTAGCACTGATGATGTTACCTAGTTGGGTCATGAAACATCTGCAAGAAATCAACCAAATCTCACAGTCTTCCTCCTCCTCCACTCCACACTCCTTCTAGCACTGATAATATTCCCTAGTTGGATCATGAAATGTCTGTAAGAAAAAAACCAAGCTCAGAGAGCACCAAGGACCCCGCAATCCACATCCTCACCCTCACCCTCCCCCCCCCCGCAAACCCCCCTGCCTTCTAAGCACTGATGATGTTCCCTAGCTGGGTCATGAAACGTCTGCAAAAAAAACAGCCAGGCTCAGAGAGCACCAAGACCCCACAGTTCTCCTCCTCCTCCTCCTGTCTGCAAACCCCACTCCCTTCTAGCACTGATGATGCTCTCTAGTTGCAATGCTGATCAAACATCTGCAAGAAAACAACTGCTGAGCCTTGGTGGCGCAGCAGATCAAAGTGGTGTTAAGTGACACCAGCTGCCTGCAATTACTGCAAGTTCAAATCTCACCAGGCTCAAGGTTGACTCAGCCTTCCATCCTTCCGAGGTAGGTAAAATGAGGACCTGGATTGTGGGGGCAATAAGCTGACTTTGTATATATAAAAAAAAAGAACACCACTTTGGGGGGGGGGGCAAAAAAGCCCTACTAAGCAGGTATATGCAAAAGTATGAAGGCTATTGCTTAACGCATTGTAAGCCGCCCTGAGTCTCCGGCAAAGGGCGGCATATAAATCGAAGCAATAAACAAATAAACTAAGCTTGGAGAGCACCCCCAGAGTTCATCCCCGATCAACAAATGTTCTCTTCTATCATAACTTCATTATTTTGGGTGTTAAGAGCGCCAAATGAATTTCCCCCGTTCTTTGAAAGTTCTGAGGTTGACTTGAAGGCCCAAGTCAACTCAAAGGGAAGAGGAGAAAAGATCTCGGAATTCCTGGTCTTCTCTTCCCGTGGGGCTGCAGCAAATCAGGAAGTCCCCTTCCGAAAATACTCAGCGGGGCATCAAAAATACTCCGCTAGAGAAGATTTCCGATTTACAGATGAACAGAGCTGGAAGGGACCTTGTAGGTCATCTAGTCCAACCTCCCGCCCAAGCAGGAGACCCTACACCATTTCTGATCGATGGCAGTCCAGTCTCTTCTTGAAAGCCTCCAGTGATGAAGCTCCCACAACTTCCGAAGGCAACTTCTCTTCCATCGGTTGATGGTTCTCCCTGTCAAAAAATTCCTCCTTATTTCCAGGTTGAATGTCTCCTTGATCAGTTTCCATCCATTATTCCTTGTCTGACCTTTGGGTGCTTTGGAAGAGAGGTTGACCCCCTTCCTCCTCTCTGGGGCAGCCCCTCAAATCTTGGAAGATGCTCTCCTGTCTCCCCTGGTCCTTCTCTTCACTAGACCAGCCATGCCCAGTTCCTGCATCTATTCATCGTACGTTTTAGTCTCCAGTCCCCTCATCATCTTTCTTGCTCTTCTCTGCACTCTTTCTAGAGTCCCAACATCTTTTTAATAGTGTGGTGGCCAAAACTGGATGCAATATTCTAGATGTGGTCTTACTAAGGCTTTATAGAGTAACTTGGTAGCTCAGTGGGTAAGACATTGAGCTTGGTGATCAGAAAGGTTGGCAGTTCGGCGGTTCAAATCCCTAGTATGGGTCTCCTGTGTGAGCAAGGGGGTTGGACTAGATGACCTCCAAGGTCCCTTCCAACTCTGTTACTGTTACATATTTCTCCTCTGGTCCTTCTCTTCACTAAACTAGCCAGGCCCAGTTCCTGCAACCGTTCATCCTATGTTTTAGTCTCCAGTCCCCTCATCATCCTGGTTGCTCTTCTCTACACTCTTTCTAGAGCAGTGGTTCTCAACCTGTGAGTTGGGACCCCTTTGGGGGTCGAATGACCCTTTCACAGGGGTCGCCTAAGACCATCCGAAAACACATATTTTCAATGGTTTTAGGAATAATTTTATGGTTGGGGGTCACCACAACATGAGGAACTGTATTAAAGGGTCGCGGTATTAGGGAAGTTGAGACCCACTGTTCTAGAGTCTCAACATTTTTTTTAATAGTGTGGTGACCCAAACTGGATGCCGGACTCTAGGTGTGGCCTTACTAAGGCTTTATAGAGTGGTATTAGTACCTCCCTTGATCTTGATTGTATCCCTCTGTTAATGCAGTTTAGGATTGCGTTGGCTTTTTTGGCTGCCGCTGCACACAGCTGGCTCCTATTTAGCTGGTTGTCCACTAGGACTCCAATCAAAGACTCCAAGATTTCAACCAAAGGAAGGAGGGGAGGGGAGAGGTTTTCCAGATCTAAGAAGTTCTTAGAACAGTGTTTCTCAACCTTGGAAGCTTGAAGATGGGTGGACTTCAACTCCCAGAATCCCCCAGCCAGCAGCGCTGGCTGGGGGATTCTGGGAGTTGAAGTCCACCCATCTTCAAGCTTCCAAGGTTGAGAAACACTGTCTTAGAAGATGTTTTCCTCCAAAAAAGGGTCCCAGTGTCTGTTTTTTATTGCTTTTTTTTTTAACTTACGCACGTGCCCAACTTACTCTGGAACAAACTGTTCGGACCCCACCCCAGATATATTAACATTGCTTCTGCTTCCTTTCCATGCAGCTCATCGTTGGCTGGCTAGGAACTCAGGATTTGCACAGAGACATTCTGTCCTCGCAGGGAGGCACATGGGAGGCTGGCCTGCTGTGGGGAGACGCTGAGCTAATCAGCAATCTCAGCCACACGTGTCCTCACCACTTCCTCCTCCTTCGGCAGCCTCTGCGTATCTGATGGGGAGTTTAGTAATCTTCAGAAAACGATCAGGAAGCGGTGTGGAGGCTCGGATTCATCTCCCAAGTGCATGGAATGTCAGGCAGCATTTTGACCGACAAAGAGAGGAAATGAGAAGGCTTCACGAGGTCCTTGGTGATCTCTGAGGTTGTAGTTTCCTTTCAGACGTTTCAGGACCCAACTAGGTAACATCGTCAGCGCTGGAGGAGAGTGGGGGCTTACAGAATGGAGGAGAAGGAGAAGACATGGAGGAGCAAGAGGGAGGGAGGAGGAGGACTGTAGATCCTGGGTGGTCTCAGAGCTTGGTCGTTTTCGGGCAGGCGTTTCATGAGCCAACTAGGTAACACCATCAATGCTAGAAGGGAAGGGGAGGGGGAGGACGACAGTGCGGCCTTGGTGCTCTCTGAGCTTGGTAATTTTCTTGCAATGTCATATGACAGTACAAGAGTAGAGTAGAGTAGAGTAGAGTAGAGTAGAGTAGAGAAGAGAAGAGAAGAGAAGAGAAGAGAAGAGAAGAGAAGAGAAGAGAAGAGAAGAGAAGAGAAGAAGAGAAGATACTGAATAGAGAACAGAACAGAACAGAATAGAATAGAAGAGAATACAGAAAGAAGAGAAGAGAATATACTGAATGGAGAATAGGAGAAGAGAAGAGAAGAGAATGCAGAATAGAATAGAATAAAAATGCAGAATAGAATAGAATAGAATAGAATAGAATAGAATAGAATAGAATGCAGAATAGAATAGAATAGGAATAGGAATAGAAGGGAAGAGAAGAGGAGAAGAGAAGAGAAGAGAAGAGAAGAGAAGAGAAGAGAAGATACTGAATAGAGAACAGAATAGGATAGGATAGGATAGGATACAGAAAGGAGAGGAGAATATATTGAATAGAGAATAGGAGAGGAGAAGAGAAGAGAAGAGAATGCAGAATAGAATAGAATAAAAATGCAGAATAGAATAGACTAGACTGGAATTGGAATTGGAATTGGAATGGAATGGAATGGAATGGAATGGAATGGAATAGAATAGAATAGAATAGAATAGAATAGAATAGAATAGAATAGAATAGAATAGGAGAATATATTGAATAGAGAATAGGAGAGGAGAACAGAAAAGAGAAAAGAATGCAGAATAGACTAGACTAGACTAAACTAGACTAGACTAGACTAGACTAGACTAGACTAGAATAGAATAGACTAGACTAGACTAGACTAGACTAGACTAGAATAGAATAGAATAGAATAGAATAGAATAGAATAGAATAGAATAGAATTCTTTATTGGCCAAGTGTGACTGGACACACAAGGAATTTGTCTCTGTTGCAGAAGCTCAGCCTACAAACCAACAAGTTGATAAACCCTGATGGTGGTAATCATAAAATGCCATCATCAGAAATCACAACCTACAACACTCACTGATAATCGCAGGATACTAAACAATCAATCCACAGACACCACAGTCGGACAGTAAATAAAGGCCAATCCACCTAAACCACGAGACACAAACAACCAAGCTAAATAGTCAGAAGACGCTCCGGAAGCAGGTAACAGGGAAGATGAGATGGATAATAGTGATAGGGAGACTCCAGTTCCCATCTTCCCCAGCCAAGGAGCCTTTTTTGGACTTTGTAGATGGGAGTAATGGGGGTTGTAGTCGCGCCGGGACACACAAGCTGGGAAAAACTGGTCTGCCAGTCAGAGAAAGTTTTTTTTTTAATTGCTTCCTTCCCCCAGGGTGGGATTTAAGCCCCCTCCCCCAATTCTAACATGCAAGTTGGCTGTTGCTGCCCATTAAGACGCCGAGAACTGCAAATCTCCAGGGCTGCAGCGGAGTCCCCGCCTAATTATCACCTAACTGGTGTTCGTTAAGCGACCAGGGAGCCTCTGCCAGGCTGCCAGGAGCCCTCCCTGGGGTCCTTTCCCCCTCTGGACCCCTCCGCTATGAATTAGCCTGCGGTGCCATGAGCCTGCACGGACACTAGAGGGCGGAAGAGGCCGCCGCAAGTCTTTCGGGAGGCGATGAATGAATAGCTCTCGCAGGAGCTCCAAGGCGAATCTACCGGTCTGTCTCGGGAAGGGATCAGGCGGCGGGATCCAGTCTGGATTTCGTCTCCCGAGCTTTCAGACTCGTGTGCTGGAGCCCAATCCTCAGGGATCTTCTCTCTAGCTGGCCGTGTGCTGTTGGGTGTGCTATAGCCATTGTGAGCCTAGGGCCCCCCTGTTATATGTGTCTGTCTATTTCTTTCTTTCTTTCTTTCTTTCTTTCTTTCTTTCTTTCTTTCTTTCTTTCTTTCTTTCTTTCTTTCTTTCTTTCTTTCTTTCTTTCTTTCTTCCTTTCTTTCATCCATCCATCCATCCATCCATCCATCCACTGATTTACCCACCTACCTGTATCATCTATCTGTCTCTATCTGTCTCTATCATCTGCCTATATCTTTCTGTCTGTTGGTCTGTCTATCTCATCTATCTGTCTCTATCTAAATATATCATCTTTCTCTCTATATCTATCTATCTATCTCATCTGTCTCTATCTCTCTGTCTATCATCCATTTATATCTATCTATTCTATCTTAATATCTATCTGTCTATCTATCTATCTATCTATCTATCTATCTATCTATCTCATCTGTCTCTGTCTCTCTGTCTCTCTGTCTATCATCCATTTATATCTATTCTGTCTTTATATCTATCTATCTATCTCATCTGTCATTGTCTCTCTATCATCCATTTATATCTATCTATTCTATCTTTATATCTATCTATCTATCTATCTATCTATCTATCTATCTATCTCATCTGTCTCTGTCTCTCTGTCTATCATACATTTATATCTATCTATTCTATCTTTATATCTATCTATCTATCTATCTATCTATCTATCTATCTCATCTGTCTCTGTCTCTCTGTCTCTCTGTCTCTCTATCATCCATTTATATCTATTCTATCTTTATATCTATCTGTCTTTCTATCTATATCTATCTATCTATCTCACCTGTCATTGTCTCTCTGTCTATCATCCATTTATATCTATCTATTCTATCTTTATATCTATCTATCTATCTATCTATGTATCCATTATCTATCTATGTATCTGTCTATTTATCTGTCCATCCATCCATCCATCCATCCATCCATCCATCCATTGTGGGGGCAATAAGCTGACCTTGTATTAAAAAAAAGAACACCGCTTAGGGGGGCCCCGAAAGCCCTACTAAGCAGGTGTATACAAAAGTATGAAGGCTGTTGCTTAACGCATTGTAAGCCGCCCTGAGTCTCCGGAGAAGGGCGGCATATAAATCGAACCAATAAATAAATAAGTAAATAAAGTCTTTGGGGTGCAGCCAGGTCCCCCTCCCATTTCCCGGCCACATTGGGGAAGGGGGTCCCGTTTCAGCAGCAGCCTTCCTGATCCAGTGCAGAGCCCCAAGGGATCCTGCTGAGCCTCTGCCTTCTTTCTCCTCCTTTCCATAGGTCCCCGGAAGTGGAGGCTGTGCGGCTGAGTCACCCCAAACAGGATGCGCAGAGCGAGCTGGGCCTGGCAGGGAGCCCAGTGCCCTGCTGTCTTCAGTCTGTTCACAACCCCGGGAGCTTTGCCCGCAGCTGCAGCTGCCCGGTTGCACAAGCCACCCGCTGATGCAACCGGCAGCTTTTTGCAAAAGCTCCCTCGGCTTCCCAACGCCCAGCGTGGCATGCTGGCCGTCGTCGCCGCCTGCTGGGTTGCAAAACTTCCCACCAATAAAGAGGAGAATCTTGGTAGCTCAGGGTTGAAATGAGAGGTCCTTGATACTCTCTGAGCTTGCTGGTTTTCTTGAAGACGTTTCATGACCTGACTAGGGAACATCATCAGTGCTAGAAGGGAGTGGGAGGAGGAGAGGGAGGAGGAGGACTATAGGATCTTTGGTGCTCTCTGAGCTTGGTTGTTTCCTTGCAGACCTTTCATGACCCAGCTAGGTAACATCATCAGAGCTAGAAGGGAGTGGGGTGAGAAGAAAGAGGGGGAGGAGGAGGAGGAAGAGGAGGAGGAGGAGGAGGAGGAGGGAAGGAGGAAGAGGAGGAGGAGGAGGAGGTGGAGGAGAAGGAGGAAGAGGAGGAGGTGGAAGAGAAGGAGGAAGAGGAGGTGGAGGAGGAGGGGAGGAGGAGGAGGAGGAGGCCTTGTTGAGGCCTTGGTGGTCTCTGAGCTTGGTTGTTTCCTTGCAGACCTTTCATGACCCAGCTAGGTAACATCATCAGAGCTAGAAGGGAGTGGGGTGAGAAGAAAGAGGGGGAGGAGGAGGAGGAAGAAGAGGAAGAGGAGGAGGAGGAGGAGGAGGAGGGAAGGAGGAAGAGGAGGAGGAGGAGGTGGAGGAGAAGGAGGAAGAGGAGGAGGTGGAAGAGAAGGAGGAAGAGGAGGTGGAGGAGGAGGGGAGGAGGAGGAGGAGGAGGAGGCCTTGTTGAGGCCTTGGTGGTCTCTGAGCTTGGTTGTTTCCTTGCAGACATTTCATGACCCAACTAGGTAACATCATCAGTGCTAGACCTTCCCACATCCCCCTGTCCCACCTCAGGATTTTCAGACCCTCCCGGAGGGGAGCTGGCCAGAAAAGACGTGACCAGCTTAAACTTGGCCGAACCCCCCAATTTTCTCTAACACTGTGTAGGTCTCCAAAGCAAGCTGGCTGGCTGGTGTGTGCTCTCTCTCTCTCTCTCTCTCTCTCACACACACACACACACACACACACACACACATGCACGCGCACACACACAAACAACCACACAGAGCGTTCCCCACGGGCCAGCTGGGGAATTGGGCAACAGGAAGGCCGCAGGAAACAGCTGCAGCCCTTTCCAAAACTATCTGGAAGGATTGCCCCCACGCAGGTTTGAAATCAGTCTGAGTTGGATGTTTATCTCTCTCTCTCTATCTCTATCTATCTATCTTTTCTATCTATCTATCTATCTTTTCTATCTATCATCTATCTATTCTCTCTCTCTCTCTCTCTCTCTCTCTCTCATCTATTTATTTATCTCTCTCACTCTCTTTCTATCATCTATCTGTCATTATCTATCTATCTATCTATCTTTTCTATCTATCATCTATCTATTCTCTCTCTCTCTCTCTCTCTCTCTCTCATCTGTTCATTTATCTCTCTCACTCTCTTTCTATCATCTATCTGTCATTATCTATCTATCTATCTATCTTTTCTATCTATCATCTATCTATCTTTTCTATCTATCTATCATCTATCTTTTCTATCTATCTTTTCTCTCTATCATCTATCTATCTTTTCTATCTATCTATCATCTATCTTTTCTATCTATCTATCTTTTCTCTCTATCATCTATCTATCTTTTCTATCTATCTATCTATCTATCTATCTATCTATCTATCTATCTATTCTCTCTCTCTCTCTATCTATCATCTATCTATCTATTCTCTCTCTCACTCACTATCTATCATCTATCTATCTATCATTATCTATCTATCATTATCTATCTATCTATTCTCTTTCTCTCTCACTCTTTCTCTCTATCATCTATCTGTCATTATCTATCTATCTATCTTTTCTATATCTATCTATCTTTTCTATCTATCTTTTCTATCTATCTATCTATTCCCTCTCTCTCTATCCATCATCTATCTATCTATTCTCTCTCACTCACTCTCTGTCTATCATCTATCTATCATTATCTATCTATTTTCTCTTTCTCACTTTCTCTCTATCATCTATCTATCATTATCTATCTATTTATCTATCTTTTCTCTCTCTCTCTATTCTCTCTCTCTTTCTCACTCTCTCTATCATCTAGCTAGCTATCATTATCTATCTATCTATATCTATCTTTTCTATCTCTCTCTATATATATATCTATTCTCTCTCTATCATCTCTCTATCATTATCTATCTATCTATCTATCTATCTATCTATCTATCTATCTATCTATCTATCTACCTATCTTTCCTATCTCTCTATGTATATATATTCTCTCTCTCACGCTGTCTCTCTCTATCATCTCTCTATCATTATCTATCTATCTATTCTCTCTCTCACTATCATCTATTTTTTTCTCTCTATCATCTATCTTTTCTATCTATAACTATTTATTATCTCTCTATATATCATCTATCTATCTATCTATCTATCTATCTATCTATCTATCTATCATCTGTGTATCATTATCTATCTCTCTCATCTATCTATCTTTTCTATCTCTCTCTCTCTCTATCATCTATCTATCTTTTCTATCTATCTTTTCTATCTATTCTCCCTCTCTCTCTCTCTCTCTCTATCTATCTATTTTAGACGTTGGCTTTCTTTGTCTGCATACCAGCTGGGTTTTTTCTGTTCTGAACAACGAGCGAGGGGCGGCCTCCCCTCCTCTGAACCCCCTCTGCAAAGAAGGCCAAAGGACTTTAATCAACCAGAATAGAGCCGGAAGGGACCTTGGAGGTCATCTAGTCCAACCCCCTGCTCAAACAGGAGCTCATAGACATTTCAGACAAATGGCTGTCCAGTCTCTTCTTAAAAATCTCCAGTGATGGGAGCACCCATAATTTCTGGTGGCAAGCAGTTCCACTGGTTGATTGTTCCAGGTTGCTTCTCTCCTTGATTCATTTCCATCCATTGCTTCTTGTCCTGCCTTCAGGGGCTTTGGAAAATAGGTTGACCCCCCCCCCCTCTTCTTTGGGGCAGCCCCTCAAATACTGAAATACTGCAATCATGTCCCCCCCCCCACTCCTTTGCTTCTCCAGACTGGCCAAACCCCAGTTCCTGCAATCGTCTCCAGGCCTTTGATCCTCTTAGTTGCTCTTCTCTGCACTTTTTCCAAAGTCTCAACCTCTTTTTTTGTAATGTGGGGACCAAAAGTGGATGCAGGATTCCAGGTGGGGCCTTACTAAGGCTTTACAAAGAGGTACTAACACATCACGTGATTTTGATTCTATGCCCTCTGTTGATACAACCCAGGATCGCATTGGCATTTTTTGGCTGCTGCCGCACACGGCTGGCTCATATTTAAGGAAATACATATTTCTTTAAACATATTTCATATATATTTATATATATTATAACATAGAATATATAATATAGAAATATATGTAAGGAAACCCTCCTTGCATTTCTCTCCCTCCCCTGGCAAAACTCTCTTGGGGTGCATTGTGAAGAAAGAGCCTGCTATTTTATTTTCCCTTAGAACTGGGACCTTCTATAATGTCTTCTATAATTGATGGACTTAAGTCTCATTAACTCACTTAAGAATATAATTCTGCCCCGTGTTTACTCAGCAATCGGTCCCTTGTGTAGCAACCGACTTTTCTTCTTCCTAAGCAATTAAAGTTTCGTCTGCGGAAGAAGATGGGTGAAGTACAGCTAGTCCTTGACGTATGACCACCATTGAGCCCCAAAATTTCTGCTGCTGTGAGACGTTTGTTAAGTGAGTTTCACCCCATTTTACTGCCTTTCTTGCCAGAGATGTTGTGAATCACTGCAAGTTGAGAATAGAATAGAATAGAATAGAATAGAATAGAATAGAATAGAATAGAATAGAATAGAATAGAATAGAATAGAATAGAATAGAATATTGGAATGAATAGGATAGGATAGGGTAGGATAGAAATAGAATAGAATAGAATAGAATAGAATAGAATAGAATAGAATAGAATAGAATAGAATAGAATAGAATAGAATATTGGATAGGATAGGATAGGATAGGATAGGATAGGATAGGATAGGATAGGATAGGATAGGATAGGATAGGATAGGATATTGGAATAGAATAGAATAGAATAGAATAGAATAGAATATTGGAATGGATCGCATAGAATAGAATAGAATAGAATAGAATAGAATAGAATAGAATAGAATAGAATAGAATAGAATAGAATAGAATATTGGAATGGATAGGATAGGATAGAAATAGAATAGAATAGAATAGAATAGAATAGAATAGAATAGAATAGAATATTGGATAGGATAGGATAGGATAGGATAGGATAGGATAGGATAGGATAGGATAGGACAGGACAGGACAGGACAGGACAGGACAGGACAGAACAGAACAGAATAGAATAGAATAGAATAGGGAAGGGAATAGAAATAATAGGATAGGGGAGGGGAGGAGAGGAGAGGAGAGGAGAGGAGAGACCTTGTAGGTCGTAAAAATCAGTCAGAATTCACCAAACAAGCATCTCGGACTTAGCGACAGAAATTCAAGTCTCCGTTATCGTCGTAAAGCTGAGGACTCCCCGCTTACAAGATTCAATGCAGATGTGCTTCCTCTGATATCATTAGAGAAACGCTCTTAAAGACTTGGTTAGAGATCAGAAAAAACCATTACGATAAAATTCCAGAATGGCTCTCAACGATGGAAGCGCAAATATACCCCAATGCAATGGAATATAAATAAAATGAGAACCTACAAAGAACTACTGAACAGTAAAGGAGAGCTAAGATCACGAGAAGAATTGAAAGAACAGGGTACAGACATTGATTCGTGGCCATATTTACAAATAAAATCTAGATACAAAATGGACTTGACACAATTTGGATTTCAAAAAGAACCAAACGAATTAGATAAAATTCTATTGGGAACAAACGACAAATTAATAACTAAAATTTATAACTATTTATTAAAATATAAATTAGAAGAGGAGGTGGTGAAGGAAAATGTGATTACACAGGCAAAAAAATTTGGTTATAGTATCGAATTGGATAAATGGAAAAAATTATGGAAAGTAAATAGTAAACTAACAATGTCTGTACCCTATAAAGAAAACATCTATAAAATGTTTTACAGGTGGCACCTCCTCCCCGCGCGCCTAGTGAAAATGTTCCCCAACACTTCCCCAGACTGCTGGAAATGTAAAATACAAAAAGGAACATATTACCACATGTGGTGGTCCTGCCGAAAAGCGAAACAGTTCTGGAAAATGGTTAAAAACCAAACAGAAGAAATCACAAGTCAGAGAGTACCAATGAAACCAGAAACCTATTTATTAGGAATATTTACATATTTACATATTTACAAAATATTTAATCACCCACATTTTAACAGCAGCAAGAATCATTTTTGCTCAGAGTTGGAAATCGGGAGATACACCACCAGAAGATAAAATAATTCTAAAAGTGATGGAGTGCGCAGAGATGGATAAACTCACGAAAGAATTACAAGAAAAAGAAGAAACCGACTATTACTTAGTATGGGAAAGATGGTACGATTGGCTGGAGAAAAGGAAAATAAAGCAGAACTAGGAACATGAAGAAGGAAAGGAAATAGCTAGATAGGAATTGAGTACCAAATAAGAAAACAATAAATCAAAAAGGGAATTTAAGATATCATTATATATGTAAAGTGTAGCGATACATATAGAGGAATATAGTCTACCGATGTGAATATCTAAAATACAAGTCGTAAGACTTGATATATGTTTACTTGTTGTGTATATCGTATTGTCATATTTGTGTTTGTTTTCTTTTTTTTAATCAAAATAAAAAAATTAAATAAAAAAGAAAGAAATTCAGGTCTCCCTTATCGTCGTAAAGCCGAGGACTCCCCCGCTTACAAGATTCAATGCAGATGTGCTTCCTCTGATTTGACCCATCCTGAACTCACGTTTTTCCAACCTGGAGTTAAGCAACTCGGGAGATGCAACGTGTTGAAATGGGAGGCAGCTGTTTTTTGTTTTTGTGCGATTCTGGTTTTGTTGTCTCAGGGTGGGGCTTAGCAAGCCATATTGATCAGGGACGCCTTTTGTGTGAAAAGAAGAAGAAGAAGAAGCAACAGCTGGAAAAAGGAACCTGAACAACAGTTAAAAAAAAAAAAAACTGCAGGATTCACAGGGACTCGATCCCAAACGTCAGCCAGAAAAGGGATCTCGGACCCATAATCCTCTCCCTTGCAATTGAGCCGAGGAAAGCTTTCCAAGTCCACCTGTCTGCACCTTCTCAAATACAAAAGCAACTTCCCCCCTCCCCTATCGGAATCAGAATAAAGCTGGAAGGGACCTTGGAGGCCATCTAATCCAGCCCCCTGCTCGTGTAGGAGACCCTACACCAGGGATGGCTAACCTTTTTGCCATCGCGTGCCAGGAGGTAGGGGAGTGGGGGAGGTTCGCGCACACGTGTGCCCACACCCATAATTCTATGCACCCCTCCCTGCGCATGCGCACACAATCCCCTCCGCCTCCAGCTCCTGGCAAGCGATGGCCAGGTAGGCCCGTTCTTCTTTCTCTAGGAGCCTCTGGAGGCTGGGGAAAGCAAAAAATGTCACTTCCTGTCCCACCAGGAATTGAGAAATGGGCTGTTTCAGGCCTCCGGAGGGCCTCCGAGGGAGTTGGGGAAGGCTGTTTTCGCCCTCCCCAGATGCATAGAGAGGCTCTGGAGCCAGGTGAGAAAGAAAAACGGGCCTTCCCGCCCCCCAGGCCCTCCAGAGGCAGGAAACAGCCTGTTTCCCTAATGCTGGTGGGCCCAGAAGGCCTGAAAATCAGCTGGCTGGGGCGCGCATGTGCGCCAGAGCTCAGCTGGCCTGCCCACTGATATGGCTATGTGTGCCACCTGTGGCACAGGTGCCATAGGTTCGCCATCACGGCCCTACACTATTTCTGAGAAATGGCAGTCCCTGGATAATTACTTTTTATCCGTTTATTAATATCCTTTGGAACCGTTGTGATGACTGAGACCCAAACGAGGTAAATCCTGATGATGTTAACAGAATAACAGAATCGGAAGCGACCTTGGAGGTCTTCTAGTCCATCTTATTAAATTAAATAATAAAAGGAAAGGAAAGGGAAAAATCAAATAATAAGATTAAAATAAATTAAATTAAAAAATAAAATAATAAAAGGAAAGGAAAGGAAAAAATCAAATAATAAAATAAATTAAATTAAAATAATAAAATAATAAAAGGAAAGGAAAGGAAAAAATCAAATAATAAGATTAAAATAAATTAAATTAAATTAAAAAAATAAAATAATAAAAGGAAAGGAAAGGAAAAAATCAAATAATAAGATTAAAATAAATTTAATTAAATTTAAAAATAAAACAATAAAAGCAAAGAAAATAATAAAATAAAATAAAAAAAATAAAAAATAAAGTAAAGTAAAATAAAATTTAAATAAAATAATAAAATAAAATAAAATAAAATAAAATAAAATAAAATAAAATAAAATAAAATAAAATAAAATAATAAAATAAAATAAAATAAAATAAAATAAAATAAAATAAAATAAAATAAAACAAAATCTTGGAAGAAAAACCGACTCAGATAGGATTCTGCAGCATCATCCTGGGCTACGTATATTGACTTTCATTCGTGTAAAATAAAATAACTATAATTTCTTTTTCTTTTTCTTTTTAAAACGCATCAGAGGAAATCTCTCTGGGTCTTTCCCCACGGATTTCTCCTCTTCCCGCCTTGCTCTGGGTCCAAGCTCGCGTGTGGCCCCACTGGCTAAGCCGTGGGAGGGAGGGAGGGAGGGAGGGAGGGAGAGGGAGGACTCCTGAGCTGTGCAAGGCAGCAGCTGTGCGCTCAGCACACACCCAGAATGTGCAAGGGGCTGTGTGGGTGTGTTTGCTCACCCACTGGGGGGTGTGGAGTGGGGGGGGGGGAAGTCATGTTTAGATAAGTGCAGCCTTGCCAAAAGGAGGAGGCAGGCTGGGAAGTTTGCCGCAGACAAGCTGGCGCCTCGGTACACCTGGGGAAGCTCAGGTTAAATGCGGTGCACATTCCAGAGGCTGCGCATACAGCTGATTGAAACATTAACAAACAGGCGAGCCGAGCCAGGCTCCAGATGGGCTGGGTGGGAGCCAGAGGTGTGGGGGGGGAGGGGGAGGGAGGGGAAGCCCAGGGATGAGCAGGGCAGTGCGCTCAGCAAACAATAACCACCAGCTTATGTGCTGGGCTATATGCGCTCTCTCTCCATTCTGTGCTCCAGACTATGGATAGTGTACACGCCCCCAGAGACACAACAGCCCCAGCCAGCAAAAAGGTCTTTTCTGAAATTGAGGAGAGAGGGGGAGGAAAAAAGGATCCACAAGCAGGATGAGAGAATAACAGGGTTGGAGGGACCTTGGAGGTCTTCTAGTCTAACTCCCTGCTCAAGGAGGAGATCTTATACAAAGCAGGCTTTGCAAAACACAACAAAACAGAACAGAACAGAACAAAACAGAACAGAACAGAACAGGAGTTGGAAGGGACCGTGGAGGTCTTCTAGTCTAACCCCCTGCTAAAGGAGGAGATCTTATACAAAGCAGGCTTTGCAAAACAGAACAGAACAAAACAGAACAGAACAGAACAGAACAGAACAGAACAGGAGTTGGAAGGGACCGTGGAGGTCTTCTAGTCTAACCCCCTGCTAAAGGAGGAGATCTTATACAAAGCAGGCTTTGCAAAACAGAACAGAACAAAACAGAACAGAACAGAACAGAACAGAACAGGAGTTGGAAGGGACCGTGGAGGTCTTCTAGTCTAACCCCCTGCTAAAGGAGGAGATCTTATACAAAGCAGGCTTTGCAAAACAGAACAGAACAAAACAGAACAGAACAGAACAGAACAGAACAAAACAGAGTTGGAAGGGACCTTGGAGGTTTTCTAGTCTAACCTCCTGCTCAAGCAGGAGACCTTACACAAAGCAGGCTTTGCAGAACAGAACAGAACAGAACAGAACAGAACAGAATAGAATTGGAAGGGACCTTGGAGGTCTTCTAGTCTAACCCCCTGCTCAAGCAGGAGATCTTATACAAAGCAGGCTTTGCAAAACACAACAAAACAGAACAGAACAGAACAGAACAGAACAGAGTTGGAAGAGACCTTGGAGGTCTTCTAGTCTAACCCTCTGCTCAAGCAGGAGACCTTACACAAAGCAGGCTTTGCAGAACAGAACAGAACAGAACAGAACAGAACAGAACAGAACAGAACAGAACAGAACAGAACAGAATAGAATTGGAAGGGACCTTGGAGGTCTTCTAGTCTAATCCCCTGCTCAAGCAGGAGATCTTATACAAAGCAGGCTTTGCAAAACAGAACAAAACAAAACAAAACAGAACAGAACAGAACAGAATTGGAAGGGACTCTGAAGATCTTCTAGTCCAACCCCCTGCTCAAGCAGGAGATCCTATACCCGTGATGGCGAAGCTATGGCACGCGTGTCACAGGTGGCGCGCAGCCCCCTCTCTGTGGACACGCGAGCCGTCGCCCCAGTTCAGCTCCGCCACGCATGTGCGCACGCCTCCCGCCGGCCAGCTGGTCGTCCGGTCTCTGGTGCGCATGCGCGGGGGAGCAGGGCAAGGATGGGGGGGGCGGGCGCATACGTGGGGTGTATGCAAGGGGTGGGACACACGCGTGGGGGCCGCACGGGCATTGCATTTTGGGGGGTTTGGGTGCGCGCATGTGGGTTTGGGCCCTCGATCTGGAAAAGGTTAGCCATCGCTGTCCTATACAATTGTGGGCAAATGGTTGTCCAATCTCTTCTTGGAAAACTTCCAGGGATGGAGGAGCCCCCACAACGTCTGAGGGCAACTTCTGTTCCGCTAATTAATTCCAGATCCTCCTAGAAGCTGGTTTCAACTCATAACTTCTGAAATTCTGGTCCCCTGGTTAACGGTCCTCACGGTTAGGAAGTTTCCCCTTCGTTCTAGGTTGCTTCTCTCCTTGATTGGGTTCCATCCGTTGCTTCTTCTCCTGCCTTCAGGGGCTTTGGAGAAGAGGACAGAACAGAGTCGGAAGGGACCTTGGAGGTCTTCTAGTCCAGCCTCCTGCTTAACCAGGAGACCATTTTTGGACCAACGGTTATCCAGTCTCTTCTTGATGGAGCACCTGCAACTTCTTAAGGGAAGACGTTCCATTAATTCATTGTCCTCACTGTTAGGAAGTTTCCCCTTAGTTCTAGGTTGCTTCTCCCCTTCATGAGTTTCCATCCGTTGCTTCTTGTCCTGCCTGCAAGTTGGAACCACTTGCCTCCAGAAGTTGTGAATGCTCCAACATTGGAAGTTTTGAAGAAGAGGTTGGAGAACCATCTGTCTGAAGTGGTGTAGGGTTTCCTGCCTAAGCAGGGGGTTGGACTAGAAGACCTCCAAGGTCCCTTCTAACTCTGTTATTCTTCTGTTTCCTTCCCTCTTCATTCTCATTTCTTTTTTCTTCCTTCCCCTCTTTTTCTTTTTCCTTCCTTCTCTTCTTTTTCCTTCTTCCTTCCTTTCTTCCCTTCTTTTTAACCATTTGTCTGAAGTGGTGTAGGGTTTCCTGCCTAAGCAGGGGGTTGGACTAGAAGACCTCCAAGGTCCCTTCCGACTCTGTTCTATTCTATTTTTCCTTCCCTCTTCCTTTCTTTCCTTCGTTCTTTCGTTCTTTCCTTTATTCCTTCCTTCCTTCCTTCCTTCCTTCCTTCCTTCCTTCCTTCCTTCCTTCCTGAAACTCCCTTCCCTCCCTCCCAAATGAAAATTCCTTCCTCAACATTTATCAACCTTCCTTCCTTCCTTCTTTCCTTCCTTCTCTTCTTTTTCTTCCTTCCTTTCTTCCTTCCTTCCTTCCTTCCTTCCTTCCTTCCTTCCTGAAACTCCCTTCCCTCCCTCCCAAATAAAAATTCCTTCCTCAACATTTATCAACTTTCCTTCCTTCCTTCTTTCTTTCCTTCCTTCTCTTCTTTTTCTTTCCCTCTTCCTTCCTTCCTTCCTTCCTGAAACTCCCTTCCCTCCCTCCCAAATGAAAATTCCTTCCTCAACATTTATCAACTTTCCTTCCTTCCTTCTTTCTTTCCTTCCTTCTCTTCTTTTTCTTTCCCTCTTCCTTCCTTCCTTCCTTCCTGAAACTCCCTTCCCTCCCTCCCAAATGAAAATTCCTTCCTCAACATTTATCAACCTTCCTTCCTTCCTTCTTTCCTTCCTCTCTTCTTTTTCTTCCTTTCTTCCTTCCTTTCTTCCTTCCTTCCTTCCTTCCTTCCTTCCTTCCTTCCTTCCTTCCCTTCTTTTTAACCATTTGTCTGAAGTGGTGTAAGGTTTCCTGCCTAAGCAGGGGGTTGGACTAGAAGACCTCCAAGGTCCCTTCCAACTCTGTTCTTCTATTCTATTCTTCAGGTCCTTTGGAGAATAGGTGGGTCCCCTCCTCTTTATGACAGCTCCTCAAATCTGAATGGATCCTCCCAACCAAGTTGGGGTGATGCCCACAGAGCCATGTGTGAGGTCTCATATTCTGTGGTGGGTCAGAAAGTCGACTTAGACCCCCCACCCTGCTCAACAGTCTGGCCAGAAAAAGCCAAGTCTTCTTTTGGGTAAGCGTAGCTCTTGGTGTCTTCACAGAAGCAAACATGTGACTCTCTTGAAGCCAGCATGGAAGTGTCTTCTACATCAGGGGGCCCACCTTCCTCATGGTGGCTCAAGGATTCTGGGAGTTGAAGTCCACACGTCATCCTAAGGGCCCGCCTTCTTCATCCTGGCTCAGGGATTCTGGGAGTTGAAGTCCACACGTCATCAAAGGGCCCACCTTCCCCATGGTGGCTCAGGGATTCTGGGACTTGAAGTCCACACGTCATCAAAGGGCCCACCTTCCCCATGGTGGCTCAGGGATTCTGGGACTTGAAGTCCAGACGTCATCAAAGGGCCCACCTTCCCCATGGTGGCTCAGGGATTCTGGGAGTTGAAGTCCACACGTCATCAAAGGGCCCACCTTCCCCATGGTGGCTCAGGGATTCTGGGACTTGAAGTCCAGACGTCATCAAAGGGCCCACCTTCCCCATGGTGGCTCAGGGATTCTGGGAGTTGAAGTCCACACATCATCAAAGGGCCCACCTTCCCCATGGTGGCTCAGGGATTCTGGGAGTTGAAGTCCACACGTCATCAAAGGGCCCACCTTCCCCATGGTGGCTCAGGGATTCTGGGAGTTGAAGTCCACACGTCATCCTAAGGGCCCACCTTCCCCATGCTGGCTCAGGGATTCTGGGAGTTGAAGTCCACACGTCATCAAAGGACCCATCTTCCCCATGCTGGCTCAGGGATTCTGGGAGTTGAAGTCCACACGTCATCAAAGGGCCCACCTTCCCCATGGTGGCTCAGAGATTCTGGGAGTTGAAGTCCACACATCATCCTAAGGGCCCACCTTCCCCATGCTGGCTCAGGGATTCTGGGAGTTGAAGTCCACACGTCATCAAAGGACCCACCTTCCCCATGCTGGCTCAGGGATTCTGGGAGTTGAAGTCCACACATCATCCTAAGGGCCCACCTTCCCCATGCTGGCTCAGGGATTCTGGGAGTTGAAGTCCACACGTCATCAAAGGACCTATCTTCCCCATGCTGGCTCAGGGATTCTGGGAGTTGAAGTCCACACATCATCCTAAGGGCCCACCTTCCCCATGCTGGCTCAGGGATTCTGGGAGTTGAAGTCCACACGTCATCAAAGGACCCATCTTCCCCATGCTGGCTCAGGGATTCTGGGAATTGAAGTCCACCCATCTTCAAGCTACCAAGGTTGAGAAACACTGCTCTAGACTAAGGCCCATCATACGGAGTACCATCATACAAACAGCTGGCCAGAGTCACTCAATCGGTAGACGAATAGCCTATAAATTGCACAGGTAAGGATAGGTAGTCCTCTAACAAGGAGTATTTATTTATTTATTTATTTATTAAATGTATTTATATGCCGCCATTCTCCCAAAGGACTCAGGGCAGCAAACACAAGTTAAGAAACAAGTACAATAAAATCATAATT
The DNA here is from genome assembly GCF_029215685.1 of Pituophis catenifer annectens. Taxonomy (NCBI): domain Eukaryota; kingdom Metazoa; phylum Chordata; class Lepidosauria; order Squamata; family Colubridae; genus Pituophis; species Pituophis catenifer. The sequence continues at coordinate 213,576,861 of NW_027256883.1, read as the reverse complement.
TAATCCAAATAATTAATTAGTACTAAATAATAAAGCCCGGAATCAGTCTCAGTAGTAGAGTAGGTAGTCCTTACAACAATTCATTTAATGACCGTTCAAAGTTATATCATTGAACAGTTATTCATGACTGCTTTTTCACGCTTACAATTTTTGCAGCATCCCCGTGGTCACGTGATTAAATTTCAGATGCTTAGCAACTGGCATGTACTTATGATGCTTGCATTGTCCAGGCAGGGTTCGCATGATCCCCTTTTGCGACGTCGATGGAGGAAACCAGATACTCTTAATTATTCTCTTTACTAACTGAACCGCTGCGTGGCTTGACTTAACAATGGTGGCAAGAAAGCTCATAAGGTGGGGCAAAACTCACTGAACCCATGTCTTGCTTAGCGACAGAAATGTTGGGGGGGGTCCATTGTGGTCGTAAATCAAGGACCACCTTTAGGTAAACCCAACGAACAGTCTGCATTTAATTGCAGATGGAGTCTGTCTGTGCCTTTTCAATAGTTTTGTTTAGCGGTAAAGTTTTTGGGAGCTGAATAAAATCAGGGGCTGCCCCAAAGAAGAGGGAGTCAAGCTATTCTCCAAAGCCCCTGCGGGCAGGAGAAGAAGCAACGGATGGAAAGTTATCAAGGAGAGAAGCAACCTGGAATTAAAGAGAAACTTCCGAACAAGTGAGGACAATTAACCAGTGGAACTGCTTGCCACTAGAAGTTGTGAATACTCCAACACTGGAGGTTTTGAAGAAGAGATTGGACAACCGTTTGTCTGAAGTGGTGTAGGGTTTCCTGCCTAAGCAGGGGGTTGGACTAGAAGACCTCCAAGGTCCCTTCCAACTCTGTTATTCTATTATTATTATTATTATTATTATTATTATTATTATTATTATTATTATTATTATTATTATTATTATTATTATTATTATTTTATTTTGATTTATATGCCGCCCTTCTCTGGAGACTCAGGGCGGTTTACAGTGCGTTAAGCAATAGATTATAAAAATAGGGAGCCAGAAAAGACACTAGGAATCACTTCTGATTTTGAGCCCTGTAGATTAACATGGCTTTTTTCCTACCATAAATTAATCTCAGGGAATTTTAATTATATTTCCCTTCCTTCAAGGAAGGGCTGCCACAGAGAGGAAGGGATCAACTGATTTTTCAAAGCACCCGAAGGCCAGACAAGGAATAATGGATGGAAACTGAACAAGGAGAGATTCAACCTAGAAATAAGGAGAAATTTTTGTAACAGTGAGAACAATCAACCGATGGAACAGAAGTTGCCTTCGGAAGTTGTGGGAGCTTCATCACTGGAAGCTTTCAAGAAGAGATTGGATTGCCATTTGTCGGAAATGGTGTAGGGTCTCCTGCTTGGGGTTGGACTAGATGACCTACAAGGTCCCTTCCCACTTTCCTGCAACCGTTCCATGTTTTAGTTTTCTCCAGGCCTTTAAATCATCGTAGTTGCTCTTCTCCGCAAACCTCCTAGCTCTCGGAATTCCAACTCGCTTCTTCTCCAGTCCCCCAAAGTCCACGTGGTAAAACTCTGCCCCCAGCTTAGCAGCTGCACAACCAATTTACACAGCCGTGCCTTCTCCACCTCTAGGGACTGGCAGGGACTGGTTCCTTCCCACTCAAGCGGCAGCATTACTCACAACCCTTGAGCAGACACAATCCTAACCCACCCAGTTTCTGCAGAAAGTCGCTCCGGATTGGCAGGCTGATGTTGCCTGCACCACAGGGAGCTGCACCCAGGAACCCCAAAAAAAGGCACTGTGCTGCCTTTGGGGGTTTCAGCCTGAGTTTCCCAGACTTGCAAGCAGAAGAAGAGGAAAGGTTGCAAGGGGAAAAGTACATATGTGACATTAAAATGAGCTGGAAACCTCCTAGGAGAGTGATGGCTAACCTTTTTGCCGTCGTGTGCCAAAAGCGGGGGCTGTAGGGGGGGTCACACGTGCGTGTGTCCACATCCATAATTCAATGCCCCCCTGTGCCCCCCCACTTTTGGCATGCGACGGCAAAAAGATTACCGGTCGGCCTGGTAGGCCCATTTCTTTGCCCTCCCCAGGCTCCAGGGACTTTTTTGGAGCCTGGGGAGGGCAAAAACAGCCTCCCCCAACTGTCCCCCGGAAGCCTTCCAGAGGCCGGAAATGGCCCATTTCCCAACTTCCGGTGGGCCCGGAAGGCACGAAAATCAGCTGGCCGGCACGCACCCACACGCTGGAGCTGAGCTATGGCAATGCTCGCGTGCCCACAGATATGGCTCCACGTGCCACAGGTTCGCCATCACGGTCCTAGGAATTTAGCAGCTGGAACTGGCCTACCTGGCTGGCAGGTTGAGTAGGAAGCTTCTTTTGAGTGACTACAGGTAGTTCTCAACTTACGACTGCAATTGAGCTCCCAATTTCTGTTGTGAAGCGAGCTTTGCCCCGTTTTATGACTTTTCTTGCCACCGTCGTTAAGTGATACCACAGCAGTTAAGTGAGTAACCTTGTTGTTAAGTGAATCTGGATTCCTCACTGGCTTTGCTTTGTCGGAACGTCGCAAAAAGGGACTGCGTGACCCCCCCTCAGGATGCCGCACCCGGTCGTAAAAATGAGTCGGTTGCCAAAATTGTCTGAATTTTGATCACGTGACCATGGGGGGGGGATGCTGCAATGGTCGCAAGTGTGGAAAAAATGTCATTGAACACTTTTTTAAAGGGATATTTAACTTTGGTCACTAAACGGACTGTTGTACAGTAGTGGCCAAAATTGTGGAAACCTTTTGGGGAAAGTGTATTTTTGAGGTTTGATGGCTAATAACACCACTTTTTTTTTTTTTTTGGAGTTTCAAGATAATCCTATTCCACTGCTGGAATGGCCTGGGAATAGCCCAGACCTTCACCCAATGGAAAATCTATGGAGCTGACTCAAGAAACTGGTTAGTCAGAAGCGACCCAGCAATAAAACCCAGTTAATAGAAGCCATCATTCCATCTTGGTTTCACATTACAACAGCTGCGGAACTCAAAGACTTGGTTCACTCCATGGGAAGATGTTGTAAGGCCGTAATTCCTGCTAAAGGTTACCCAACTAAGCATTAACTGACATGGTGATAAATTTTTGTATATCTCGTTTTTTCTATGGTGATCATTTTGGTATATCTCATTTTTTCCTACATATTTCACTTTTCTTCTTTCTACTGTTAACTGCTATTCTAACAGCAAATCCTTCCTAAAAGTTATTGCATTACATTCTGGATTCAATTATCTTTCCATTGATAATATAATGTTATGGTACTACTCCCCCCCCCCAAAAAAGTGGTGTTATTAGCTAGTTTTAGAAAATACCCTTTTCCCAAAAGGTTTCCACAATTTTAGCCACTACGGTAAATCAAGGGCTATATACATCTTTGGTGGGTCTGAATTTCCCAGTTGTGAAAGCAGTGCAATAAGCCAGCCTTCTGAAGTTTATAGGGGGCTGCATCTGTTGGGAGATTGGGCAAACATTTGTGATAAATAGAGGATCTCTCGACTGGGTTGGGCTAGACAACCTCTTAAGGTCCCTTTTCCACCCTAGAATTCAGATTCTCCTGCCAACGAATCCTTCGGGGACCATCGCTAAGAGAGGTTTATCTCTCAGCCTTTTACCGGACTGGTATATCCTAAGTATGTAGAATACTAGGGCTGGAAGGGATCTCAAGAGGTCATCTAGTCCAACCCCCTGCTCAAAAGGCAGACCTACCGACCATCCCCGGCAAGCACTTTTTCATTCCCAACCTGGGTGAGACAAAGTTTAGCCTCTTCTCTTCACTCACGTGTTCACATATAAAACACACACCTTCTGTCATCTTTTAAACTTGTGGATTTTTAAACAATTGCTGGCTGGGGAATTCTGGGAGTTGAAGTCCACAAAGCAGCCACGTTTGAGAAATGCTGCTTTCTAACTGTGATTGACGGCCATCCTTGGCCTATGATTGGTGGGGTTTCCACTCTGACCTCCAGACTAACCGCCTCTTCCACCATGCCTCCCCCTCCATATATAGGCCAGAGGTCTTCAAACTTGGCAGCTTTAAGACTTGTGGACTTCAACTCCCAGAATGCTCCAGCTGGAGCATTCTGGGAGTTGAAGTCCACAAGTCTTAAAGCTGCCAAGTTTGAAGACCTCTGATATAGGCTGTGACAAAAAACCCAAGATTCCCCTAACCAGCATAGCTTGGATCCGGGGGTCTCCCCAAGCCCCCCCACAACCCCTCCTTCCCAGCCCCAATGAAATGACACTACAAAAAAGTCTTTTTTTCACAGCACATAATGCATTTGTTCCCTAACAAGAGCAAAAACAACGGTAGAAAAATATTCTCAGAAATAGGAGCATTGTAATATACAATACAGTCGATTCTCAGAAAACTGAGAAATATTCGCGTGAGGTTTTTTTAGTCCCTGCTTTTAAGAAAGCAAGAAAAAAAAAGGCACTGTCCCATCAGAGGCAGTTAAAGAGATGCGGGATGGTATTATTTTGAGTCCAATTCTAGCCATCGGTCCCGTCTGGAATTTAAAAGCACCAGAGCGACGTGTCTTGGTGTCCAAAAACCGGTTTTCCATCTGCCGTCCAGCTCAAATCTTGGGGAGATAAGGAAATGGGGTAGAGACAGGCACCCCCCACATCACCACCGAAGCGCCCCATTTTCCCAGCCATGGGAGGGATATAGGAAGCATTTCAAAAACAGATTTTCCGGCAGGCTTCAAGGGATCTTCAGCGGCACAAGATTCGGTCGTCTGAACTAACGCAGGCAGGCTGTTTGAAAGACAAAACCAAAAAAACAAACTGTTAAAAGACAAAAGATCAGCAGTTGTGTTGCCATCTGCCCCTTTTTCCCCCCCCAAGGCAAAAAAAAAAAAAGGTGAATTAATTATACGGTTTCGGTGGTCAAAAGAGGAACAGAAAAGACAGGCGCCACCAGAGTGAGGTCAACAATCCCTTCCGTTCAAGAGTGTTGTGAAACTCGGAAGCTGACATACCCTAAAAAGCAGCTGTTTCATCTAGAGATTTTTTTTTCTTTTCCTGCAACTGGTTTCTTGATCGGGAAAAGCCACAGAAAAATAAATAAATAAAAATAAAATGCCCACTCGGCCAGAATTCAACAGCGGATGCTCTTGACTGGCATAATTAAAAGAATCCTTCATATTTATTTTTTTATTATTATTTATTGGTTCGATTTATATGCCGGGGCGGTTTACAATGCGTGAAGCAATAGCCTTCATACTTTTGTATATACCTGCTTTGTAGGGCTTTCGGGGCCCCCCCAAGCGGTGTTCTTTTTTATACAAAGTCAGCTTATTGCCCCCACAATCCAGGTCCTCATTTTACCAACCTCGGAAGGATGGAAGGCTGAGTCAACCTTGAGCCTGGTGAGATTTGAACTTGCAGTAATTGCAAGCAGCTGAAAGCTAAGTGGTACTTAACAGCACTTTAGTCCACTGCACCACCAAGGCTCATATCATTAAATAATTAAAAAAACCCTAAATAAACAATTTATAATGGGGTAGAGGATGGACAGCTGTATACGTGCAAATCCTCAACCTACAACCACCATTGAGCCCAATGTTTCGGATGCTAAGTGAGACACCGGTTAAGTGAGTTTCGCCTCACTTTTACAAACTTCCTTGCCAAAATTGTTAAATGAATCATTGCTATCGATAAATTAGTAACCCGGTTGTTAAGTGAATCTGGCTTTCCCTGTGGACTTTTGCTTGTTGGAAGGTCGCAAAAGGGGATCCGCAACAGTCATAAGTAAGAGTCAGTTGCCAAGTATCTGAATTTTGATCACATGACTCTGGGGATGCCGCAACATGGGAAAATGCATGTGGGAAAATGTTCTTAAGTCACTTTTTTCAGTGCTGATTGTAACTTTGATTGGTCATTAAATGAACAGTGGCTACCTGTAAATAAGCCTGAGTGTATAATTGGAGGGGAAAGCAAATGAACAGCTGTAAACTTTGTACAAAAGAACCGAGTTCTTAGAAAAAAATATATATTTTATATAAAAGCGTACAAATATCAGGAACTTTTTTTTTTTTAAACCTTCCTCCATCTGAGCGCTCTGCAAAGAGCCCAACAGCCTTGGAGAGATTTGGAAATTCAGAAGGCACCTTAGAGAATTGTAGAGAAATCGTTTCTAATCTCAAGATCCTAAAAGTGATGATTTCCCCCCCTTCTTCTAAGAATCCAGAGAGGATGGCGCCTTCTGTGGCTCACCAGTTTTACTGAAAACCAAAAACTTTCCAAAACTTCTGGGTCTTGTTCGAGAAGCGTTATCACCCCAAACGGGGCACCAGATTCTGCTGGATTTGCAAACGGATCAAAATTCAGGAAAAATGTCCTTTTTTTCTACCTTCTACAAAAGTTTAGCCATGCTTCAGCTGGGCTGGCCAACCGGTTGCTGGCATCATCTCCTGCAGTCAACCTGGGGGGTGGGACAGGAGAGGGGACTTCAGTGCCCACCAAAAGGGCTGGCAAGGATGGCACTTGGCACGGGAGTGGGAATTGCCCCTCGTGCTTCCAAAGCACAATTCCTGTCCCGTGGGTCCCGAATTTATTTGGGGAAGGGCAGGAGATTCCCAGGCCAGCAAGGGGAACACGGAACTGGCAAAAGCCTATACAAGAAACAGCTCCGGAGCCTGGCAGTGCCCATGGAAGAAACTTAGGCCCTGGGGTGGCAGACGGGACACAAACCCCCACGGAGCCCTGGCTACGCGATCTGGGCACGTGGGGCAGATGGGCACGTACCCCACGGACCATTGCTGCGTGATTTGGGCATGTGGGGCAAATGGGCACATACCCCACGGACCATTGCTGCGTGATTTGGGCTCGCGGGGCAGATGGGCACGTACCCCACGGACCATTGCTGCGCGATCTGGGCTCGCGGGGCAGATGGGCACGTACCCCACGGACCATTGCTGCGCGATTTGGGCACGTGGGGCAAATGGGCACGTACCCCACGGACCATTGCTGCGCGATTTGGGCTCGCGGGGCAGATGGGCACGTACCCCACGGACCATTGCTGCGCGATTTGGGCACGTGGGGCAAATGGGCACGTACCCCACGGACCATTGCTGCGCGATCTGGGCTCGCGGGGCAGATGGGCACGTACCCCACGGACCATTGCTGCGCGATCTGGGCTCGCGGGGCAGATGGGCACGTACCCCACGGACCATTGCTGCGCGATCTGGGCTCGCGGGGCAGATGGGCACGTACCCCACGGACCATTGCTGCGTGATTTGGGCGCGTGGGGCAGATGGGCACGTACCCCACGGACCATTGCTGCGTGATTTGGGCGCGTGGGGCAGATGGGCACGTACCCCACGGACCATTGCTGCACGATCTGGGCGCGTGGGGCAGGTGGGCACGTACCCCACGGCGCCCCCGTTGCGCGCGCTCTCCTCCTCTCTCCTGGAGGGGGGATCTTCCCTGGTGGGGAGGGGGGAGAGGCTCACCTCGGCTCCTCCGGCCGGCTCGTCCACGCCCCGCGGAGGGGGCATCCCGGTGCCCAGCGGGTCCTGCAGCTCGAGCTGGAGATCCCAAATGTAATCGATGACGTGCTGGAGGATCTCCACTTTGGAGACGCGGCGGTGGCGAGGTAAGGTGGGCACCAGCGCGGCCAGGCGCGAGTAGCAGCCTTTCATATCCAGAAGCAGCGAAGCGGCGGCGGCTGCAGCCGCTTGATCCGGGCCGAGGGGCAAACCCCGGGCAGGGGGGCTGCCCACGCGGGACAGCGACACGCTCCGCTCCGAGAGGCCCCGCGGCAAAGGGTCGCCCCCGGCGCCCTTGAGAGAGCAGCTAGGGCCGGGGGTGACGGCGGGAGCGATCACCTTCATAGCCGGGAGAGACCAACGGACGCAACTCCGAGGACAAAACACCAACACACACGTGCGCGTGCACCCAACCGCCCGTCTAACGCAGCCGCGAGTGGCGCTCCGGCAGCGGAGAGGCGGCTTTTATACCGTCCCGACTTGCGGGGCGGAGCCTCGCGGCTGCTGGGCAACCAATGACAAAGAGAGGGGCGCGGCTTCCCGCTCTCACGCTTTCATTGATGGGACTGGCGTCCCCGGGAGTTTTTTTTTTTTTATTTGATTTATATGCCGCCCTTCTCCGGAGATTCAGGGCGGCTTACAATGCGTTAAGCAATAGCCTTCATCTTTTTGTATATTTATACAAAGTCAGCTTATTGCCCCCACAAACTGGGTCCTCAATTTACCCACCTTAGAAAGGATGGAAGGCTGAGTCGACCTTGAGCCTGGCGAGATTCGAACTTACAGTAATTGCAGGCAGCTGGTGTTAATCACAATGCTATCAGTCTGCTGAGCCACCAGGCCCTCCCTCCCTCCCTTTCTTTTCTTCTTTCTTTTTTCCTCCCTCCCTCCCTTCTTTTTCTTTCTTTTTCTTTCCTTCCTTTCTCTTTTCCTTTCTTTCTTTCCCTCCCTCCCTTTCTTTCCCTCCTTCCCTCCCTTCTTTATCTTTCCTTCTTTCTTTTTCCTCCCTCCCTTCTTTTTCTTTCTTTCTCTCTCTCTCTTTCTTTCCCTCCCTTTCTTTCTTTCCTTCTTTCTTTTTCCTCCCTCCCTCCCTTCTTTTTTTCTTTCTTTCCTTCTTTCTTTCTTTTTCTTTTCCTTTCTTTCCCTCCCTCCCTCCTTTCTTTCCCTCTTTCCCTCCCTTCTTTCTCTTTCCTTCTTTTTCCTCCCTCCCTCCCTTCTTTTTCTTTCTTTCTTTCTTTCTTTCTTTCTTTCTCTCTCTCTTTCTTTCTTTTTTTTTAAATTTGATTTATATGCCGCCCTTCTCCGGAGACTCAGGGCGGCTTACAATGCGTTAAGCAATAGCCTTCATACTTTTGTATGCATATTTTATACAAAGTCAGCTTATTGCCCCCACAATCTGGGTCCTCAATTTACCCACCTTAGAAAGGATGGAAGGCTGAGTCAACCTTGAGCCTGGTGAGATTCGAACTTACAGTAATTGCAGACAGCTGGTCTTAATCACAATGCTTTTTGGGAGTTTTTGCAACGTGGGTTTCGCCCCCCTCTGCTGGTCGTGTGAAGGGCTGGGGAGGCGGGGGGGGGGGAAGAGGAGGAGGGGATCGGGGCCAGGTGCAGGTGGAGGGCGCCCCGGGACACGTCGTCGGGGTGGGGGTGGAAAGTTGAAAGGAGTTTGATGGACAGCTTTGACACTTCTCCCTCCGCCTCCCCCCCCCCCCGTCGCCGCGACCCGCAGAGACGGAAACAAACGTGTGTCTGAACATTCCTTTTCTCGCCTCCTCCTTCCGCACCTCGAGGCTTCCCTCCTCCCCTCCCCACCCAGGCAAATTTACTGGGGAGGGGGCGCCCATTGAAGAATTCAGCCAGACGATGCTCCGGAGTAATTTTGCTTTTAACACCTTTTTTCTCCACCGGAATCTGCTCCTTTTTGGGGGAGAGAGCGATGTAGGACTACAAAACCCATGCCTTCCACTCCGCCCCTCTGCCAGTGGGGAAGATTACTGGATCTGAGCCTCTGGAGGCATCAGGAGGGCGCTAGGTTAAGGAAGGGCACTACCTGGATGGGGGTTTTCTCTGCCCCCCCCGCTTTCCTGGGGGGTCCCTTCAAACGCCTTCCTCACCCCCCCCCGGAAAAAAAACTGGACGGTGACAAGCCAGCATCTAATCTTGGCTTCATCTAGTTGGGTTTGTTGTGTGAACGGAGCCAGGGAGAATGCGGCCCGGGAGAATTGAGAAGGGCAATTATTCTCGTTTTGGTTTCCTGGCTCCAGCAACGTAATGGTATAGGATAAGTTCTCCTGCTCGACCAGGGGGCTCGACTAGAAGACCTCCAAGGTCCCTTCCAGCTCTATTCTATTCCAATTCTAATTCTAAGCTTCACACACACACGCTTGTCGCCTCAAGTTGTCCGTGGCAGGAATCGTGTTGAGGTGGATGACTGAATTCAGTCACTTAGCTGTCAGAATCTGCCCTCTTTTCCTCCGTGTGTGTATACCTTTGTGTGTCATTGTGTGTTTTGTGTGTTGTTTATTTTGCGTTTTGTGTTATTTACCGCATGTTTGTGTTACGTGACATGGCTTTTTCACCAACTTCCCTGATCTGTTGTGGATTTTAACTTGGGGGTTGGGGATTTTAAATTGGTTTTAATATTATTGAACTCTTATTTATTGTCGGGATTTATTTATTTTTTTATTTTATTTTATTTTATTTTATTTTATTTTATTTTATTTTATTTTATTATATTATATTATATTTTATTATTTGTATACCGCCCTTCTCCAACAGGACTCAGGGCGGTGAACAAAACACAAATAATTGTTGAGAGCAGCCCCGAGTCCTTGCGGGAGAAGGGCAGCAAATAAATCTTGACAAAATAAATAAGTAAATGTGTGTCATTTTATCTGTGTTTTTGTCTGTGTGTCGTTGATTGTTTTTGTGTGTCTCTTCTATATTGTGTGTTTTGTGTGTCATTTACTGTGCATTTGTGAGTTGTGTCATTTTGTGTGTGTGTCTGTGAATTGTCCTAGAAGGGACGAATTGGCGTCCACGTTTACTTTGAATGTGAAAATGTAACCACCCTGGTGAAGAGGCCACACAAGGAGCTCTTAAATTGCACCAAAATCCACGCGAAAAGCTTCCCGCGCCATGAGCAAGGAGGGTCGCTGCGTGGTCTCCCGTCCCGCCATCCGAATGCTGAAATATTTCCCCTCTTGCAAAGATTTCCGTCCGCTTTACATTCGCACGACTACCAGATCCCTGCCCTGCCCTGCCCAGACCCCAACCCATTTATAGCCGTTTCCCACAGCAGGCGCAGCCCCTCGCCCCTCCCCGGGGCCGCTTCCCTGCCTTAACAAGCCGCTCAGACCTTCAGACGCCAAGGCCCGTGACGTCACCCATTCATAAAAATCCCCAGCGCTGTCAGCTTGGCGCCGGGCGGCCGGTGTCCATGGCAACCAGAAGAGCGCGGGGCGGGGCCAGCGGAACAGCGTCTCCGCCCACCCCGCTCTTCCATTCACCTGCCAGGCCGCCCTGGGAGCCCAGAGAGGTAATTTTATCATCCTTCTCTCCCCACCCCCAAGATAAAAAAAAATTGCGCCCCCTCCCACACCTCCAGGGAAGCCCCCGCCCAAAATTTCCATTGGTAAGCCAGACGCTTGTTCAGTGAGTTTGGCTCCATTTTACGACCTTTCTTGACACCGTTGTTAAGTGAATCGCTGCAGTTGTTAAGTGAGTTACACGGTCGTTAAAGCGAATCAGGCCTCCCCATCGACTTGGCTTGTCGGAAAGGTCACAAAAAGGGGAATTCGTCTGAGCCCAGGACGCTGCAACTGTCATAAATACGAGTCAGTTGCCGAGCGTTCTGAATTTTTTTGATCGTAAGTGTGAAAAACAGTCATGTCAGTTTTTTCAATGCCGTTGTTAAGTGGGAACGGTCGCTAAATGGATGGTTCTAAATCAAGGACTATCTGTATAAATAGTAGCTGAGGGCATATAGCTGTGCAATATCTGATTTATTTTTTTTTAATGCAGTGTTTCTCAACCTTGGAAGCTTGAAGATGGGTGGACTTCAACTCCCAGAATCCCCCAGCCAGCAGCGCTGGCTGGGGGATTCTGGGAGTTGAAGTCCACCCATCTTCAAGCTTCCAAGGTTGAGAAACACTGTTTTAATAGAAGGGATGCTGCAATTAGACCAGGGGATTCCGATTACCGGACTGTGACCTATTTGGAATTGGGCTGCGCAAGTGGCCAGACCTCAGTGAGTCCTCAGCTCCTGCAAATTGAGCTGTGTGTTTGTACCAGGCCACCATTCAGACAAACGGGTGGGGGGTGGGGTGTATGCAAGGTGGTGGCCCCCCACTCGTGTGTCCCAGTTCCCCTTTCCCCACCCCAGCTGGGTCGCCAGGCTGCAAAGTTTGGGGAACTCCTGGCCTAGATTTTAGTATTTGAACATAGATCATTTTCACACACAAAACAGGCAGCTTACGACCACAACTGAGCCCGAAAATGTCTGTGGTTATTTTTGACACTTGTTAAGTGAGGCTGATCCCCATTTTACGACCTTCCTTGCCGGGGTCGTTAAATGAATCCCTAAGTTAGTCGCACGTTTCTTAAGCGAATCTGGCTTCCTCCTTGGTTTTGCTGGTCGTAAAAGGGGATCGCATGACCTCGGGACACTGCAACCGTCATAACTGTGAGTCAGTCCCAACAGAGTTGGAAAAAGGCGCCACACGCAGGCTGCAAGATCTGCCTTGGCTCACTGACGGGAGCCGCGCGTAAGTGGCGGGATTGTTATAATACAGGATTGCAGGCGAATTCTGCTGACTGCCAGGGGATTCGATCCTGGCCGGCTCAAGGTTGACTCAGCCTTCTGCCCTTCCGAGGTGGGTAAAATGAGGACCCCGATCATTGGGGGGGCAGGCAAGATGCTGACTCTGCAAACCGCTTCGAGAGGGCCGGAAAGCACTGGGAAGCGATATATAAGTCTTCAGTTCTCAGCTGACACCCCGAATTTTAGAGCGAGATCTGGCTTGGCTCACTGGCAGGAGTCACCTAAGTAGAAAGAGGCTCTCTCGGCTGACACCCCGAATTTGAAGCAAGACCTGGCTTGGCTCACTGGCGAGAGCAATCTAAGCAGAGAGAGGCTCTCCCCACTGACACCCCCAAATTTTAGAGTGAGATCTGGCTTGGCTCACTGGCAGGAGTCACCTAGGCAGAAAGAGGCTCTCTCGGCTGACACCCCGAATTTGAAGCAAGACCTGGCTTGGCTCACTGGCGAGAGCAATCTAAGCAGAAAGAGGCTCTCCCCACTGACACCCCCAAATTTTAGAGCGAGATCTGGCTTGGCTCACTGGCAGGAGTCGCCTAGGCAGAAAGAGGCTCTCTCGGCTGACACCCCGAATTTGAAGCAAGACCTGGCTTGGCTCACTGGCGAGAGCAATCTAGAGGCTCTCCCCACTGACACCCCCCAAATTTTAGAGCGAGATCTGGCTTGGCTCACTGGCAGGAGTCACCTAGGCAGAAAGAGGCTCTCTCGGCTGACGCTCCAGAAGCCTCCCCACCCCCAAAATTTGGGGATGGCCCTTCCCGCGCCTGCCTCTCCCTCTCCCCCCCTCGCCCCCCCCATTCACAGCCTGGAAGGAAGGCAGGGGAAGGGGTGGGGGGGGGCAGCCGTGCAGCTGTGCGGGCTATTGTCGGCGTCGGCCGGCTTGAGACGGCGAGCCCAGACAGAGCGGCTCCATCGCTGCCCTGCATTGTTCTCCGCTGCCCCGGGCGGGCGCGATGGCGGGGGGGGGGGGGAGGTGGGGAAAAAACCGGCTGCCAAGGGCGCCGGACGCCAGGGAGGACTGCAGAGGGGGATCTAGAGGGCTTCGTGCACCGCTGGAGAAGTTGGAGAAACGGGAGGCGGCGAGAGACTCCGAAGGATGCGCAGCCGGCGCCTGGACTGAGCTCCCCCCCCCCCGGAGGAGAAAGGAAGCGGGGGTTCTCAGGAGACCCACCGTGGTGGGAATGCGGAGACACGTGTTTGCAAGCGACCCGGGTTTTGTTGCAGAAAGGACCTGCTGCTCCTCCTGGCGCCCATCTCCATGCAACGGTTCCCAGCCCTTCTTGAATGAAGGAGAAGATTTGAAGCCCGGGCTTGAATTGAGGGGTCCCTCATGACCCAAAGTATCCTTGCTAGCACTGATGAAGTTCCCTAGTTGGGTCATGAAACGTTTGCAAGAAAACAGCCAAGCTCAGAGAGCACCAGAGAGCACACAATTCTCCTCCTTCTCCTCCTCCCCCCTTCCTTCCTTCCTTCCTTCCTTCCTTCCAGCACTGATGAAGTTCCCTAGTTGGGTCATGAAACGTCTGCAAGAAAACAGCCAAGCTCAGAGAGCACCAGGGACCCCTCAGTTCTCCTCCTCCCCTCCTCTTCCTCTCCTTCCTTCCTTCCTTCCTTCCTTCCTTCCTTCCTTCTAGCACTGATGAAGTTTCCTAGTTGGGTCATGAAACATCTGCAAGAAAACAGCCAAGCTCAGAGAGCACCAGGGACCCCTCTGTTCTCCTCCTCCTCCTCCCCTCCTCTTCCTCTCCTTCCTTCCTTCCTTCCTTCCTTCCTTCCTTCCTTCCTTCCTTCTTCCTTCCTTCTAGCACTGATGATGTTCCCTAGTTGGGTCATGAAACATCTGCAAGAAAACCAACCAAGGACCCCACAGTCCTTCTCCTCCTCTTCCTCCTCCTCCTCCCTCTCCTCCTCTTCCCTTTCTTCCTCCTCCTCCTCTTCACCCCACTCCCTTCTAGCACTGATGATGTTCCCTAATTGGGTCATGAAATGTCTGCAAGAAAACCACCCAGCTCGGAGAGCACCAAGAACCCCAGCCTTTCTTTCTCTACGGCTGTGTCTGTCGAGCTCGGCAATTGGAAGACGGGTGGACTTCAACTTCCTTGCTGGCTGGGGAATTCTGGGAGTTGACTTCCGCACACCTCTTAAGTTGCTAAAACTGAGCAACACAGCTCTGTTCTCTAGGCTGCTTGTTGTAAACATTCCCTAAATCTGTGCCAAAAATTGGCGGACTGTGTTGTATGGACTCAGCTCATTCCTGGGCAGGTTATAGTTTGCTGGCTGTATCCTTGCCAACCCGGAATATGGCATCTCTTGGCTTAAGCAGGTCATGTGAACGCAGCCATTCGTTCCCCAAACTTGGGGGGGGGGGGGAAAGGAGGCTTGGCATCTGCGGAGGACCTGAATACTTCTTGCTTCGCAGGGAGATCAAAGATGGAAGTTCAAAAGACGGCAGAGTTTTCAGGAAGGTGCAGTTTGCAAATCGTTGCCTAAACACCACCTGCAGCTTCGAGAAAGCACCTTCCTTCTCCTGGGTGCCGCACCTGGGCCCAGGTGTGCTGCCTGCCGGTGCTTCCCTTCCAGCTGGCCCCTCCCTGCCCAAGGCAGCTTCCCATGACCATCGAGCTAATCCACCCAAGGACATTCCCATGGTGCCAGAGGTCTCCCTGTCGTCACCTCCATCCGGGCCAGCTGACCGATAGGCATCAGGTATGGGCCACAGGTGGGCTGCGGTTGCGGAACCAGTCTGGCAAGGCGTCAAGGAGGAGCGGGCAGCCAACTGTCACTCAACCCCCTGCTCCTGCTCCTGCTTCTGAAAAGTTCAAGGATTTTTCAACCTTGGCAACTTCAAACACGGGTGGACTTCAACTCCCAGAATTCCCCAGCCAGCAAAGAATTCTGGGAGTTGGAGTCCACCGGTCTTAAGCTTGAGAAATACTGGTTTAACGTATGTTTGAACGGAACAAGGGAGTTTGTGCCTTTCCTCTCTCGATGGAAATTGCAATTTACGGAAGCTCAGAAACTCTAGATAAGCAACATCCATTCAGAAAGACTGGGTCAGACCGAAACTCCAGATAAGCAACACAATTAGGAAAGCCAAAGGCTGACAAGATTAGCTCAGACAAACCCCTAGGATTTTTCTTCCAAATGTGTGCCTTTCCTCCCTTGATGGATGTTGTAACTCACGGAAGCTCAGGGGGGATTCTGGGAGTTGGAGTCCACCGGGTCTTAAACTTGAGAAACACTGGCTTAACGTATGTGTGAAGTGTAGAGAGTCAGCATCCGCCCACCCTCCTAGAGAATGAAATATTTTGGGGAATATTAAAAAGGCAGGATAGAATATTTCCCCTAAAGGAGAAATGGGGGGGAAAGTTTTAAGGTGAGGCAGAAACCAGCCCCAGTCTCCCTGCCCCCAAGCAGACACTGAGGAGACCAGCTTTTAGACATGCAGATTGGGTAATCCATTCAGAAAGACTGGGTCAGACCGAAACTCCAGATAAGCAACACAATTAGGAAAGCCAAAGGCTGACAAGATTAGCTCAGACAAACCCCTAGGATTTTTCTTCCAAGTGTGTGCCTTTCCTCCCTTGATGGATGTTGCAACTCACGGAAGCTCAGAAACGGGGGGATTCTGGGAGTTGGAGTCCATCGGGTCTTAAACTTGAGAAACACTGGCTTAACGTATGTGTGAAGTGTAGAGAGTCAGCACCCTCCTAGAGAATGAAATATTTTGGGGAATATTAAAAAGGCAGGATAGAATATTTCCCCTAAAGGAGAAATGGGGGAAAGTTTTAAGGCGAGGCAGAAACCAGCCCCAGTCTCCCTGCCCCCAAGCAGACACTGAGGAGACCAGCTTTTAGACATGCAGATTGGGTAATCCATTCAGAAAGACTGGGTCAGACCGAAACTCCAGATAAGCAACACAATTAGGAAAGCCAAAGGCTGACAAGATTAGCTCAGACAAACCCGTAGGATTTTTCTTCCAAGTGTGTGCCTTTCCTCCCTTGATGGATGTTGCAACTCACGGAAGCTCAGACACTGGGGAATTCTGGGAGTTGAAGTCCACCCGTTTTAAACTTGGCCAAGGTTGAGAAACATTGCTATAGATTATTATTTTGGGGTGCCACCGAAAGCCCTGGAGCCAATATCATCCCTGGGGTGAGAAGTGAAGATTCAGATCTAATTAAATGGACATGGAATCGTCATGGTCATCAGCTCATTGGTGTGGATTTTAAAGTGGGGGGGGGAAGCTGGATGGCCCAGAATTCCAGATTACAGGTAGTCCTCGATTTATAACCATTCATCCAGTGATCATTCAAAGGAATGGTGCGGTGGCCTAGAGGTATAGTTCTCGCCTCACCATCAGGAGGCTGTGAGTTCGATCCTAGGGAGAGGTAGATATTTCTCTCTCTGGGCACAATGAGAATATATCTGCTGAACAAAACTCCGTACTGGAGACAGGAAGGGCATCCGGCCAGTAAAACACTCTGCTTTCTCCATTCAGTTGCCCAGACTCTACACCGCAAGGGATTATTTTATTTATTTATTTATTTATTTATTTTAATTTGTATACCGCCCTTCTCCAGCAGGACTCAGGGCGGTGAACAGCCAGAATAAAACAGAACATACAAAATTTAAAAACAGTTTAAAAAAATAATTAAATATTTTTGGCCGCAATTTTAAAATTTAAAATTATGGGGTCGTTAAAAGAAGACGATGGTTTAGTGGCCATTCAAAGTTACAATAGCACTGAAAAAGGTGAGTTATGTCCATTTTTCATACTTACATATCAATATACTTGCATACCGTTGCAGCATCTCCATCACCACACGATCCAAATTCAGACGCTTGGCAGCTGACTTGCATTGACGACGGTGGCAGTGTCGTAAATGCGGAGCGCCCCCCCCCCCATTGACCAGCCATCTTGCTTAGCAACGGAATATTTGGGGCTCCGTCGTGGCCGTACTTTGCAAGATAGTCTGAGGACACGATCCAGCCACGCCGTGGGGTTTCCTTGGCAAGAACGGAATTGTCATTTTTCAGGGTAACGTTTATCCGGTGACTTCATGAAAATGTCTACGTGGTTTTTTTCTTGTTTATTTATTTGCAAGTATTTATAGACCGTCCGATTTCCAGCAAGGGCTGTTTTGATGCTGCTGTTTCCAGGATGTGATTTGCAAATTTCCAGTCCTGGGAATTTTTTAACGCCCGAATCCTTAAACCTCTGCTTACGTTTTGGGACATTGGCCAGGTTGGGTTTTAAATATTGTCACCTGGAAGACTGATAGAAAGGGAGAGCCATTGCACGTCTGAAGAGTATATTCCTATTTTATTTGGAATTTTATTTGCCCTCCAGTCCCAGCAAATGCAGTTGTCGTCCTGGCTCTGCTTTTCAGTTTGGGGTGGGTATTTGTGTTGGCCAGAGGTAACCTTTGTGTGTTTCTGAGAAAAGCTTTTGTCTGTGGGATAGTGATGACAGGCTTTGGAAGAAGCTCTATTTCACCCGCAGCCTTTGGAAAGAAAGCGAGTTGTTTTTCTTTGCACAAAACCTCAAACACTTCAGAGAAATCCCCTCTTTTGGGCCACCTCTCTCTCTCTCTCTCTCTCTCTCTCTCTCTCTCTCTCTCTCTCTCTCTCTCTCTCTCTCTCTCTCTCCCCCTCCTCTCTCTCTCTCTCCCTCCCTCTCTCTCTCTCTCCCTCCCTCCCTCCCTCTCTCTCTCTCTCTTTCTCTCTCTCCCTCCCTTCCTCTCTCTCTCTCTCTCCCTCCCTCTCTCTCTCTCTCCCTCCCTCCCTCCCTCCCTCCCTCTCTCTCTCTCTCTCTCTCTCTCCCTCCCTTCCTCTCTCTCTCTCTCTCTCTCTTTCTCTCTCTCCCTCCCTTCCTCCCTCCCTCTCTCTCTCTCTCTCCCTCCCTCCCTCTCTCTCTCTCTCTTTCTCTCTCGGCCCTGAATAGCTTCATCCCAGCTCATGCAGATATTTTATTTTATTTTATTTTATTTTATTTTATTTTATTTTATTTTATTTTATTTTATTTTATTTTATTTTATTTTATTTTATTTTATTTTATTATTTTATTTTATTTTAATTTAATTTAATTTTATTTTATTTTATTTTATTATTATTTATTTTAATTGTTTTGTTTTGTTTTGTTATTTGTTTTATTTTATTATTTATTTAATTTATTTTTATTTTATTTTATTTATTTTTTATTTTTATTTTATTTATTTTGTTTTGTTTTATTATTTATTTTATTATTTATTTCATTAATTTTTATTTTTATTTTATTTTATTTTATTTTTTTTATTTTATTATTTTATTTTATTATTTATTTCATTTTATTGTATACAGGTAGTTCTCGACTTCACAACAGTTCATTTAGTGACCCTTCAAAGTTACACTTGAAAAAAGTGACTTATGATGGTTTTTCACACTTACGACCGTTGTAGCCTCCCCACGGTCACATGATTGACATCGGATGCGTGACAACTGATTCACATTTATGACAGTCGCAGTATCCTGGGGTCACGTGATCCCCTTTTGCGACCTTTGGACAAGCAAAGTCCATGGGGGGAGCCCGATTCACTTAACAACTGTGTTATTTATTTAACAATTGCAGAGATTCACTTAACAAATTTCATTCCTGTGTATTTTTGGCCAGAAACCAGTAAAAAATAACTATTTACCCTGTTTCCCCCAAAATAAGACCTCCCCTGATAATAAACCCAATCGGGCTTTGGAGCGCATGGCAATAAGGCCAAGCGCTTATCTCAGGGTTCAGGGTTCAAAAAATTATAAGATAGGGTCTTATTTTCGGGGAAACACGGTAACTAGATAGGTAGGTAGGTAGGTAGATGATTAATACATAGATGATAGAAAATGATAGATAGATAGATAGATAGATAGATAGATAGATAGATAGATAATAGAAAATGATAGATGAATGGATGGATGGATGGAGGTAGGTAGATAGATAGATAGATAGATGATAGAAGATAGATAGATAGATAAATAGATAGATGATAGATAGATAGATAGATAGATAGATAGATAGATAGATAGATGATAGATGATAGATGATAGATGATAGAATAGGATGGATGGATGGATATAGGTAGGTAGGTAGGTAGGTAGGTAGGTAGATAGATAGATAGATAGATAGATAGATAGATAGATAGATAGATAGATAGATAGAAAGATAGAAAGATAGAAAGATAGAAAGATAGAAAGATAGATAATAAATCATGGTCGTAAGTTGAGAATTACCCATATGGCCGCCCACTTCACCTGAGTGATGCTGGGGGAGCTGGCAGCAGTTAAAAACAGCAATCCAAGAAAAAAAGTGAAATAAAACAGATAGACGAGATGTCAAGCTGTCAATCACCAGATAAAAAGCAAAGTAAGTGTGATCTACAGCAAAATCTATCCATGCATCAGGCTGCATGCAATTCTGGTGAAAATGCTTCCGCAGAGCCCCTGTGATGGCACAGCCATGTCACGGAAGGCCAGCAGGATGGGGGCCAAACTTAGATCGATGGGGGGGGAGTGACATTGCAAAGAGGAGGGGGTCACCCCAGCAGAAAAGACCCTCTTCCTGGAATCCCCCAAGATGCAACAGGTTCCCCCCCAAAGGACAGGTAGAAATTCAACCTGCAAAGGTTCGTGTCGCTTGGAGCTTTCTCGGCTGACACCAGTGGTGCTGAAGCTGGGATGCTAGACTACAACTCCCATTGTTCAGGCTGGGAATGATGGGAGCTGAAGTCCAAGTTCCTCCCCCCTAAAAAAGGAGAAGATTGGCTGGCTGAGGACCTTGAGTCTTCCTTCTTCACGTAACCCCAATTGTAATAAAGACAGGATGCTGGAACTACAAGTCCCATCGTTCAGGCTGGGAAGGATGGCAGCTGCAGCGTAAACCTCCTCCCTCACTCTCCCCACCAATGGGGAGATTGCTTGGCTGACGGCCTTGAATCTTCCTCCTTCGCTTAACACCAATCCCTACCAAAGGCAGGGTGCTAGACTACAATTCCCATCGTTCAGGCCAGGAAGGAACGATGGGAGTCGAAGCTCAAGCCCCTCACGCCCCAAAAAAGCGGGGGAGATTGGTGGGCTGGCAGCCTTCTGGCTGAGTTTTGAGTCCTTGCAGTGTTTTTTTCCCAGGCTGGCTTCCCCATTCACTGGCTGCCCCCCCACCTTTCTGGGGAGGGGGCTGCAGTGTTCCCACAGGGGCTCTCAAAGCAGCTAATTAGTTCCCATCTGCTGCCGGGCAGCCCCCTCCCCACCATTGGGGTCTTCTTGAGCCTCTTTTCAGCTTTCCTTTGTCTGCAGGAATCTCTGGGCAGGAGAACAATTGGGTGGGGGGGCCCCGCAGCCCCCCCTCCGTTTGCATCTGGGCCTTCTGCACCCATTAGCCCCGTGTCAAAGCTTGGCCCCGAGGTCAGAGGTCAGGGGACCACTGATGCCCCTTGCAAGCCAGGATGGAGGTGCCCAGCTCACCTGGCGCCATCTCTGGCCGGGGGGGGGGGGGCGGGGGGGTTGGTAGTGGGTGGGAGGGGGGAAAGGGTACAGGAAGACAGTGCTCCTGAGCATGTGCCGAGGGTTCAGGTCATCAGAAGAAGGAGAGAGTTGGGGGAGGGCATCCTTTCAGGTTGGGAGCGTTGTGGAGATCTGGGTTCAAATGTGCCAAGGGAATCCATTGAGTCACCTTGTGCCAGCCACTTCAGTACTTTGAGATTTGCAGGCCTTGTCAGCAGGTTAAACATTTATTTCACTTATCTATATCTATCATTATCTATCTATCTATCTATCTCTATCTATCTATTATCTATCTATCTATCATCTATATCTATCTATCTATCATCTATATCTATATTATTATCTATCTATTATCTATATCTATCTATATTTATCAATATTTATCTATCATCTATATCTAGCTATCTATCATTATCTATTATCTATATCATTATCTATTTCTGTCTATCTATATATCATATCTATCTATCGCTATCTATCTTCTATATCTATCATTATATCATTATTTATCTATCATCTCTATCCCTATAGACATCTATGTACACATATTGTATCTATCTATCTATCGCTATCTATCTTCTATATCTATCATTGTCTATATCATTATTTATCTATCATCATTATCTATCATCTCTATCCCTATAGACATCTATGTGTCTCTACACATATTGTATCTATCTATCTATCTATCTATCTATCTATCTATCTATCTATCTATCTCTATCTATCTATCTATCTATCTATCTATCTATCTATCTCTATCTATCTATTATCTCTATCTACCTCATTATCTATCAATCTATCATTATCTATCAATCGATCTATCTATATATCATTATCTATTATCTATATCTATCTATATTTATCATCTATATCTATCTATCATTATTTATCTATCATCTATATCTGTCTTTCTCTATATATCTATCATCTATCGCTATCTATCTTCTATATCTATCATTGTCTATATCATTATTTATCTATCATCATTATCTATCATCTCTATCCCTATAGACATCTATGTGTCTCTACACATATTGTATCTATCTATCGATCGATTGATCTATCTCATCTACTTCATCTATCAATCAATCAATCAATCAATCATTATCTATCATTATCTATCTATCTATCATCTATATCTATATCATTATGTATTATCTATATCTATCATCTATATCTATCATTATCTATCTATTATCTATATCATTATCTATCTATCATCTATATCTGTCTATCTCTATATATCTATCATATCTATCGCTATCTATCTTCTATATCTATCATTCTCTATATCATTATTTATCTATCATCATTATCTATCATCTCTATCCCTATAGACATCTATGTATCTCTACATATATTCTATCTATCTATCTATCTATCTATCTATCTATCTATCTATCTCTCATCTATCTCAGTCTGTCTAATCACTATTATCCATCCATCATCTGTCTGTCTGTCTATATTTCTCTCTCCCCTCCACTCCATTCCCCTTTGAAAGAAGGGGGAGGGATGTCCTTGGGGGAAGCTTTCCTGCCCTGGCCCTCTGTATAATAATCTTGCAAACCCCAACGACAGGCCATCCGGACTGTGCAAAGCTCGGCTGGGGTTGTGGTTTCAAATGGGGTTGTGGTGTGTTGTGTTGTCGTGTTGCAGATGTTGCAGCCCAGAAGATCTCTGGAAGAGGGGAGGAATTCAGCCCCACCCGCGGGAGGGGATTTAAGCTCCGCAGAATCCCCTTCCTCCTCCCCCACCTCCCACCCTCTGGTGGGAAAACGAAACAGGTGTTTCCCAGGCCATTGAACGCCTGCTGCCTCCTGGCCCATGTTCCCCTGCCAGAGGACCACTTCATTACCATTTGAATTCTGGGAAAGAGCTGGGGAGGGGGGGGGGAGGCTCCAGGACCAGCCTCCCAGCCATATGGCGCCTGGTCTCAGCTAAGCTGGGAATCGCTGCTGGCACCCGGGGCTTAGCAAAGGTTGCCCAGCAGCAGCCAAGATAAAAGTGGCTGACCTCTAGAAGATTGTGAGAAGACCACACAAGCCTTCTGGGGGTCTCGCCCTTCGCAGCAGCCGGACCTGCCGAGGGACGGGCTGGACACGTTCGCTCCCGTCCCCCCAGGCACTCGAGTCAAAAGGCTTCCTGACGCTGCCCATGTGACAAGCTGGAAGGGACCTTGGAGGTCATCTAGTCCAGCCCCCTACTCAGGCAGGAGACCCTTACAGAATTACAGAAGAACAAGAGGTGGAAGGGACCTTGGAGGTCATCTAGTCCAGCCCCCTACTCAGGCAGGAGACCCTTACAGAATTACAGAAGAACAAGAGGTGGAAGGGACCTTGGAGGTCATCTAGTCCAGCCCCCTACTCAAGCAGGAGATCCTTACAGAAGAACAAGAGGTGGAAGGGACCTTGGAGGTCTTCTAGTCCAGCCCCCCACTCAGGCAGGAGACCCTTACAGAATTACAGAAGAACAAGAGGTGGAAGGGACCTTGGAGGTCATCTAGTCCAGCCCCCTACTCAGCAGGAGACCCTTACAGAATTACAGAAGAACAAGAGGTGGAAGGGACCTTGGAGGTCATCTAGTCCAGCCCCCTACTCAGGCAGGAGACCCTTACAGAATTACAGAAGAACAAAAGGTGGAAGGGACCTTGGAGGTCATCTAGTCCAGCCCCCTACTCAGCAGGAGACCCTTACAGAATTACAGAAGAACAAGAGGTGGAAGGGACCTTGGAGGTCATCTAGTCCAGCCCCCTACTCAGCAGGAGACCCTTACAGAATTACAGAATAACAAGAGGTGGAAGGGACCTTGGAGGTCATCTAGTTCAGCCCCCTACTCAAGCGGGAGACCCTTACAGAATTACAGAAGAACAAGAGGTGGAAGGGACCTTGGAGGTCATCTAGTCCAGCCCCCTACTCAGGCAGGAGACCCTTACAGAATTACAGAAGAACAAAAGGTGGAAGGGACCTTGGAGGTCATCTAGTCCAGCCCCCTACTCAGGCAGGAGGCCCTTACAGAATTACAGAAGAACAAGAGGTGGAAGGGACCTTGGAGGTCATCTAGTCCAGCCCCCTACTCAGGCAGGAGATCCTTACAGAATTACAGAATAACAAGAGGTGGAAGGGACCTTGGAGGTCATCTAGTCCAGCCCCCTACTCAAGCAGGAGATCCTTACAGAATTACAGAAGAACAAGAGGTGGAAGGGACCTTGGAGGTCATCTAGTCCAGCCCCCTACTCAGGCAGGAGACCCTTACAGAATTACAGAAGAACAAAAGGTGGAAGGGACCTTGGAGGTCATCTAGTCCAGCCCCCTACTCAGGCAGGAGGCCCTTACAGAATTACAGAAGAACAAGAGGTGGAAGGGACCTTGGAGGTCATCTAGTCCAGCCCCCTACTCAGGCAGGAGATCCTTACAGAATTACAGAATAACAAGAGGTGGAAGGGACCTTGGAGGTCATCTAGTCCAGCCCCCTACTCAAGCAGGAGATCCTTACAGAATTACAGAATAACAAGAGGTGGAAGGGACCTTGGAGGTCTTCTAGTCCAGCCCCCCACTCAGGCAGGAGGCCCTTACAGAATTACAGAATAACAAGAGGTGGAAGGGACCTTGGAGGTCTTCTAGTCCATCCCTCTGCTCAAGCAGGAGATCCTATACTATTTCAGACAAATGACTGTCCAGTCTCTTCTTAAAAAGTTCCAGTGATGAAGCACCCACAACTTCTGGTGGCAAGCTGTTCCACTGGTCCTGTCAGACGGCAGCCCAGTCTCTTCTTGAAAACCTCCATTGATGGAAGCACCCACAACTTCTTGAGGCAAGCAGTTCCACGGGTTAATCGTCCTCACTTGTTAGGAAGTTTCTCCTTAATTCCAGGTTGCTTCTCTCCTTGGTTAGTTTCCATCCGTTGCTTCTTGTCCTGCGTTCTGGTCCTTTGGAAAATAGGTTGACCCCCAACTCTTCTTTGTGGCAGCCCCTCAAATATTGGAAGGCTGCGATCATGTCACCCCTAATTCTTCTTTTATCTACACTAGCCAGACCCCAAATCCTGCAACCGTTCTTCATATGTTTTAGCTTCCAGGCCTTTGATCATCTTAGTTGCTCTTCTCTGCACTTTTTCCAAAGTCCCAACCTCTTTTTTTGGTAATGTGGGGATCAAAAGTGGATGCAGGATTCCAGGTGTGGCCTTACTAAGGCTTTACAAAGCGGTACTAAAACTTCACGTGATTTTGATTCTATGCCTCTGTTTATACAACCAAGGATTGTATTAGTTTTTTGGCTGCTGATCTTTCTTTCTTTCTTTCTTTCTTTCTTTCTTTCTTTCTTTCTTTCTTTCTTTCTTTCTTTCTTTCTTTCTTTCTTTCTTTCTTTCTTCCTTTCTTCCTTTCTTCCTTCCTTCCTTCCTTCCTTCCTTCCTTCCTTCTCTCTCTTTTCTTTCTTTTCTTTCTCTTCTTTCTTCTCCTCTCTCTTTCTCTTTGGTTGCTCAGTTGCTCTTCTCTGAACTTTTTCCAAACTCTCAACCTCTTTTTTTGGTAATGTGGGGATCAAAACTGGACGTAGGACTCCAGCTGTGGACTTACTAAGGCTTTACAAAGCGGGTTCTAATACTTCACGTGATTTTGATTCTATGCCTCTGTTTATACAACCAAGGATTGTATTAGCTTTTTGGCTGCTGATCTTTCTTTCTTTCTTTCTTTCTTTCTTTCTTTCTTTCTTTCTTTCTTTCTTTCTTTCTTTCTTTCTTTCTTTCTTTCTTTCTTCCTTCCTTCCTTCCTTCCTTCCTTCCTTCCTTCCTTCCTTCCTTCCTTCTCTCTCTTTCTTTTCTTTCTTCTCCTCCTTCTCCTTCTTCCCCCTCCTCTCTCTTTCTTTTTGGCTGCTCAGTTGCTCTTCTCTGCACTTTTTCTAAACTCTCAACCTCTTTTTTTTGTGATGTGGGGACCAAAACTAGACGCAGGATTCCAGCTGTGGCCTTACTAAGGCTTTACAAAGTGGTACTAATACTTCACGTGATTTTGATTCTATGCCTCTGTTTATACAACCAAGGATTTTATTAGCTTTTTGGCTGCTGATCTTTCTTTCTTTCT
Organism: Pituophis catenifer annectens; assembly: GCF_029215685.1. Classification (NCBI taxonomy): domain Eukaryota; kingdom Metazoa; phylum Chordata; class Lepidosauria; order Squamata; family Colubridae; genus Pituophis; species Pituophis catenifer. Next base: position 213,550,928 of record NW_027256883.1, on the reverse strand, counting down.
TTCTTTCTTTCTTTCTTTCTTTCTTTTCTTTCTTTTCTTTCTTCTCTTCTTTCTTCTCCTCCTTCTCCTTCTTCCCCCTCCTCTCTCTTTCTCTTTGGTTGCTCAGTTGCTCTTCTCTGCACTTTTTCCAAACTCTCAACCTCTTTTTTTGGTAATGTGGGGATCAAAACTGGACGTAGGACTCCAGCTGTGGCCTTACTAAGGCTTTACAAAGCGGTACTGATACTTCACAGGATTTTGATTCTATGCCTCTGTTTATACAACCAAGGATCGTATCAGCATGGTCCCCAATTGAAAGGATGGTTAAAATCTGTCTAATGCATGTTGTGAAATTAAAGCAATTAAAGAGAATTCATTTCATCACCTTTGCAGGCTCTTTCAACTGCAAATATGGGACCCCTTAAGAGTGGGGTGAGTGGGATGGGGGGGGACGCCTCCTGTTTTTGCATCTGTCCCCTGCCATTGGTGCGGGGGGGGGGGGGGTGTCGTGGGGTGGGGGGGTCACAGCTGCTTCCCTCCAAGAGCTGAATAGCCAGGAGAAATATGTTCAGTTTTTTTTTCCCTCCAAAATCCCACAGGCTCCCTCTTTCTGCCCCCTTCCTCAAATCCCTGGTTCTTTTCAGGCCACATTTCTGAGAATTGGGAGTGGGGGGGAGTGGAGAATGCTGAGGTTGGGAGGGGGGGGGCAGAGAATGAATGGCTAGCCAGCTTTGCTCCAGATGGTGCCCCCTTGGCTGGGATATGGCTGGCTCTTCAAATGCAGATAAAGAGAATGGGAAACTCTTAGCATAACAAAGGGGGGACTCCAGGCCCAGCTGTGGAAGAGATGAGGTGCTCTGGGGTGGGATCATGGGGGGGGGGCTGAGGGGGGAGGAGGTGAAATTAAATCCACAGATCTGAGAAGAGGGGAATGAGGTTGCACCAAAACAAGTTCTTTTTTGGGAGGGGGGGGGTGTCCGCTGCCCCAAATCTGGCAAATCTTTTGACCGACTTGATTCTTTCAAAATCTAGAATGTTTAGAACAGGATAGAAGGGGACTTTGTGAGGTCATCTAGCTCAACCCCCTGCTCAAGCAGGAGATCCTATATGAGGGATGCCTAACCTTTTCTGGATCGAGTGCCCAAAGGGTGTGCATCGGGGTGAAATACTCCCGGTTCGGACCGGATCGCCCGATCCGGTAGCGATGGAGGCGGGTGGTTCGGAGAACCGGTAGCAAAAATCTCTCTTCACCACCACCACCCCCCATGCCCAGCTGAGCCGCGCAATCATCAGAGGCTTTTTATTTTATTTTTAAAAGCATTTTTTTCTACAACCTCTTCGGCCCGAAAAAAATGCTTTTAAAAGTAAAAACAAAGCCTCTGATGATCAGGCAAGTCAGCTGGGATGGTCAGAGGCTTTTAAAAGCATTTTTTTCTACAACCTCTTCAGCCGAAGAGGCTATAGAAAAAAATGTTTTTAAAAGGAAAAAAAAAAGCCTCTGATGATCAGGCAAGTCAGCTGGGATGGTCAGAGGCTTTTAAAAGCATTTTTTTACAACCTCTTCAGCCAAAGAGGTTGTAGAAAAAATGGTTTTAATTTTTTTTTAAAAAGTTGGCCATGCCCACTCAGTCATATTAAACCCTGCCGAAGCCACGCCCACAAAACCGGTAGTAACAAATTTTACATTTCACCACTGGTGTGCATGTGCCCGAACCCCCCAAATGCAATGCATGCACGCCTGTGCATGTGCCCTGCCCCCGTGCATGCATGCATGACCCCCCACATGTGGCCTGCCTGCGCAACCCCCCCCACAGGCACCCCCCTCTATACACATGTCCAGCCCCCCATGCATGCGCGCACGCCCCCCTGCACATGCCCCACCCTCCATGTATGTGCGGCAGAGACCCGTAGACCAGCTGGCCGGCAGGAGGTGCGTGTGTATTCACGGTGGAGCTGAACTGAGCTGACAGCTTACGTGCCCATAGAGAGGGAGGGTGCTGCGTGCCACCTCTGGCACACGTGCCAGAGGTTCACCATCATGGTCCTATACCTGTGATGGCGAACCTATGGCACGCGTGCCACAGGTGGCACGCATAGGCATATCAGTGGGCACGCGAGCTCAGCTCCGCCAGCTGATTTTCAGGTCTTCTGGGGCTATCAGAAGTAGGGAAACGGGCTGTTTTCAGCCTCCTGGATGGGGAAGGCTGTTTTTGCCCTCCCCAGACGCCTAGAGAGACCCTGGAGCCAGGTGAGAAAGAAAAACAGGCCTACTGGGCCATCGTGTGCCAGGAGCACGGGGAGTGGGGGGGGGGTCATGCGCACGGGGTCGGGGCGCATAGAATTATGGGTGTGGGCACACACGCATGCGACCCCCCCTCCGCTCCCCGCTCCTGGCACGCGATGGCAAAAAGGTTAGCCATCCTTTTGTCCTATACCCGTGATGGCGAACCTATGGCAAGCGTGCCACAGGTGGCACTCGGTGCCATATCGGTGGGCACGCAAGCTCAGCTCCCGCCACCTGATTTTTGGGCCTTCTGGGCCACCAGAAGTAGGGAAACAGGCTGTTTCCAGCCTCCGGAGGGCCTCGGGAGGGTGGGGAAGGCCCATTTTTTGCTTTCCCCAGGTTCCAGAGCCTTTCTAGATGCCTGGGGAGGGCAAAAATGGTCTTCCCTACTCTCCCTCCTCCGGAGACCCTCCAGAGGCCGGAAATTTGGCAAACGGCCATTTCCGGCATCCGGACGGCCTCCATGGGGGTGGGGAAGGCCATTTTCACCTCCCCAGGCTCCTAGAAAGGCTCTGGAGCCTGGGGAGAGCGAAAAAACGGGCCCACCGTGCCATCGCATGCCAAAAGCAGATGGAGCGCGGGGTGTGTGTGTCATGCGTGCATATGCAGGGGGCGGGGTGCGTAGACTTATGGCTGTGGGCACGTGGGCGGTCGGCCCCCCCATACTCCCCCTGCTTTTGGCACAGCTGTTCCACTGGTTAATTGTGCATACTATTAGGAAGTTTCTCCTTAATTCCAGGTAGAATTTATCTGGAATTTACCATAACTTACAACTATTCATTTAATGACCGTTTTAAAATTACAACGTTTTTCACAGTTACGACCTTGTGCAGCATCCCCATGACGGTCACGTGATCAAAATTTGGACACTTGGCAACGGGTTCCAATTTATGACGGTTCCAGTGTCCTGGGGTCATTTGATCTCCTTTTGTGACCTCCTGACCAGTGGAGAAGCCAGTTACACCCCGTGGGACTAACTTAATCCCTGCCGCGATTCACTTAACAACCGTGGCAAGGAAAGGTCTTAAAATGGGGCAAAACGCACTCGACAGCTGTCTCGCTTAGCAACAGAAATTTCGGGCTCAATTGTGGTTGTTAAGTCAAGGACTACCTGAATTGTTAACCTATTTAACCACACACCAACTTGAAGACGAGCAGACTTCAACTCCCAGAATTCCCCAGCCAGCAGACGTATCTCCAAATACACCACACACATCGTCCGGTGTGGAAGAAGGTTCAGAGAATCGCTAAAGTACAAAAGACAAGGTGAAGATAGGCTTAAGATACAGAAGGATCTGGACAGGACTTGGTCATTGGGCGCTATCTAACAAAATGAAATTCAACAGTGAAGAAAGCAAGGTTCTACATTTAGGGAAGAAAAACAAAATGCACAGGTACCATATATGTGATATCACGCGGAATAGTAGTAACTGGGAGAGGGATCTTGGAGTCCTGGTGGAGAATTGCTTAAATAGGAGCCAGCCGTGTGCAGCAGCTGCCAAAAAAGCCAACACAGTTCTGGGCTGCATCAACAGAGGGATGGAATCAAGATCACGTCAAGTGTTAATACCACTTTATAATGCCTTGGGAAGGCCATACTTGGAATTCTGCATCCAGTTTTGGTCACCATGATATAAAAAAGATGTGGGGACTCTGGAAAGAGTGCAGAGAAGAGCAACAAAGATGATTAGGGGATTGGAGGCTAAAACATATGAAGAACGGTTGTATGAATTGGGTATGTCTAGTTTAATGAAAAGAAGGACTAGGGGAGACATGATAGCAGTCTTCCAATATCTCAGGGGCTGCCCCAAAGAAGAGGGAGTCAAGCTATTCCCCAAAGCACCAGAAGGCAGGAGAAGAAGCAATGGATGGAAACTAATCAAGGAGAGAAGCAACTTAGAACTAAGGAGGAATTTCCTGACAGTTAGAACCTTAATCAGTGGAACAACTTGCCTGCAGAAGTTGTGAATGCCCCAACACTGGAAATTTTAAAGAAGATGTTGGATAACCATTTGTCTGAAGTGGTGTAGGGTTTCCTGCCTGGGCAGAGGGTTGGACTAGAAGACCTCCAAGGGCCCTTCCATCTGTTATTCTATTCTAATTTATCATCCACAAATCCAGCTGTTGCAGATGTAGGCCCTGGACCAGTGTTTCTCATTGTAGAATGGGTGGCTTCCACTCCCAGAAAGCAGCATTTAACATCCAGCTGTCTGCAATTACTGCAGGTTCGAATCTCGCCAGGCTCATGGTTGACTCAGCCTTCCATCCTTTCTAAGGTAGGTAAATTGAGGACCCAGTTTGTGGGGGCAATAAGCTGACTTTGTATAAATATACAAAAGGATGAAGGCTATTGCTGAGCACATTGTAAGCCGCCCTGAGTCTCCGGAGAAGGGCGGCATATAAATCAATTTTTTTAAAAAAAATTCCTGATAGTGAGAATAATCCACTAGAACAGTGTTTCAATCTTGGTAGCTTGAAGATGGGTGGACTTCAACTCCCAGAATCCCCCAGCCAGCAGCGCTGGCTGGGGGATTCTGGGAGTTGAAGTCCACCCATTTTCCAGCAGCCAAGGCTGAGAAACACTGATCCAGAACCCTGTTTGTGACAATCTTGGCCAGTTGAAGATGGGTGGATTCCAATTCCCAGCATGTTGGCTGGGGAATTCTGGGAGTTGAAGTCCACAGGTCCTAAAAGGACCATAGTTGACCAATCTAGTGCTAAGGAACTGGTCTCGTAAGTCCCATGTACATATGCAGCCAAGTTATGGGAGTTGCATGAATGCAGCTAATTGAACGTCTGACCAGCTCCGTAATATCCTGTACATTTTCGGCTCCAAAAAAAGATCTGGGAATATCCTCTTGACCAGGAAGAAAGACCTGAATTCCAGCAGATTCTTCTCGCCTCCTTCTCCTCCCCCTCCCTCCCGCCCCCCCCCCCCACCCCCATCAGACTAGACCAGTTGGAACCAGAGGCTGGGGCTGGGATTGTGTTCGGATTTCCTGCCCCTCCTCACGTCTGTTTCCGTCTTCACCACCTTCTCCATCCTCTGGAAAACTCAGGGCTATGCAAAAAAAGAAAAAAAAAAAGAAAAAGAAAAAAGGCCAGGATCATTATAGGACCATCAGAACACCAGAGTCGGAAGGGACCTTGGAGGTCATCTAGTCCACCCACCCCCCACCCCCACCCCCCGCTCAGGCAGGAAACCCTACACCAGTTCAGACAAAAGGCAGTTGGTGGGTTTCGCATTATGTTACTACCGGTTCGGGTATGCATGCAACTCAGTGGTGAGTTGCCCCCCCCCCACCCCCCCGGTTCGCATCGGTTCTATAGAACTGGTAGTAAAACCGGAGGGAGTCTCCGCCCACCGACTCCGACGTCATCAAAATGCTTCTGCGCATGTGCAGAAGTTTCGCGAGCGCACGCGCGCGGCCCCGTTGCAAAGCAGTAGTAAAGGTAAGTAGAACCCACCCCTGGCATGTATGCCTCATGCACATTTGCGGCCAGTTTGCATGCGTGCCTGCCTTTTATGCATGCACCTGGCCTCAAAAACTTGCCTAAATAGGATGGCATAGAGCTGGGGCATAGAGCCGCAATTTCCGCTACTGCTTCAGTCAAACCTGGTCTGAACCGGCTGAATAGCACCTCTGTTGTCCAGACTCTTCTTGAAAACCTCCAGTGATGAAGCACCCAGAACTTCCGGTGGCAAGCAGTTCCACGGGTTAATTGTCCTCACTGTTAGGAAGTTTCCCCTTAATTCCAGGTTGCTTCTCTCCTTGATGTGTTTCCATCCGTTCTTTCTTGTCCTGCTTTCAAGTGCTTTGGGGAATAGGTGGATTTCCGCCCCCCCCCCCCCACAACTCTTCTTTGGGGCAACCTTGAAGTTAAAGTAGAATTCAAACAGGGAGGCGCCTGCCCCACAAAGCTCCTCCGAGATTTAACAATTGTTTAATATGAAAGACAAGTTTTGGATAATGGAGGAGGAGGCAGGATGTGGAGACAGCCGAAGAGAAGAGGAAGAACTGGTGAGGATAACAGAGTTAGGAGGCGATGGGTTTGGGGAGAGGAGGGGGAGGAGGAGGAGGTGGTGAGGAGGAGGACTGTGGGATCCATTGTGCTCTCTGAGCTTGGTAGTTTCCCTGAAGACATTTCATTACCCAACTAGGAGATATCATCAGTGCTAGAAGGGGGGAGATGGATGTCACTGCGGTCTTGTGAGACATTGGACTACTGCGCACGTCTACATTCTTTCTTTTCTAACTTCCTGATTTATACTTCTTTTTATTCGTCTCTGAGATGGGCTGCCGGTAAAAGATGTAGTTATCTAGTTTTGTTTGTTTTTATAATAAAATCCTTATTAGAATATATACTTTGGGTTTTCTTTCTTTGAAAGTATACAGCATGGAAAACAAGATCCATTCACCTCTAATTAATTACAGTTTCCCAAAGGGGGGGAACGAGGCTGATTCACGCTTCGACAGAGGAGGAGGGGGAGGAGGACTGCGATATCCTTAGTGCTCTCTGAGCTTGGTAGTTTCCTTGAAGACATTTCATTACCCAACTAGGTAACATCATCAGTGCTAGAAGTGGGGAGGAGGAGAAGGACTGCGATATCCTTAGTGCTCTCTGAGCTTGGTGGTTTCCTTGCAGACGTTTCATGACCCAGCTAGGGAACATCATCAGTGCTAGAAGGGAGTGGGATATACAGGGAGGAGGAGGACGACTGTGGGGTCCTGGATGCTCTCTAAGGTTCATTGGTTTCCCGCAGGCATTTAGCTGCCCAACTAGGTAACCTCATCAGTGCTCAAAGTTTGCACGCTCTATATACAAGTGACTTGCGTTGGCAGTGTGATTTTCTCCTTGAAGGTTCTTTGATTAGAGTGTTGCTATCTGCTTAGCGGTGGCTCAGTGGCTAAGACGCTGAGCTTGTCGATCGAAAGGCCGGCAGTTCATCGGTTCGAATCCCTAGTGCCGCATAACGGGGTGAGCTCCCGTGACTCGTCCCGGCTTCTGCCAACCTAGCAGTTCGAAAGCACGTAAATAAATGCAAGTAGAAAAATAGGTACCACTTTTGGTGGGAAGGGAACAGCATTCCGTGCGCCTTTGGCGTTGAGTCACGCCGGCCATATGACCACAGAGACGTCTTCGGGCAGCACTGGCTCTTCGGCTTTGAAACGGAGATGAGCACCGCCCCCTAGAGTCGGGAACGACTAGCATACATGCGCGAGGGGAACCTTTACCTTTTACTTTTATCTGCTTAGTACTTTGTCTGGGGTCAATCCCTGCTTATCTTAATGTTGCTTACTTTGCTCATGTTCCCTTGTTAGCTGCACGGATGGTCTCTTTTCAAAAAACCAATGAAACATCTGCAAGAAAGCCAAGCTCACGAGACCCCCAAGGACCCCCCTTGGGCGACCCAGCGAGGACTGTTGCAAAGGGACAGCGCCCGCATCTCGCTGCCCAGAGGCGGCCACATCTGGCAAGCGAACTCTGGTGAAGGCTGCAGCCGGGGATCCTCCTGGCTCGCTTTTGGGAAAAGGTTGTCGGGATGAGCCTGGATCATCTGGGGGATGGAGGGATCGGGTGGTGGGGGGGGAGAGAGTGCCATCCTGGGTTTGACAGGAAGCGACCCACAGAGGGGCGACCTCCTGGCCAGCTGTCCCGAATGCAACCATCCCGTTCCTGGACTTTTGCGCAAAGAACTTTTTCCTGGCTGGCTGTCCGGCCGGCCGTTTCCTCCGTGGGAGGGGCCGGCAAAGCTTTTCCCATCTGGAGAGACCCCACCGTGAGCAGGAAGGTGGCCTGAACAGCTGGCCAGACAGGCTGGAGCCAGGCTTAGTGGGGAGGGGTGGCGCAGGGGGAGGGAAGGAGGGAGGGGGGGGCAGCGGCGAAGGGAAGGTTGTGATTGCACTGGTCCAGGTGTTGGGGAAACCGAGGCAGGAGGAAAGGGTGGAGAGGGAAAAAAAAGGGGGGCTTCCCTGGAGCCTCGGTGATGCGACCCCCAGACCCACCCACCCCAGGCATTCAGAATAGGAAGTCCTCGCCTTACAGCCACTCGTTTAGTGACTAAAGTTACAAGGGGCCTGAAAAAGGTTTATTTATTTATTTTTATTTATTTTTATTTATTTTTATTTATTTTTATTTATTTTTATTTATTTTTATATGCCGCCCTTCTCCGGAGACTCAGGGCGGCTTACAGTGCGTTAAAAAATAGCCTTCATACTTTTGTATATTTTTATACAAAGTCATCTTATTGCCCCCACAAACCGGGTCCTCATTTTACCCACCTTAGAAAGGATGGAAGGCTGAGTCGACCTTGAGCCTGGTGAGATTTGAACTCGCAGTAATTGCAGGCAGCTGGATGTTAAATGCTGCCTTGGTAGGAGGCATTAGCCTCCTACGCCACTCAGGCTCCTAACTGTTAACTTAACAACTGTTTTTTTCCCACACTTACGACCGTCGCAGCATTTCCCGTGATCAAAATTGGCAACCGGTTCGTATTTATGACGGTTGAGGTATCCCGGGGGGGTCACATGGTCCCCTTTTGCGACCATCGGACCACCAAAGTCGATAGGGAAGCCGGATTCTCTCTTCACTCACCTGAACGACTGTGGCGAGCCAGGTGGGAAAAGGAGGCCAAACTCTCTTAATGACTGTCTCGCTTAGCAAAAGAAATTGTGGGCTCCCTTGTGGTCGTAAGTCAAGGACTACCTGTACAGAGTTGGAAGGGACCTTGCAGGTCTTCCTAGTCCAATTGGGCATGGCACGGGCAGCCGCAATCCAAAGCCATCCTGGCAGGGGATGATGGGAAATGTTATACAAGGCAGGCAGCCCCAGGCTGGTATGGACTGTCTGAGTATGCCAGAGGGCAGAGTTTTCAGGACAGTTGGCAGGAAAATTTATGCAGGAGTCTCTCTCTCTCTCTCTCTCTCTCGTTCTTTCTCTCTTTCTTTCTCCTTTTCTTTCTTCCTTCCTTTCTCTTTCTCCTTCTATCTTTTTTCTTTCTCTTTTTCTTTCTCTCTCTCATTCTTTCTTTCTTTCTCCTTTTCTTTCTTCCTTCCTTTCTCTTTCTCCTTCTATCTTTTTTCTTTCTCTTTTTCTTTCTCTCTCTCATTCTTTCTCTTTCGTTTTCTTTTTCCTTCCTTTGTCTCTCTTTTCTTTCTTTTCTTTCTTTTTCTTTTTTCTCTGTTTTTCTTCCTTCCTTCCTTTCTTTTTCTCTTTCTTTCCTTTCTCTCTTGTCTTTCTTTCTTCCTTTCTTTTTTCTTTCTTTTTCTTTCTTTCTCTCCTTTCTGTTTCTTTCTCTTTCTTCTTTCTCTCCTTTCTCCTTTCTTTCTTTCCTTTATCTCTTTCTTTTTCTTTTTTCCTTTCCTTTCTCTTTTTCTTCCTTTTCTTTCTCTTTCTTTCCTTTCTTTTCTTTCTTTCTTTCCATTTCTCATCTCTTCTTTCTTTCTTTCTTTCTTTCTTTCTTTCTTTCTTTCTTTCTTTCTTTCTTTCTTTCTTTCTTTCTTTCTTTCTTTCTTTTTCTTTCTTTTTCTTTCCAATTCTCCCATCCTCTTCTCCGGCCCAGGCTCAGGCGCCCATCCTTGCAGCCGAGGCCACTAGTAGCTGGCGAAATCACATCTGGAGTCTAGACTTGGTGACTCCTCGGAGGGCCGGTCTTGTGCGGGGCAGCCGTGCCCGTCCCGGCTGAACCGTGTTTGCTTAGCTGGAGGTATTTAATCGCCACTCCAGCGGCCTCTCTCCTCCTCGCGGTGGGCCGAGGCGGCTGCAAGAAAAGAGGCCGCGAGCCGTGGCGTAACATCTGCGGGAGACAGCAAAGGGTCACCCCATGGCAGGGGAGAGAGGCGCCGGGATTGAGGCTCCTCGCAGCCGGATGACAGTGAGGTTTCAATGCTGTTTTTGTGGATGCTGAAGCCGGCCAGCAAACACCAGTTGTTGACTCTGGCAGCTGGCAGATTCCCCAGCCGTGCCAGTTCCCTGCCAGCAGAGAGGCAGCTCACACAGCAGGGCAGCCGCAGAGCCATCCAGCAGAGGCTCGGCTAACCCGACGGGCGAACAAATAAAACTAAAAATGGTAGATTTTGGCTGGAAGGCAACAGCGACAGGCCCTGGAAGGGTCTGAATTATGGGGGGGAGTCTTAAAGGCATCATCTGTCCCCCCCTCCTCTAATTCTCCCCGGCCTCTACCGTCCAAACATAAGAGGAGAGAGCTGGAGAGCTGAGCCTGGGACAATTTACGACTTCTCCGCCAAATTTGGGGAAGGGTTTTAGCTCAAGGATAACAGAATAACAGAGTTGGAAGGACCCTTGGAGGTCTTTCACTCCAACTCCCTGCTCAGGCAGGAAACCCTTGTCCTTCTTTTCATTAAACTAGCAGAACAGAATAAGAGTGTTCGACGGGACCTTGGAGGTCTTCTAGTCCAACCCCCTGCCCAGGCAGGAAACCTTATACCATTTCGGACAAAATGTTGCCCAATCTCTGCTTAAAAACTTGCGGTGTTGGAGCATTCACAACTTCTGGTGGCAAGCAGTTCCACTGATGAATTGTCCTCACTGTTAGGAACTTTCTCCTTAGTTCTAGGTTGCTTCTCTCCTTGATGAGTTTCCACCAGTTGCTTCTTCTCCTGCCCTCAGGTGCTTTGGAGAATAGCTTGACTCCCTCTTCTTTGGGGCAGCCCCTGAGATATTGGAAGACTGCTATCATGTCTCCCCTAGTCTTTCTCTTCATTAAACTAGACATACCCAGTTCCTGCAACCGTTCTTCATATGTTTTAGCCTCCAGTCCCCAAATCCTCTTTGTTGCTCTTCTCTGCACTCTTTCTAGAGTCTCAGCATCTTTTTTACATCGTGGCGACCAAAGCTGAATGCAATATTCCAAGTGTGGCCTTATAAAGGCCTTATAAAGTGGTATTAACACTTCATGTGATCTTGTGTTGTGGCTCCGTTACCTGAGCCTGTGTCATTGGCAGGAGAGGACTCCGAGAGTGAAGGAGAGGAGTTGGCAAGGCCTTCCTCTCCAGGACCCTCCTCTCTGGCAATGCCTTCGGTGTCTGCCGAAGGTCAAGAGACAGGGCCGGGGCCAAGCACATCCATGCAGCCACAGATGGACAGTGATGAGGGTAATGAGTCTTGGCTGGATCCACGCCAGCGTCGCAGAGATAAGCGCGCGCAACAGAAGAAAAGGCGTGCCCGAGATTAGGCTGAGTCACTGGACCACACCCCACAGGGTATAAAAGGGAGCGTGGTGGCCAGTCAAACCTTGTGACAAACAAAGCTGAAAGCTTCCACGCCATTCTGCATTGCCGGACTTTTTGCTATAGATTTTGCTGGATTATCTCTGGACTTGATTGACTCCGTAATTATTGAGCTGTTTCTTTTGATGTACCAGGAGTGGGGGGAAGTTATCTCTCCTCTTCGTAAATAATAAACTCTTGGCAGGCAGCCACTAGGTTGGTGCCAAGTTCCGTTATCATAAGGAAAAGGATTTTGCCGGCTGGTTTGGTCTTTAACTCTTGAACGTCTGTTGGTGTGTGTGCGTGTGGTTGGGGACAGAACATCTTGATTCTATCCCTCTGTTGATGCAGCCCAGAACTGTGTTGGCTTTTTTGGCAGCTGCTGCACACGGCTGGCTCCTATTTAAGCAATTCTCCACCAGGATTCCAAGATCCCTCTCACAGTTACTACTATTCAGCGTGGTATCACATATAACTAATTTAACAATTGCAGTGATTCACTTCATCACTTAAACAAATGTGGCAAGAAGGGTTGTAAAAGGAGGCGAAACTCACTTGACAAATGTCTCACTTAACAACAGAAATGTTGAGTTCAATCGTCATCGTAAAGTGAGGACTACATGGTTGTTAAGTGAATCTGGTTTCCCCATTGACCAGAAGGTCGCCAATGGGGATCACATCATCATAAATACGAGTCAATTGCCAAGCGTCTGACTTTTGATCACATGACCGCAGGAATGCTGCAATGGTCATAAGTGTGAAACAGTCATAAGCCGTTTGTTTCAGTGCCGTTGTAACTTCGGTCACTAAACAAACTGTTGTTGTCTATGGAAATTCTCTGTCATCCAGGTTACGATTGCCCAAAAGTGTTTTTCTTTGAAGGTTTTTCGCTTCTCATCCAAGAAGCTTCCTCCGCTCTGACTGGAGTGGGGGTGGGCGGTTGTTAAGCAGAGGACTACCTGGCGAGATTGGCAACCTGGTTTCCACCTGGAGCAAGGGTGAAATCCAGCAGGTTCTGACAGGTTCTGGAGAACCGGTAGCGGAAATTTTGAGCAGTTCGGAGAACCGGCAAATGCCACCTCTGGCTGGCCCCAGAGTGGGATGGGAATGGAGATTTTGCAGTATCCTTCCCCCAGGAGTGGGGTGGGAATGGGGATTTTGCAGTATCCTTCCCCCAGGAGTGGGGAGGGAATGGGGATTTTGCAGTATCCTTCTCCTGGAGTTGGGTGGAAATGGAGATTTTGCAATATCCTTCCCCCAGGAGTGGGGAGGGAATGGAGATTTTGCAGTATCCTTCCCCTGGAGTGGGGTGGAAATGGAGATTTTGCAATATCCTTCCCCCAGGAGTGGGGAGGGAATGGAGATTTTGCAGTATCCTTCCACAAGAGTGGGAAGGGAATGGGGATTTTGCAGTATCCTTCCCCTGGAGTGGGGTGGAAATGGAGATTTTGCAATATCCTTCCCCCAGGAGTGGGGAGGGAATGGGGATTTTGCAGTATCCTTCTCCTGGAGTTGGGTGGAAATGGAGATTTTGCAGTATCCTTCCCCTGCCAAGCCCGCCACACCACTCCCACCAAGCCACGCCCACAGAACCGGTGGTAAATAAATTTGGATTTGATCACTGACCTGGAGAGTTCACCCCCCCACCCCACCGTGTGGCTCCAGGACCCTGCTGGGGTCAGTCCATGGCCCTGTCCTCAGTGGAGCTGGCCACGAACGGCCAGCCTCGCTGGACACAAAGCTCTCCCGCGCCCCCAGTCCATCAGCTGGGAGGGTCCCTTGGAAACAGCCCAGCAACAGAGGGTTGCATTGATGTGGTTGGGCTCCGGACCCCCCCCCCCCACTTCAAGGGGGAGGGGAGGGAAGTGTCCAGAAAGGACCCACCTGCATCTGAACAGAAGGGTCAGTGTGAAAAGAGAGGAGAAAGGCCGGCCGGAGAGGAGGGGCAGGGGAAAGATCCCTGCTGGGTCATTGCTCCAGATGTGAAAACAGCAGTGGTCATCCCCAGCAGCAGATCTGCTCATCTTCGACTCATCTGGTCCAGCCTTCGGGGTTGGCCGCTACAGAAGTCGACTTATAACGCTTAGTGACCCTTCGAAGTGACAGCAGCATCGAAAGAAGGGACTTACGGCCGTTTTTCACACTTAGCGACCGTTGCAGCATCTTCCCCCCCCCCTGCATGGTCACACGATCGAAATTCATACGCTTGGCAATTGACTCAAATTTACGAATGACCGTGTGACTCATTGAACAAGGGAAGTGCGATTCGCTTAACAACTGTGGCAAGAAAGGTCGTAGAATGGGTCAAAACTCACTTCACAGTCGTGTTGTTTTAGCAACAGAACGTTTTGGGGGCTCCGTTGCAGTCTTAAAAATTGCCAGGGTTGAACAAACCCAGTTCTAGCCAGGATCGTGCTGAAAGACCCCAGATCTCCAGATTTTTTGAGGGGGGGGGCTAATCATTTAAACTGTGTTCTTTCGAAAATTATCTTTATATTCCTATTTTTGCCTCCAGCCGGCTGTACCATCTTTGCCATACTAAATAGTAATCAGTATCGTCTTTCTCTTGTATTTCTTTTGTGAGCTTATCCAATTCTGCACATTCTGTAATTTTGGCTATTATTATATATATTATTAATATATTATATATTATTATTTCGATTATTCAATAGAAATGCATAGAAGTAAACAAGGAGTCAATTATATATATACATATATAACCATGTAAACATGTGAATGTAGATATAGATACAAATAGAAGTATGAAAATAACCCACCGTTGTAGTAACTTCTAAGAGTCAGTCATTGGACTGAATTGATGTTTGTTCGTTTTGTATGTTGTTTTAATGTATCTATGTTGGTTGGTTTTTTTTTTATTATTAATAAAAATATTATTAAAAAAAAAATAAACTGTGTTCTTTATCTGGGACGGAATAACGACTCGGTCAGGGGGTTGGACTAGAAGACCTCCAAGGTCCCTTCCGGCCTTCGAAGATTCTTCGCCTGAGTGATTTGCAATTCATCCTGGGGCGAGAGTGTCTGTTTGTGGCTGGAGCAAAGGGTGCCAAAGCTTAAATCGAGCCCTCGTGCCATCCGTCATGAGGTAAACTCGCAAGATTCGTTTTTCTCGCCATGTACATGTATACCGCCAAACTAAACTGTGGTCTTTCTCTGGTGTCCTCTAATGTAGGTGGGTGTAGGCATAATTTTGCATTGATCGATTGGTTGGTTCTGCCATGTTTATGTAAGTGTATCTTGGAGGTGGCGGCCCTTTTGAGAGCTGGGTGGCAACGAAATTTCGTTTTAATGTATGCAGATTAATGTACGTTCAAAGTGACAATAAAGTTATTCTATTCCATTCCATTCCATTCTATTCTAATTCTATTCTATTCTATTGTTATTCTATTTTGTTCTGTTCCGTTCCATATATTGTTGTGTTCTATTTATATTCCATATTTTCTATTCTATATTTTTTTTCTTTTCTTTTCTTTTTTTCTTTTCTTTTCTTCTATTCCTTTATTCTCTTTTCTATTCTATTCTTCATTCCAATGTCTATTCTATTATTCTATTTTATTCTTTTCTGTTTTTTTCTTTTCTTTTCTATTCTTTTTTCTATTCTATTCTATTCTATTCTATTCTATTCTATTCTATTCTATTTTCTTTTCTATTCATCTATTCTATTCATCCCAATGTCTATTCTATTCTTCTATTTTATTCTTTTCTTTTCTATTCTTTTTTCTATTCTATTATTCTATTCTATTCTTCATTCCAACGTCTATTCTTCTATTGTATTGTATTGTATTGTATTGTATTGTATTGTATTGTATTGTATTGTATTATATTGTATTGTATTCTATTCTTCTCTATTCTATTTTCTTCTTTTCTTCTCTATTCTATTCTATTCTATTCTATTCTATTCTATTCTATTCTCTATTCTATTCCATTCCATTCCATTAATCTATTCTTTTTTTTCTCTTTTCTTTTTCCTTTCCTTTCCTTTCCTTCTCTCCTCTCCCCTCCCCTATTTCTATTCTATTCTATTCTATTCTATTCTATTCTATTCTATTCTATTCTATTCTATTCTATTCTATTCTATTCTATTCTATTCTATTCTATTCTATTCTATTCCCTCTTCTCCCCTCATCTCCTCTCCCCTTATTCTATTCTATTCTATTCTATTCTATTCTATTCTATTCTATTCTATTCTATTCTATTCTATTCTATTATTTCCTGTTCCTGTTCCTGTTCCTGTTCCTGTTCCTGTTCCTGTTCCTGTTCCTGTTCCTATGGTTTGGGCCCAGTGTGGCACGCAAACATAACAATAGAAGCTGGGTTGACAGAATCGCATGCAATTCATTTTCTTGCGGTAAATTCCGCACCAAATACAGCTGGTTTCACTGAACGGGATGAGGCTGTTAAGAAGAGATAAAATCAGCCTATTGCGTAGCAAACATGCAGAAACAAGGCCTTTTAACTGACTCGGCTCAGCGTGTTGTGTGAATGTATACAAGCTTCTGGGTGTTCCAGAACTCTTTGAGAGGCTGCGCTGTCAAATGCAAATTGCCATTTAAAGCCAAAATTCTTTCTTTGGCGCCATATGGTCTTGATCTAAAATTCAGGATTGCTTTTCAGCCTCCCAGCTGGTTACACTGCTGGTTTTTGACTAGGGCAAAGCTTAGCCTGGGATGATCAAGACAGATAACCAAATATATATATATATAATATATATATAGGTCTTTGGTTATTCGGGTTTTCTCCCGCGTAAAATTGGAGGTGTCTTGGCAACGTTTCGACGAAGTCTCATTCGTCATCTTCAGGCTGGTGTTTTCGGCTTCGTGCTTCTAGGAGCAATGTGTGATCGCAGCTGTTTCTTCCTTTTAAATGCCAGTGGGGGTGTGAACTGATTGGGTGGGAGCTTGGCTGTGTTCTGATTGGGTGGAGGTGTGTTCTGATTGGTTGGGGGTTTGGCTGTGCTCTGGTTGGATGGGGGGTTGGCTGTGCTCTGATTGGCTGGGTGTGTGTTCTGTTTAGGTGGGGGCTTGGTTGTGCTCGGGTTAGTCTGAGTAGCAGGGGGATTTGAGCTGGTGAGCTGTGTTGCTGTTGTTTGGCTTCGTGTTCGTGGCCGTGCCACCTCTTCATGGTGGGTGTCAGTCTGCTTCATGTATGGATTGGAGGGGTTTAAAGTGGCTAATGATGCAGCTGTGGTATGGCTTCTGGTCCGTGGTCGTGCCTCATCGTCAGTGTCATATAATATAATAATATAATATAATATAATATAATATAATATAATATAATATAATATAATATAATATAATATAATATAATATAATATAAATATAATATAATATAATATAATATAATATAATATAATATAATATAATATAATATAATATAATATATAGTGTAATATATATAATATATATAATGTTATTATTCATTTAACCAAACCTCAGCTTTCTGCCCAGAGGACCCTAAAGCAATCTCACAGATTTTTTTTTTTTTTAAATGCAAACCATTAAAAAGTTATAATTTTTAACTAACTGAAACAGAAAAGGTTTGAAGGATGAGGTGGGGGGTTATGAAAGCAGGGAAGGTAAGCATAATTGGGGCCACAAGGGGGGTCCCTCCTTATGAATTGGATGGTGGAATTTCTCCTAACCGAACAACTCCAAATCAGTCCTTATCAAGAGAAAAGGACCCTCGGATAGCCAAGTCTAAAGCTGTTAAAATTATCATGGAATCCTAGGATTGGAAGGGACCTTGGAGGTCTTCTAGTCCAACCCCATATGAGGAACACTGCTTAAATTGTACCCCCCCCATGCAGAAAATCTGGCAGTTGGGGGGGGTCTTTCAGCATTGATTCCTTCCATGCTTCTAACTGCCCCACAGAATCTTTCAGAGCGGTGTTTCTTAACTTGGCAAATTTTAAAATAGGTGGACTTCCACTCCCAGAATTCCTCAGCCAGTGTGCTTTAAGATGGGAGTACTTCAATTCCCAGAATTCCCCAGCCGGCGTGCTTTAGGATGGCTGGACTTCAACTCCCAGAATTCTCCAGTGAGCATACTTTAAGATGGGTGGACTTTAACTATCTAGCCAACATCCTTTATGGTGGCTGGACTTCAACTCCCAGAATTCCCCAGCCAATGTGCTTTAAGATGGCTGGACTTCAACTCCCAGAATTCTCCAGTGAGCATACTTTAAGATGGGTGGACTTTAACCTCAGAACTATCTAGCCAACATCCTTTATGGTGGCTGGACTTCAGCTCCCAGAATTCCCCAGCCGGCGTGCTTTAGGATGGCTGGACTTCAACTCCCAGAATTCTCCAGTGAGCATACTTTAAGATGGGTGGACTTTAACCTCAGAACTATCTAGCCAACATCCTTTATGGTGGCTGGACTTCAGCTCCCAGAATTCCCCAGCCAATGTGCTTTAAGATGGCTGGACTTCAACTCCCAGAATTCTCCAGTGAGCATACTTTAAGATGGGTGGACTTTAACCTCAGAACTATCTAGCCAACATCCTTTATGGTGGCTGGACTTCAGCTCCCAGAATTCCCCAGCCAGCGTTGCTGGCTGGGGAATTCTGGGAGTTGAAGTCCATACATCTCAATATGGGCATTAATGTGGCTCCTGTTTATTAATCCAGAGTCATACGCTGCCCTCTGCTGTCCAGATCGAGAAATGATCTGGACATCAGGTACAGATTAAAGAACTCGATTTAGGAAAAACACCTGGACAAAAGGTATGCAAGGCCTTCTGAGCAGGTGACACACCTGTTTGGCTTTCCCCAGTGGGTGCTCACCAGCAACGGACCTGCCACTGCCACCAAGGAACGACCCTAAAGCCGAGCTTTAATTCAACCACGAAAACTGCAGGAGCTGAAAATCTCCACCCCACTATGAACTGAATTGAAAGAGGAGGTGGTAGCACAGAAGACGTCGGTGGCAGGTAGTCCTCGACTTACAACCGCTCGTTTAGCGACCATTTAGGAGCCTTGATAGTACAGTGGTTTAATGCACCCTGTTATTAACACAGCTGCCTGCAATTTCTGCTGGTTCGAATCTCTCCAAGGCTCAAGGTTGACTCAGCCTTCCATCCTTTCTAAGGTAGGTGAAATGAGGACCCAGTTTGTGGGGGCAATAAGCCGACTTTGTATAAAAAAAAATATACAAAAGTATGAAGGCTATTGCTTAACGCATTGTAAGCCGCCCTGAGTCTCCGGAGAAGGGCGGCATATAAATCAAATTAAAAAATAAATAAATAAAAAATAAATAAAAAATTCGAACTCGCACCAGCACTGAAAAGAAGTGACACGACCGTACTTCCCACCACCACTGCGGCATCCTCGTGGCCACGTGCTCCAAATTACGACGCGTGGCAACGGACTCCTATTTGTGACCTTTGCAACGTCCTGGGGTTTTGTGATCCCCTTTTGAGATAAGCCGAGTCCACGGGGAAGCTGGATTCACTTTAACAACTGTGTGACTAATTTAACAATCTGTATCGGAATAACAAGAGTTGGAAGGGACCTTGGAGGTCTTCTAGTCCAACCCCCTGCTTAGGCAGGAAACCCTACACCGCTTCAGACAAATGGCTGTCCAGTCTCTTCTTGAAAACCTCCAGTGATGGAGCACCCACGACTTCTGGTGGCAAGCAGTTCCACTGGTTAACTGTTCTCACTGTTAGGAAATTCCTCCTGAATTCCAGGTTGCTTCTCTCCTTCGTTAGTTTCCATCTGTTGCTTCTTGTCCTGCCTTCTGGTGCTTTGGAAAATAAGTTGACCCCCAACTCTTCTTTGGGGCAGCCCCTCAAATATTGGAAGATGCTATCATGTCCCCCCTGGTCCTTCTTTTCATCAAACTAGACATACCCAATTCCTGCAACCATATTTACTATTGATCCTACTGTTGCTATCACAGTCGTTCTATTTCTATTTGCAGGCCTTCGGATTTGGGTGCCTTTCTCCAAGGTTTATTATTTATCAAATTTATTTGAGGACCGTCTCCTGTAACCGATCTCCCCTGAGCTGCCTGTGAAGGCCATGAGACACCCCCCCCAAATCCAGCCCCTCCCCCAAATACCTCCCAGGAGAGATAATTCATTCCGAACAAATTATCCGGTCAGGTCTGCTTTTGGCTTTCATCTTTTTTTCCCTTTTAATATGAGAAGAAGCAAATCCACAATACAAAATTTAAAAATCAGCACCCAGGACCCCTCCCTCTACCTCCACCCCCCCCCCCAGGCAACGAAGACGGGAAGGGGGACTGGTGTCAAAAGCTTCTTTTTTTGGTGGGGGGGGGAAGTGGGGAGGGAGGTGGGGGGGGGGAGAACTGTTAACTCCACATACATCCCCCTCCCACCTGCCTGTTTCCTCCCCCAGGGAGGGGATTCTAAGTCCAGGAAGGCAGATCTGAGATCCAAACCACGGATCGGCCTCCGGGGCTGCCCCAAGTCCGACAGACAGACAGACAGACGCACAGAGACACAAGCGCACCGCACATACGGCCGTGGCGCCATCCAGTTGGCTTGGAAAACAAAAATGAAAACCATTTGCGATGGGGAAAGGGGTCGGAGGGAGGGGAGGGGAGGGGATGGGGGAGAGAAGCCCAGCCTGGCCAGTCGCTCGCCGTTATTTCTCTTTCTTCTCGGGGTCTGTCTCTGTCGTCTCTTCTTTAGGCTCTTCCTTTGCTTCCTTCGGGGCGGTGTTCTCCTCGTAGCTGGGGAGCAAGAGGGAAAGGAGGGTGAGGCCGACTCGTGGCCAGAGGGGGTCAGTTATAGAACGCTTCCCCACCATAATCACAATTTAGGTTATTTTAGGCTAGGTGGGCTTCAACTCCCAGAATTCCCCAGCCAGCAGGCTTTAAGATGGATGGACCTCAGTTCCCAGAATTCCCCAGTGAGCAGGCTTTAACATGGGTGGACTTCAACTCCCAGAATTCCCCAGCCAGCAGGCTTTAGGATGAGTGGACTTCAATTCCCAGAATTCCCCAACCTGTCATGTTTTAATATGGGTGGACTTCCACTCCCAGAATTCCCCAGCCAGCAGGCTTTAAGATGGGTGGACTTCCACTCCCAGAATTCCCCAGCCTGTCATGTTTTAATATGGGTGGACTTCCACTCCCAGAATTCCCCAGCCAGCAGGCTTTAAGATGGGTGGACTTCCACTCCCAGAATTCCCCAGCCTGTCATGTTTTAATATGGGTGGACTTCAACTCCCAGAATTCCCCAGCCAGCAGGCTTTAAGATGGGGGGACTTCAACATCTTAAAAAATGCTAGCTGGGGAATTCTGGGAGTTGAAGTCCAACCCCTCTTAAAGCGGTTGAGAAACTCTAATCCAGAGTGAGGCCTCCAATGTGGAGCAGCAAACCCTGAAGGAGCCTGGAGAAGACCAGCCCCACCCCCCCACCCCCTCAAGACCCAAACCATCACCACAGACAGAATTCAATTCAGTCTTCTGACTGCGGCAGCGACCCACCGCTTAAGACCCCCTCCCCTTCCACAGTTCAACCCCCAACAAGGTTGCAGAGCTTGGAGGGGAAACTGGGTTAATATTAAATTATTTATTAAAAATTAAATTAAATAAATAAATATATGGCTGATGGAAATCTGAAGTGCAGGGATTTATATTGAGCCTGTCGTGCCCCAGCATATATCTTTTATATACTGTTATTACTCTCTAGCCCCATCTAGTGGCAAGAGGGACAAATATGCCCCAACATACAATCTTTATATACTGTTGTTGCTCTCTAGCCCCATCTAATATTTATATACTGTTGTTGCTCTCTAGCCCCATCTAATATTTATATACTGTTGTTGCTCTCTAGCCCCATCTAGTGGCCAGAGGGACAAATATGCCCCAACATACAATATTTATATACTGTTGTTGCTTTCTAGTTCCATCTAGTGGCCGGAGAGACAAATATGCCCCAACATACAATCTTTATATACTGTTGTTGCTCTCTAGTTCCCTCTAGTGGCCGGAGAGACAAAATACAGATTAACAGAGTTGGAAGGGACTTTATAGGTCATCTAGTCCAACCCCCTGCCCAAGCAGGAGACCCCACACCATTTCTGACCGATGACAGTCCGGTCTCTTCTTGAAAGCCTCCAGGGATGAAGCTCCCACAACTTCTGAAGGCAACTTCTGTTCCATCGGTTGATTGATCTCACTGTCAGAAAATTCCTCCTTATTTCCAGGTTGAATCTCTCCCTGATCAGTTTCCATTCATTATTCCTTGTCTGGCCTTCAGGTGCTTTGGAAAATAGCTTGACCCCCTTCCTCCTCTCTGGGGCAGCCCCTCAAATATTTGAAGATGCTCTCCTGTCTCCCCTGGTCCTTCTCTTCACTAGACTAGCCAGGCCCAGTTCCTGCAACCGTTCATCATATGTTTTAGCCTCCAGTGTCCAGTCCCTTAATCATCCTGGTTGCTCTTCTCTGCACTCTTTCTAGAGTCTCAACATCTTTTTTATAGTGTGGTGACCAAAACTGGATACAATACTCTAGGTGTGGTCTTACTAGGGATTTATAGAGTGATATTAGCACCTCCTTTGATCTTGATTGAATCCCTCTGTTAATGCAATTTAGGATTGCATTGGCTTTTTTGGCTGCCACCGCACACGGCTGGCTCCTATTTAATTGGTTGTCCACTAAGACTCCAAGATCCCTCTCCCGGTTCCTGCTATTAAGCCTGGTTTCACCCAGTCTATATGTGTAATTTTGGTTTTTCTTGCCTAAGTTGTAAGACTTTCCTTTTCTCTACGTTGAATTTCATTTTGTTAGATAGGACAGACAGAGTTCAAGTCTGTCAAGATCCATCTGGATCTTCAGCCTATCTTCTAGGATGTTGGCTATTCCTGCCAGCTGTGTGTCATCTGCAAATTGGGTGAGTTCCCCTCCTATTCCCTCGTCTGAGTCGTTGATGAAGATATTGAAGAGTACTGGGCCTAAGAAGGAACCTTATGGTACCCTATTGCTTACTTCTCTCCATGTAGACTTAGATCAGTGTTTCTCAACGTTGGAAGCTTGAAGATGGGTGGACTTCAACTCCCAGAATCCCCCAGCCAGCAGCGCTGGCTGGGGGATTCTGGGAGTTGAAGTCCACCCATCTTCAAGCTTCCAACGTTGAGAAACACAGACCCATTAAGGGCTACTCTTTGAGTACCAAGTATATTGTTTGAAGCTGACCCCATCCCTTTACCCATCAGCCCGCACTCTCAAACCAAGTGAACCCTGGGAAATCAGACTCCATTTCCCTTTAGCATTTGGGGAAGGCAGAAGCACAAGGAAGCATCCACCTTAATCTGTGGCACAAGGTCATCCAAGGACAAACCCACATCCCACACAAAGAACATCGCAGGTGAGATTTAAATTGCTTGTATTTATTCATTGTTGCGTTCAGCAGTTACTCAATACTGCCTATCTTGTATTTTGGTTCTCGTTGTATGTATCCCTATTTTCCCCCAGTTTCACCGTATCCTGTTCTTTCAACGAAGCATCCAGATCTAGGCACACGGTCCGTTTTATTGGAGAATAAGTAAGTTTAGCTGCACAGTTCGAGCTTGCACGCAGACTAACTTAAGAGTGGGGAACAGAACAAAGCCCTCAATTTCTGTTGCTAAGCGAGACAAGCTGTTAAAGGAGGTCTGCCCCGTTTTACGACCTTCCTTGCCACAGTTAAGTGAATCACTGCAGTTGTTAAGTGAGCCGGACGGTCGTTAAATGAATCTGGCTTCCCCACTGATTTGGCTTATCAGAGGTCGCAAAAGGGGGATCGCGGGACACCCCCCTCCACATCCCCAGGACACTGCGACCGTCATAAATAGGAGCCAGTTTGCCAAGCGTCTGAATTTTGACCCTGCAACAGTCGTAAGTGTGAAAAAAACGGTCCTAAGTCACTTTTTTCCAATGTAACTTTGAATGGTCACTAAGCGAACTGTTGTAAGTCGAGGACGCCCTGTAGTCTGTTCACCTCTTTTCCGACTAACCCCGTTTGTGAAAAGGGATAAGCAATGACAAAGATTTTCTGCGGCTCACGAACATGGCTTCCGCTTTGAAATAAAACCGGTTACAGGTAGTCCTTGACTTAAAACCGTAATAGAGGCCGACGGTTGTACATCGAGACACTCACTTGACCAGCCTGATTTTATGACATTTTTTTGCACAAGTAGTTAAACAAACACAGTGGTCGTAAAACGAACGCTGAGGTCATTAAGCGAACGGCCTTGTCCACAATGGACGGGTTTTTTTGGCCAGGAAGCGGGAGTAAAACCCCGGTTTCTGGCAAAAAAACCACAACCCGTCATAAATCAGGGTCAAGAAATAACTTTTATTTATTTAGCGTACGGCATATCATGATGGAGCAGCCCAAATCCAGCAGGTTCTGGAGAACTGGTAGAAATTTTGAGTAGTTCGGAGAACCGGCAATACCACCTCTGGCTGGCCCCAGAGTGGGGAGGGAATGGGGATTTTGCAGTATCCTTCCCCCAGGAGTGGGGTGGGAATGCAGATTTTGCAGTATCCAACCCTGGAGTGGGGTGAGAATGGAGATTTTGCAATATCCTTCCCCCAGGAGTGGGGAGGGAATGGGGATTTTGCAGTATCCGTCCCCTGGAGTGGGGTGGGAATGGAGATTTTGCAGTATCCGTCCCCTGGAGTGGGGTGGGAATGGAGATTTTGCAATATCTTTCCCCCAGGAGGATGGGAATGGAGATTTTGCAATATTCTTCCCCCAGGAGTGGGGAGGGAATGGGGATTTTGCAGTATCCATCCCCTGGAGTGGGGTGGGAATGGAGATTTTGCAGTATCCTTCACCTGGACTGGGGTGAGAATGGAGATTTTGCAATATCCTTCACCTGGAGTGGGGTGGGAATGGAGATTTTGCAATATCCTTCCCCCAGGAGGGTGGGAATGGAGATTTTGCAATATCCTTCCCCCAAGAGGGTGGGAATGGAGTTTTTGCAATATCCTTCCCCCAGGAGTGGGGAGGAAATGGGGATTTTGCAGTATCCGTCCCCTGGACTGGGGTGAGAATGGATATTTTGCAATATCCTTCCCCCAGGAGTGGGGTGAGAATGGATATTTTGCAATATCCTTCCCCCAGGAGTGGGGTGGGAATGGAGATTTTGTAGTACTCTTCCCCTAGAATGGGATGGGAATGGAGATTTTGCAGTATCCTTCCCCTGCCACGCCCACCAAGCCACGCCCACAAACCGGTAGTAAACAAATTTGAATTTCACCACGGGAGTAGCCTATAAATTAATATTTCCACTAGATTAGTAGAAATAAGCAAATACAAGCTTATTGCTAAACACACAAAATGTGATTGTGTAAAAGCAGGAAGGAGCCTATCCGTTGCAATTGTGAATATGGGTTCCAAATACCTTTTGAGGGGGGGCTTGGATATATCTTGAAACAGTTGATCAGTGGCCAGTCGTAACTTGAGGACCACTTAGGCAGATAGCCCTCGACTCGCGACCACAACGGAGCCCAAAATTTACGTGGCTAGGTGAGAAACTCGTTTGCCCCCATTTTACGACTTTTCTCGCCACATTGTTAAGCGAATCACTGCCGTTTTTAAATGAGTCACGCAGTTGTTAAGTGAATCCGGCCTTCCCCGCTGGTCAGAAAGGGGATCGCGTGACCCTGGGACACTGCGACCGTTGCCAAGCGTCTGAATTTTGATCACATGACCATGGGGATGTTACGACGGTCGTAAGTGTGAAAAACGGTCATAAGTCACTTTTTTTCAGCGTCGTCGTAACTTTGGACAGTCACTGAATGAACCACCATGCGTTTAAAGTTAAGACACTGATCTAGTCGCTCACTGTACATCACAACTTGTTTTGTTTTCTTGTTGTTGGTCCAGATCAGCTTTTCGTAAGAATTACAGAGAATCTCCTACAGACAATCCTCAACTTACAACTATTCACTTAGTGGACCGTTTCAAGTTACGACGGCACTGGAAAAAAAGTGACTTATGACCATATCTCACACTTAACGACCGTCGGCAGCATCCCTGGGGGTCGCGCGATTTACGTTCGGATGCTTGACCACCGACTCGTATTTACGACTGTCGCAGTGTCCTTGGGTTACGTGATCCCCTTCTGCGACCTTCTGACCGACAAAGCCACCGGGGGGGGGGGGGGAAAGCCGGATTCACTTAACATCCGTGTGACTAATTTAAGTGTTTCACTTAAAGACAACTAAGGCCAGAAAATGGAGCAAGCTCGCTTCAGTTTCTCGAGTTTACCACCTACATTTCGGGCTCGATTACGGTCGCAATTCCAGGACTACCCGTACTGTGCTGAACAACTGCCCTGATTCGCTTAACAACGCTTGGCAAGAAGGGCCCGTCAAATGGGACAAAGCTCCCTTGCTCGGCAGTGACAATATTGCGCTCAACTCCGGTCGTAAAACGAGGACTGCCCTGTAGTTCCCTAACACCCCGTTCGTGAGAATTAAAAATAACCTCTTATTGATAAGGGGCTCACGCCGTGCCCACCCATCCCACCCCAGACCCTCCCCGCTCCGTGGGGCCCTCGGCTCTCCCCCCTACCTGGCCAGAGTGTCACAGGTGGACAGGGCCTTGCCTTTGGGGGGGAGGGAAGGGGGGGCTACATGACGCTGGGACTCTGCTGGCGGCGTCTGTGGGAACAAGTCGGGCTCTGCTGCATGGAATCGGCCAAGCTGGACGGAGACCCGGAGACGTTAGGGAAATGGGTCAGCCGTGGGGTGTGGGGCAAGATTTCGGCAGAAGACTCATAGCTGCAGGAGAGAGAGAGAGGGGGGGGGAGAAAGGGGGCCGGTAGGAAGTGGGGGGAGAGGAGAGACAGAGACAAAGTGGGGAAGGGGGCGAAAGAGAAGCTTAGGAAGAGTTGGCAAGGCATAGACGAGGTTGGCAAAGCTGCCCGCATTCCCTCCCTTTCCGGCTGGATTACCCACGGAGAAAGAGTTCGGGGTGGGGAGGTGTCAAAACTGGGGCAGTCCCATGGGGTGATTCGATGACAGAATTAACAGAGTTGGAAGGGACCTTGGAGGTCTTCTAGTCCATCCCCCTGCTTGAGCAGGAGACCTTCTACTAGAGATGTTCAACGTTGGCCACTTTTAAGACTTGTGGACTTCAATTCCCAGAATTCCCCAGTCCGCTACGGAAGTTGAAGTCCACGGGTCTTAAAAGGTGCCAAGGTTGGACATGAATGCCCCTTGGAGGTCTTCAAGTCCAACCCACTGCTTGACCAGGAGACCTTCTACTAGAAATGTTCAACATTGGCCACTTTTAAGACTTGTGGACTTCAATTCCCAGAATTCCCCAGTCCGCTACGGGAGTTGAAGTCCATGGGTCTTAAAAGGTACCAAGGTTGGACATGAATGCCCCTTGGAGGTCTTCTAGTCCAACCTACTGCTTGACCAGGAGACCTTCTACTAGAGATGTTCAATATTGGCCACTTTTAAGACTTGTGGACTTCAATTCCCAGAATTCCCCAGTCCGCTACGGGAGTTGAAGTCCACAGGTCTTAAAAGGTGCCAAGGTTGGACATGGATGCCCCTTGGAGGTCTTCTAGTCCAACCTACTGCTTGACCAGGAGACCTTCTACTAGAGATGTTCAATATTGGCCACTTTTAAGACTTGTGGACTTCAATTCCCAGAATTCCCCAGTCCACTACGGGAGTTGAAGTCCACAGGTCTTAAAAGGTACCAAGGTTGGACATGAATGCCCCTTGGAGGTCTTCTAGTCCAACCCACTGCTTGACCAGGAGACCTTCTACTAGAGATGTTCAATTTTGGCCACTTTTAAGACTTGTGGACTTCAATTCCCAGAATTCCCCAATCTACTACGGGAGTTGAAGTCCATGGGTCTTAAAAGGTGCCAAGGTTGGACATGGATGCCCCTTGGAGGTCTTCTAGTCCAACTCACTGCTTGACCAGGAGACCTTCTACTAGAGATGTTCAACATTGGCCACTTTTAAGACTTGTGGACTTCAATTCCCAGAATTCCCCAGTCCGCTATGGGAGTTGAAGTCCACAAGTCTTAAAAGGTGCCAAGGTTGGACATGGATGCCCCTTGGAGGTCTTCTAGTCCAACCCACTGCTTGACCAGGAGACCTTCTACTAGAGATGTTCAATATTGGCCACTTTTAAGACCTGTGGACTTCAATTCCCAGAATTCCCCAGTCTACTACGGGAGTTGAAGTCCACAAATCTTAAAAAGTGCCGAGGTTGGACATGAATACCCCTTGGAGATCTTCTAGCCCAGTTCCTTCTGAGGAACTCTGGGAGTTGAAGTCCACAAGTCCTAAAGTTGCCAAGGATGGAGACCCCTGTTGTAGGCCAATCCCCTGCTTGAGCGGGAGATCCTAACAACAAATGGCTGTCCAATCTCTTCTTAAAAACCTCCAGTGATGGAGCACCCACGACTTCTGGAACCAAGTCAGAAGGCCAATTTCAAGTCTTCCACTAAGAAGAGAAACTGAGATATCTTGAAGGCCCGACACGGCTTGTCAGACTAACCCAGGGCCACCGTGATCCCCGTCCCATCTTAAACCCCCTCTTGCTGACCCCCAAGTTTCTCCCATGGGAAGAGAATGCCAGACCAAGCTTGAAGAAGTAATGGAACAAGTCATCTCCTGGCTTGTCCTATCTGGGCAGAAAAGCTAAGCAGGGTTGGAAGGATGGAATGGAAGGCCACCACAAATTCCATGGTACGGACTAGATGCCCAGCATATACAGGTGGTGATGGCAAAGCCAAACCCATGCATGAAAACAAGGTGGACATCTCCATATGGTTTCTAGGAGGTGTTCCTGATTGAAGGAAGTCCTATTGGGTCAGTTCTATAAGTCTCAATCTTGGAGACTTTGAAGATAGGTGGACTTCAAGTCCCAGAATTCCCCAGGAGAAACGAGACCAGCTGGAGCAGAAGGTGGAGAATCAAGCACCACAGAACAACAATCCAAAAATGTCCTGAAGGATTTTTCTGGTGGACGTATCTCAGCAGATGCCATAACTCTTAGAAATGGGTCATGAGATGCCTGCAAGCCAACAAGCCAGGCTCAGAGAGCATGAAGGACCACACAATCTTCTTCCTCCTTCTCCACTCCGCAGACCCCACTCTCCTCTAGCACTGATGAGGTTCCCTAGTTGGGTCATGAAACGTCTTCAAGAAAACCACCCAGCTCAGAGAGCACCAAGGAACCCATAATCCTCCTCCTCCAATTCCACAAACCCCACTCCTTTCCAGCACTGATGATGTTCCCTAGTTGGGTCATGAAACGTCTTCAAGAAAACCACCATGCTCAGAGAGCACCAAGGACCCCATAGTCCTCTTCCTCCTCCTCCTCCTCCATGGTCACATGATCAAAATTCCGACATTTGTCAACTGGTTCGTATTTATGACGGTTGCAGTCTCCTGGCATCATGTGATCAAATTTTGGGCTCAAAATGGTGGTCGTAAGGCGAGGATTACCCGTATCTGGGTTTTGAGCCTGTGGGGGAGACCCTAACTCACAAAGGAAGCTACTCTCTAGGGCAGGGGTCTCCAACCTTGGCAACTTTGAGACATGTGGACTTTACAACTCCCAGAATTCCTCAAAGCTGGCTGAGGAATTCTGGGAGTTGAAGTCCACACGTCTCAAAGTTGCCAAGGTTGGAGACCCCTGCTCTAGGGAAGTCTGTCCACTTCTGTAGACTTCTGGGGAGGGGGATTATCATCTCAGCACCCCCCCCCCCCAAAACACTGTGTTCGCTTAACGACTGCCTAAAACTCTTCAAATCAGGTTTGGTCTCACGGATAAAAACCACTTGAGCTCCATCGTAGCTTACGACCGTTAACAACAAGGTCACCAGTATCAGTCAACATGGGCACCTCGATTTACGACGGTCGTGACTGACAGCAGAAATCCCAGGCTCTGCAATGGTCGTTAAGTCGAGGACTTCCTGTACCCATTGGACTCACCTGAACAGGTCGGTCACTTCTCCTTTGGCCAAGGCCACCAGAAGAGGGAAGCCGATGCAAGCCGGAACCAGGTACAACAGAGCGGGCTGAAGAAGGAAGACCAAGGGAGAACGTCAGAGGGAACCGGGGGGCCCAGCCTGCTAAGATACACCCCTCACTCACAGCAGCGGAGTCGCTCATGACCTTCTCGTGGTCCCCGGTGGGAAGCCTTCTCCAATCTGGGGCCGTCATAATCACAAGGTGACGGGAGTCACAGCCCAGAGGTGTCTTTGAGAATCCCAAACTCCGTGCCCAGGTGTTCCTCAACCTTGGCCATCTGAAGATGGGGGGGACTTCAACTCCCAGAATTTCTCAGCCAGCCATGGAAGTCCACAACTCCTGTTCTTCTGCTACTTCTCTTTGGAAGTCCTACACTCGTCCCCAAGTCTACTACAGCTCCTGCTCCTCCACTACTTCTCTTTGGAAGTTCTACACTCTTTTCCCGAGTCTACTACAGATTGTGCTCCTCCACTACTTCCCTTTGGAAGTCGTATACTCTTTCCCCGAGTCTACTACAGATTCTGTCCCTTCACTAGTTCCCTTTGGAAGTTCTACACTCTTTCCCCAAGTCTACTACAGATCGTGCTCCTCCACTACTTCCCTTTGGAAGTCGTACACTCTTTTCCCAAGTCTACTACAGATTCTGTCCCTTCACTAATTCCCTTTGGAAGTTCTACACTCTTTCTCCAAGTCTACCACAGATCCTGTTCCTTCACTACTTCTCTTTGGAAGTTCTACACTCTTTCCCTAAGTCTACTACAGATCCTGCTCCTCCACTACTTCCCTTTGGAAGTCCTACACTCTTTCCTCGAGTTTACTACAGATCGTGCTCCTCCACTACTTCTCTTTGGAAGTTCTACACTCTTTCCCCAAGTCTACTACAAGTCCTGCTCCTCCTTTACTTCCCTCTGGAAGTTCTACTTCTTGAGAAGAGTTATTATTTGCCTTAGACTGCGTCATACGGTTTTAGTTTCCCAAATGAATACTTAAGCACCAACATCACTACACCCGACTGCCTCTCTACTCAGCGTTTACAGCCATAGTTTGCTGGACTGGGTAGTCCTTTATGACTTGTGGACTTCATCTCCCAGAATTCCTGAGGCAACCATGCTGTCGGCCTGTCCCTTTAAGGCAGGGGTGGGAACGATGGTTCCTTTATGACCCATGGACTTCAACTCCCAGAATTCCTGAGGCAGCCATGCTGTTGGCTTGTCTCTTTAAGAGAGGGGTGGGGACTATGATTCCTTTATGACCCATGGACTTCAACTCCCAGAATTCCTGAGGCAGCCATGCTATCGGCCTGTCCCTTTAAGGCAGGGGTGGGGACTATGATTCCTTTATGACCCATGGACTTCAACTCCCAGAATTCCTGAGGCAGCCATGCTGTTGGCCTGTCTCTTTAAGAGAGGGGTGGGAACGATGATTCCTTTATGACCCATGGACTTCAACTCCCAGAATTCCTGAGCCCACCCCTGTCTTAAAGGGATACAGTAATTACCTTTGTGTCCTCTCCCAGATTTCCAATGCCGATTTTGTTCCTGCAAACCTGTTCAGCTCCTACAACCTGGTCGGGGGCGGGGGGAAGGGGGGGGAAGAGGCCGGTCCAGGAAGCTCACCTGAGCATGTTTGAAGACGTGCATGATGAAGATAGTCACGCTGAGTCCAAAAATGTAGGCCACGAAACTGGTGTAGAAGTACGTGTGAGTGTTCTTCTTTAGGCTGTCATGATAAGCGAAGGGGTGGGAGGTTAGGACAGTCCAGAACCCAAGTTACAAACCCACAGGTTGAGGGAATTAGGGAAACAGAGCCAAAGGCAAAGTGATGGTCAGTAATAACAGAGTGAGAAGGGACCTCGGAGGTCTTCTAGTCCAGCCCCCTGCTTAGGCAGGAAACCTTACACCACTTCAGACAAATGGTTATCTAACCTCTTCTTAAAAACTTCCAGTGTTGGAGCATTCACAACTTCTGGTGGCAAGCAGTTCCACTGATTAATTGTCCTCAAATTTCTCCATAGTTCTAAGTTGCTTCTCTCCTTGATTTGTTTCCACCCATTGCTGCTTGTCCTGCCCTCAGGTGCTTTGGAGAATAGCTTGACTCCCTCTTCTTTGGGGCAGCCCCTGAGATATTGGAAGACTGCTATCATGTCTCCCCTAGTCCTTCTTTTCATCAAACTAGACATACCCAGTTCCTGCAACCGTTCTCCGTATGTTTTAGCTTAACCATCTTTTCTGCTCTTTGTCCTCTTAATGCTGGAAGGGGGCGGGGGGGGGATTTTTTTTCAATTGGCAAGTTGTTGCAAAGGATTTACCTGATATCGAAGCGTAAGAGAAGAGCAATGAAGATACCTGGAGGGAGAGGAAGTTGGATAAAGTCACCGTGAATCTTAATGTTTTCAGTCCAGTTTTAGATGTCTTTCCTGCCAGTTAGCTGGATATAGTCTCGTTTCAATTAGCAACCGGCCCACAGCGCCCCCTTGTGGCTACAAATGCAGACACGCCTTGGCTTACAAACACAATGAAGGCCAACGTTTCCGTTGTTAAGCAAGGCAGTCAAATGGGTTTTTTTGCCCCCAAAAAAGCTGCCGTTGATAAGCGAATCGCTACAGTTGCTAACGTTGTGGAAGGAATAATAATAATAATAATAATAATAATAATAATAATAATAATAATAATAATAATAATAATAATAATAATAATAATAATTTTATTTCTATACCGCCCTTCTCCCGAAGGACTCAGGGCGGTGTACAGCCTATTAAAAACACAAAACAACATCAGTTAAAATAGTTTAAAATTATTAAATAAATTCGGCTAAATTTTTAAAACCCCAGAAATTTAAAACCCAATTTAAAAATGTTATGTTGATAGCCCAGCCTGGCGGAAGAAGGAAGGAAGAGAGAGGGAGGGAGGGAGGGTGGGAGAGAAAGAAGGAAGGAAGGAAAGAAGAGAGAAAGAGAGAAAGGAAGGAAGGAAGGAGGGTGGGTAGGTGGGAGATGGAAGAAAGAAGAAAGGAAGGAAGGAGTGTGGGAGAGAAGGAAGGAAGAAGAAAGAAGGAAAGGAAGGAAAGAAGGAGGGTGGATGGGAGAGAAGGAAGGAAGGAAGGAAGATGGGTGGGTGGGTGGATGGGGGAAGGAAGGAAGGAAGAAGAAAGGAAGGAGTGTGGGAGAGAAGGAATGAAGAAGAAAGAAGGAAAGGAAGGAAGGAAGGTGGGTGGAAGAGAAGGAGGGAATGAATGAAGGAAGGAAGGAGGATGGATGGGACAGGAAGGAAGGAAGAAAAAAGGAAAGAAGGAAGATGGGTGGGTGGGTGGGGGAAGGAAGGAAGGAGGAAGAAAGGAAGGAGTGTGGGAGAGAAGGAAGGAAGAAGAAAGAAGGAAAGGAAGGAAGGTGGGTGGAAGAGAAGGAGAGAAGGAAGGAAGAAGGAAGGAAGGAAGAAAGGAAGGAAGGAGAGAGAAAGGAAGGAAGGAAGGAAGGAAGGAAGGGAGGAGGGTGGGTGAGAGAGAAGGAAGGAAGGAAGAAAAAAGGAAGGGAGGAGTGTGGGAGAGAAGGAAGGAAGAAGGAAGGAAGGAAGGAAGGAGGGAAGGAAGGAAGGAAAGAAAGAAGATTTACTGTAACCCTTATAAGCATTTGCCTTACCTGGAATCACAATGTCCCCTAAGCCCAGCATGGCAAAATTGTCAGCTTCCAGGCCCTTCTCCAGCAGATCCTGGGGGAAAACCACTGCAGGGGAAGAACGAGAGAGAGAAAGAGAAAGATGCTGCTTGCCGGGCCCATCCCAGGCGGAGGAGCCCCTGAAATCGGCACAAAAGACATCAAAGGACATTTGGTTCTGGGCTGGGAGGGGTCTTTAGCCTTAGACAAGTGAAAGCCCCTCCCCTCTAAAGCAGGGGACTCCAATCTCGGCCACTGTAAGGCTTGTGGACTCCAACTCCCAGAATTCCTCAGCCAGCTTTGCTGGCTGAGGAATTCTGGGAGTTGGAGTCCACAAGCCTTACAGTGGCCGAGATAGGAGACCCCTGATCTAAAGCCTCAGGGAAATAAGACCAGGTAGTCCCCGACTTACGACCAGTCACTTAGCGACCGCGTGACGTTCCAACCAACACCCCCTCCCCCCCAAAGGTATTTACGACCCGGTTTTGAAGCTGTTTAGCAAATCAGGGCAGCTGTTAAGCAAACCACACGGCCATTAAGTGAATCCGGCTTCCCCCCCCCATTGACTTTGCTCGTCGGAAGGTCGCCAAAAGGGATCACCTGACAAGCGCCCCCCCCCACCTGCAGCCGTCATAAATACGAGCCCGTTGCCAAGCGGCCGAATTTGGATCACAGGTCGTTAAGTGTGAAAAACGGTCATTTAAGTCCGTCCCCCCCTTTTTTTTTTCAGTGCCGTTGTTGACTTCGGTCACTAAGCGAGTATGGTTGTATGCTGAGGACTTATCTTGAAGGGACCCGCCTAGTTGGGGAGGGGCTACCAACGTCGATCAGGGTAAGCTGCCATTAAAGGTAGTTTTTTTGGGGGGGGGGATTTCCATTAACTACTCACATTTGATGGGGGCTTCGAATGACTTGGCCACGGTCACCATCACGTTGGTGCCAAAGACCTAGGAAAAGAGGAAAGCAGAATTAAAGAAGAGGGGAGACCGGCAGGCGGACATCCACCAGGTGCAGCCTGATTGCAAGAAAGTCTGTTTCTACGTCTGAGCTTTTTGGAGTCACCACCTCTTATATTATTATTATTATTACTATTACTATTACTATTACTATTATTATTATTATTATTATTATTATTATTATTATTATTATTTATTTATTGGTTAATCTTTAGTGAGATTCACAGCCTTTGAGGCTGGTTAATAGCTCAGCAGCTCGAGTCCTAACCAAGGACCTAGGAACCGTTAAGGTATCGTTGGAGGATGTAAGCTGTTCCGAGTAAGGTGGTTTTTTGTAGAGTCAAAATGTTCAAGTCCGGCAAATTTAGAATTTCTAAATACATCTACCACCTTGAGTTACTTATAAAATTAACAAAAAGGCGGGATGAAAAGCTAATAAAGAAAGAACCAAGAATGTGGTCCGCGGGATCTGCTGAGATCCTGGGGAACGAATGGCCGGAGCAGAGGCCTACCCAAAAGACGTCGTAGATGAAGAGGCCTCCAAGGAGGATGCAGCCCGTGCTGACGTTGTTCAGGTGTAACAGCTCCACCCCGTTGAGAGAGAAGGCCAGGCCGAAGAGGTTGTTGGCAATCCAGTGCTGGGAAAAAAAGAGAAGAAGGACCATGAACCACGCTTCCCACGCCCTCCGTCCGACAGCAGTCCAGGCCCTCCTGTCTGCGGCCTGCTCAAGCGGCCCAGCCTCGGAATCACAGAGTTGGAAGGGACCTTGGAGGTCTTCTAGTCCAACCCCCGGCTTAGGCGGGAGACCCTACACCACTTCAGACAAGTGGTTAAAAAGAAGGGAGGGAAGGAAGAAGGAAGGAAAGTTGATTAATGTTGAGGAAGGAAGGTTCATTTGGGAGGGAGGGAAGGGAGTTTCAGGAAGGAAGGAAGGAAGGAAGGAAGGAAGGAAAAAGAGACGGAAGGTAGGAAAGAAGGAAGGAATAAAGGAAAGAAGGAAAGAAAGGAAGAGGGAAGGAAAAATAGAATAGAACAGAGTTGGAAGGGACCTTGGAGGTCTTCTAGTCCAACCCCCTGCTTAGGCAGGAAATCCTACACCACTTCAGACAAATGGTTATCTAATCTCTTCTTCAAAACTTCCAATGTTGGAGCATTCACAACTTCTAGTGGCAAACTGTTCCACTGGTTAATCATTCTCACTGTCAGCAAATTCCTCCTTAGTTCTAAATTGCTTCTCTCCTTGATTAGTTTCCACCCATTGCTTCTTCTCCTGCCTTCTGGTGCTTTGGAGAATAGCTTGACTCCCTCTTCTTTGGGGCAGCCCCTGAGATATTGGAAGACTGCTCTCATGTCACCCCTAGTCGTTCTTTTCATTAAAATAACAGAACAGTAATAACCGAGTTGGAAGGGACCTTGGAGGTCTTCTAGTCCAACCCCCTGCTTAGGCAGGAAACCCTACACCACTTCAGACAAATGATTATCTAATCTCTTCTTAAAAACTTCCAGTGTTGGAGCATTAGCAACTTCTGGTGAAATTCAAAAATTTTCCCTACCGGTTCTATGGGCATGGCTTTTTTTTGGGGGGGGGGGGTGTCATGTGACTGGGTGGGCGTGCCCAACTTTTTAAAAAAAGTTTTAAAGCATTTTTTAACTAAAAAGTTTTTTTTAGAAGTTCCAACGATCAGCTGTGACAATCAGCTGTGCCTGTGATCGTGGCAATCTTTTTTTTTTTTTCTACTTTTTTAAAGCATTTTTTTTACTACCGGTTTGGTTGAACCAGTAGCATTTCACACCTGTTCTGGAGGCAGGTTGTTCCACTGATTAATTGTTCTCACTATCAGGAAATTTCTCCTTAGTTCCAAGATGGATCTCTCCTTGATTAGTTTCCACCCGTTGCTTCTTGTCCTGCCCTCAGGTGCTTTGGGGAATAGCTTGACTCCCTCTTCTTTGGGGAAGCCCCTGAGATATTGGAACACTACTATCATGTCTCCCCTAGTCCTTCTTTTCATCAGAATTAGTCACTAGACATACCCAGTTCCAGCAACCGTTCTTTATATGATTGTGATTGAGATGGAAGGAACTTGCACTGATGAAATTACCTAGTTGGGTCATGAAACGTCCACAGGAAAACAAGCCAGCTCAGAGAGCACTTTTCATCAAACTAGACATACCCAATTCCAGCAACTGTTCTTTATATGTTTTAGCCTCCAGCCCCCTAATCCTCTTTGTTGCTCTTCTCTGCACTCTTTCTAGAGTCTCAACATCTTTTTTACATCGTGGCGACCAAAACTGGACGCAGGATTCCAGGTGTGGCCTTCCCAAGGCCTTATAAAGTGGTATTAACACTTCACCTGCCTCGCCAGCAGGTCAGCCTACCTTCCTCAGCAGGTACCAGACGCCCACAACGCTGCTCACGACCAGGCAGACGAGATCCTTGGTGTCAAACTCGTAGTTCACAATCTCTGCAACGAGACAAATGAGAAAAGCCATTTTCACGGTCACTAGCGTGAGGAGACGCTGAAGCTGACCTACCTAAAGACGAAGGAGGCACGTAAGGAAGGTGACGGGGAAAAAAAAAATCAGGGATCTTGTTTAAAAGATCCCTTTGGGAGATAGGTAAGCAGCAAGGAAACGAAAGAAAAAATGTCAGCTGGACCAGATAAAAGGGAGTTGGGCTGAAGGCCATGGGAGCCCCCTCCCCAAATCCCACCAACAGATGCCAGACCTGTCAATCAAGAAGGCAAGAGTTCTTTCTAACATTATTATTATTTCCCCCCTAAACTATACATTTCAAAGCAACCTTCAACTATAAAACTATGTAATAAATCCTAATTTAACGTTTATTCAACTCATAATCTACCCATTTCCTCCCACGTGCATATATCTCCTAATCCAAATCTTTTACGTATATTTATATCTAAACGTAACATAACATCCCTTTTCCTAAACTAAACAGTCAATAACCTAACCCATCTCCACCCATTTTCCTACAGGTCTACCTGACATAATATTAATATCTTTGTTCTTCTGCCCACACCACACAACTAACAAAAATATTTCCATATATGAATCCTCAAATGACTTTAAAATTATAATCCATATAGTGTCTTCTGTAACGTCTTTCAACTAGATTATT
Source organism: Pituophis catenifer annectens (assembly GCF_029215685.1). Taxonomy (NCBI): domain Eukaryota; kingdom Metazoa; phylum Chordata; class Lepidosauria; order Squamata; family Colubridae; genus Pituophis; species Pituophis catenifer. The sequence goes on along the minus strand of NW_027256883.1, from coordinate 213,513,702 downwards.
AGTTCCATCACCCATGTTAGCATGTGGGGGGTGGTGTAAAAGGATGGTAAAGTATTATAGAATTTGATATCAATCTGGATTTAATTTTTGGAGAAGCCATGGGGGGTGGGGAGGGTGAGGGGGGGTTAGGGAGGAGGAGGAGGGGGGGGGAAAGGGAGAAAAATCTGTATTTGTAAAACTTTTTCAATAAAAAAAAAAGGCAAGAGTAGCTACAGGTCTTGTCAATCTGCAAAGAAGGGGGTGCCTTTTCCACAAGGGGGTGGGGGGTGGGGAGGTTGTTATTAAAATTTAAATATATTTATAAGTGTTCAACGGACAATTTATGTATGTGTTTGTTTTGTCGGGTTTTTTTCCCCTTTTTCTGTACTTTTTGTATATAGTTTTTATCTAGTTTTGTTTTTGTATTCCCCCCCCCCCACTTTTTGGGGAGTTTGTATTTTAAGGCTTTGAATAAAAATAAATAAAAACTGAATAACAGAATGAAAAAAAGAAAGCAAGGAATTTGGGAGGTAAAAGGGGTCCTGAAGACCATCCATAGCTCCCAGCGACCGGTAAGTTCCCACAGAGTTGGTCTCCTCCGGGTTCCATCAGCTAAACAATGCCGACTGGCGGGCCCGCAGGGGAGGGCCTTCTCTGTGGCTGCCCCAGCTCTCTGGAACCAGTTACCTCCTGAGGTCAGGACCACCCCCACCCAATTGGCCTTCCAGAAAGCGGTGAAGACCTGGCTCTTCCGGCAGGCCTGGGGCCATTGATCTCGCTTTGCGATCTGGCGAGATCCGGCCATGAATGGTGGGAATCCGTTCTAAGGTTTTTAATGTTTTTTAATCTTTTAAATGTTTTTAGAATGGTTTTTTTAAAATGTATTGTGAGCTCCCCTGAGTCTCCGGAGAGGGGCGGCATATAAATTTAATATATAAATAAATAAATAAAATCCACTCTTCCGAGTGTCTATGAAGCCAGACGTAGTGATGTCCATCCCTCTGGATGGTACCTGCCCGTCCAGTTGTGGAGGACTTGAGTTAAGTATGGAGGAGAGTGTGTGTGCATTTAAAAAAAAGAGCATGTATATATGTATGTATGTGTATACGAAAGACAAGGCAGGAAAGAAATAACTTTATTTGACCAAGTGTGATTGGACACGCAAGGGATTTGTCTCCGGTGCACAAGCTGTCAAGAGTACATACAACAACAAGGGGAGAGATCATATATCAAAGATCATAGTTACAATAATTAATGGTAAGATATAACAACAATTGATAAAAGATGAGAAGGATAATAGGAAAACAGCCCTACCGTATAGGTAAATATCCTTAGGCTTAAGACAGTGCTGTGGGAATTCAGCAGAGTGAAGGCACAGAAGGGAAAAAAATGTCTTTGTGTCTAATTGTTTTGGCATGCAATGTCAGATAGATAGATGGATGGATAAATAGATAGAGACAGACACAAAGATAGATAGATAGATAGATAGATAGATAGATAGATAGATAGATAGATAGATAGATAGACAGACACAAAGATAGATAGATAGATAGATAGATAGATAGATAGATGATAGATAGATAGATAGATAGATAGATAGATAGATAGATAGTATCTATTTTCTTACTTCTTCGTAGGGTTTATGTGTGTTTTTTCTCTAGCCAGGTTTTCCCTACGTAACCAAGGTTTTTCTGCGCAGTAGAATCACATCCACTCGATTCTGGGCTTTTTTCCTTTCTAGCAGCCAGCAAGCTCTTCCTGCTAGGTGGGAGACCTATATAGATCTATTTCCAGCTCGTTTGCTTTTATCAGTAGGCCACACCCACATCTTATGTATCCTCTCTGTAAAGGTATAGTATCTATTTTCTGCAGAAAAACTTTAGTTACGTAGGGAAAACCTGGCTAGAGGAAAAACATAGATAGATAGATAGATAGATAGATGGATGGATGGATGGATGGATGGATGGATGGATGGATGGATGGACACAAAGATAGATAGACAGACAGACAGACAGATATAGAGACAGAGAGACAGAGAAAGAAACAGACAGACAGATAGATGTTGGTAGGGAGGGAGGGAGAGAGATAGATTGGTAGGTAGGCAGAGAGAGAAATAATAGGTAGGTAAGCAGATACAATAGATCATAGAGAGACATATAGATAGATAGATAGATAGATAGATAGATAGATAGATAGATAGACAGACAGACAGACAGACAGACAGACAGACAGACAGGGTTCAATTAGATAGATGGGTGGATAGATGGATAGATAGATAAAGAAATAGTAACTAATAAAGTTTTGCTGTTCTTTTAAATTCACTCATTGGCCGCAACACAACACAGTCAGGAAAGATGCCGAAAGCATTTGTTACACAAGCAGACACACCAAGGCAAGAAGCAAAGATTCACAGAGGAAATTCTCCAAGCTTTTGGCTGAACAAGGGAACAAACTTACCTTCTTTTGCTTCTCCTGAGCCTTGAGTAAAAAGGAGTTGATACTGCTTGTTGGGAAAGTTGGTTGGGAAGAATTTATTCATCACGGGGCTGAAATGAGATCGGAGGAAGAGAAGGAAAGAAAGGTGAAAAAGAACGGAAGGAATCGTTGTTTTAAAAAGCATAATCAAGAAGGGCAGCGGTATGAAAGGAAAATCAAAATCGCACAAAAATACCTTTATAAAGCTAGCTAAAGGAGTACCAAAGAGTTAAGAGCAGTGTTTCTCAACCTCAGGCACTTTAAGGTGTGTGGACTTCAACTCCCAGAATTCCCCATCCAGCATGTGAATAAATGTTAAGCCGGGTGGACTTCAACTCCCAGAATTCCCCTTCCAGCATGGGAATAAATGTTAAAACGGGTGGACTTCAACTCCCAGAATTCCCCATCCAGCATGCGAATAAATGTTAAGCTGGGTGGACTTCAACTCCCAGAATTCCCTTTCCAGCATGTGAATAAATGTTAAGCTGGGTGGACTTCAGCTCCCAGAATTCCCCAGCCATTATACTAAGGTAGCTGAAATTGTAAAACTCAGAATTATAAACATGGAAATTTGAAGCCTCACAATGATGCCATAAGCTCTGATGCCATTAGCATCAGAGGGGTATTGGGGTATTTTAAATTTTTGGGGTTTTAAATCGGCCAAATCTATTTAATTATTTTAATTTTTAATCATTGTTGTGTCCTGTGTTTTTAAATTGGCTGTACAACGCCCTGAGTCCTTCGGGAGAAGGGCGGTATAGAAATAAAATTATTATTATTATTATTATTATTATTATTATTATTATTATTATTATTATTATTATTATTATTATTTATTAAGAAAATTTATATGGAGCCTGGATAGCTCAACAGACAGAGCTCTGTAATTTAACACCAGCTGCCTGCAATTACTGCAGGTTCGAATCTCCCCAGGCTCAAGGTTGACTCAGCCTTCCATCCTTTCTAAGGTAGGTAAATTGAGGACCCAGTTTGTGGGGGCAATAAGCTGACTTTGTATGAATATACAAAAGTATAAAGGCTATTGCTTAACGCATTGTAAGCCGCCCTGAGTCTCCGGAGAAGGGCGGCATATAAATCAAATTTAAAAAAATAAATAAATTGACAAAGAAAAATATTTGTGATTGGAATAAGGGAATTTAGGGAAATACTGGAAATTATATTATGTTGTGAAAAGGACGCAAAGGGGAAATATTTGAATAGGATGATTTAGAGTTAAGGTTAACTATTAGAAAAATGATTGATTTCAAATTTAAGGGTATATAAATCAAATTTAAATAAATAAATAAAATAAATATGGTTGCCCAATTCACTTGAGGTGACTGTGGGCAACTTTCAGTGGACAACCCAAATACAAACCCTAGTAAAACCCTCCCAACCCCATGATGAAAATCAAACCAGCCACTTGATGGGCTCCTTAATACTCTGGGGTCCCCAGGCCCCCTGGCAAAACCAGGTCTTTAGGGCCTTTATAGAATGTAATGGAGGGGGGGAGGCAATCTTACTCCCGTTACTCCCGTGTTACACCTCTCTGCTCTTTCCGCCGTGACCTGAAGACATGGCTTTTCCAACGAATTTGCTGATCTGACGGTTGATTTTTTTTTAATTGGGAGATTTTAATTGATTATTTTAGTTGCTATTTTTATTGTTTTCATCGTTTTAATTCCTGTGAGCCACCCCGAGTCCTTTGGGAGAAGGGCGGCATATAAGTATAAGAAAAATAAATAAATAAATAAATCTTATCCCTGCAGCCATGAGCCACCACGGAGAAGGCCCTTCGGGGGTCCCACCAGATGGACCTCATTTAGAGGAAGGGGCCCATAACATCTCCCGTCTCCCTGCTCTGGTGGGTTGGATAGATGAAACTGGGGGAAAAAATGACCCTTCAAATAACCTTATAAGAAGCCTGAGTGGCGTAGGAGGCTAATGCCTCCTACTAAGGCAGCATTTAACATCCAGCTGCCTGCAATTACTGCGAGTTCAATTCTCACCAGGCTCAAGGTTGACTCAGCCTTCCATCCTTTCTAAGGTAGGTAAATTGAGGATCCAGTTTGTGGGGGCAATAAGCTGACTTTGTATAAATATACAAAAGTATGAAGGCTATTGCTTAAAAAGGAAGAGCCTGTAGTACAGTGGACTAAAGCACTGTTATTAACAGATTAACATCTGCTGCTTGCAATTACTGCAAGTTCAAATCTCACCAGGCTCAAGGTTGACTCAGCCTTCCATCCTTTCTAAGGTAGGTAAAATGAGGACCCAGATTGTGGGGGCAATAAGCTGACTTTGTATAAAATATACAAAAGGATGAAGGCTATTGCTTAACGCACTGTAAGCCGCCCTGAGTCTCCGGAGAAGGGCGGCATATAAAAATAAATAAAAATTAAAAACCTTCAAATGATAAGGGGATTTAAAGGTGATAACTAGCACCTGGAATTGGAGACACACACACATACCCCAAACAAATCGCCACCTGATAAGAATTGTTTCTGGAGGGGTTTTGAAGCACCAGACGGCAGGACAAGAAGCAACGGGCGGAAACGAATCAAGGAGAGAAGCAACCTGGAATTCAGGAGAAACTTCCTGACAGTTAAGAACAATTCATCAGTGGAACTGCTTGCCACCAGAGGTTGCGGCTGCTCCATCACTGGAGGATTTTAAGAAGAAAGTGGACAGCCACCTGTCAGAAACGGTACGGGGTTTCCTGCCTGAGCAAGGGGTTGGAGTAGAAGACCTTCAAAGTCCCTTCCAACTCTTGTTATTCTGTATTATTAATTTATAATCAACATTCTGACGTGAAATTCTCCAGAAAAAGCAGTGTTCACCCCCCTTTTCTCAAAGCTGGGTGAAAGATCCTACAGGGTTAGGGTGTGAGGCTGTGCACCCCCCAAATTCTGTTCCAGGATTGCCAATCAACAGTTTTTATTAATCATACAAAGACCACCTTGCAAAATAATCCTTCCTTTTTTTGGTTGTTGGCACGGCAATGGCTGAACTGAGCAAGCCGACGTTGAGCCTTTTGTTAGGATATGGTTTAAGCCTAACAGTTGTACAGGCAATATAAGTGTACTGTAACTTTAATCTGTATATGTATTATGTGGCTTTAATGCTGAGTCATGCTGTAATTACATAATTACTGGTTGTGAGAATATTTAAGCAAAGCTTCTGTAACGTGTTCAGTTGCTGCTATGATCTGCTGTTGAAGAGGAAGCTGCAATGCTATGCTGCTGTTAATGATGAAGCTGTGATGATAAGCTACCATTGAGAGGAGTTGTTATCTGTAATCATCGTTGGATGGATCTGCAACCATCGTGGTTTGTGAACCAGAGTGAGTTTGTTATTCTAACCAACTACTGTTTGTTGAGTAAGAAGATTCTGTAACTACTGGGCTGATTTACTGGCAAAGACTTGGAATTTGTTTAAAGACTATGAGACTGTTTTTCCACTATAAAGTAAGCTTTTGATAAACCAGTTTGCGTATCTCTTATTCATTGCTCTCAGCAACGTTTCTCTGTGCAATCCACTCTGCTGGTTGGTAACACAACAACAATAACCTTAACATGGGTTATGGGCCCAGAGCCAACCATAACTAACAAGGATTGTTAAGAGCTAAACTGGCACCCGCAAATCAAAATGAAGCTTTTTTTTAAAAAAAAAAAACTCGTTTTTAAAAGGCCGGGACTCCTTTGTTTTCAACAGGGAAAGCTGGCCTCAAAAGATGGCAGATGTTTTCCACCCACACGTAAATATTCTCATTCCTGGTAACGGGGAGGAAGCTCAGCAGCCAGCTGGGTGCCCGTTTCCCATCTGATAAGACGGTTAACTATTAAACTTAAGCCCCTGCCAGGATTTTAACCTTTCCTTTATGTGCCAATAATCAACTAAGCACCTTTACTTGCAGATGTATTTTGCTTTCACTGAGCCCAAAGACTTAGATTTTCTGCGCTGGTAGAGAAGAGAAGAAACCTATCTAACAAAATGAAATTCAACGTAGAGAAAAGGAAAGTCTTACAACTTAGGCAAGAAAAACCAAAATTACACATATAAACTGGGTGAAACCAGGCTTAATAGCAGGAACCGTGAGAGGGATCTTGGAGTCTTAGTGGACAACCAGCTAAATAGGAGCCAGCTATGTGCGGTGGCAGCCAAAAAAGCCAATGCAATCCTAAATTGCATTAACAGAGGGAGTCAATCAAGATCAAAGGAGGTGCTAATACCACTCTATAAAGCCTTAGTAAGGCCACACCTAGAGTCCGGCATCCAGTTTGGGTCACCACACTATAAAAAGGATGTTGAGACTCTAGAAAGAGTGCAGAGAAGAGCAACTAGGATGATGAGGGGACTGGAGACTAAAACATACGATGAACGGTTGCAGGAACTGGGCCTGGCTAGTCTAGTGAAGAGAAGGACCAGGGGAGACAGGAGAGCATCTTCCAATATTGGAGGGGCTGCCACAGAGAGGAGGAAGGGGGTCAAGCTATTCTCCAAAGCACCTGAAGGCCAGACAAGGAATAATGGATGGAAACTGATCAAGGAGAGATTCAACCTGGAAATAAGGAGAAATTTTCTGACAGTGAGGACAATCAACCCATGGAACAGAAGTTGCCTTCAGAAATTGTGGGAGCTTCATCCCTGGAGGCTTTCAAGAAGAGACCGGACTGTCATCGGTCAGAAATGGTGTGGGGTCTCCTGCTTGGGAAGGGAGTTCGACTAGATGACCTACAAGGTCCCTTCCAACTCGGTTCATCTGTTAAATAGCCAGAAAGGTATAAAAAGGATATTTCAGGGACAGGATGAGCATGACTCACTTAGTGCAGGTAGTCCTTGAGTTACGACCGTAAGGGAGCCTGCCTATCACAGCCGTAAATTGTGACAGTCCACGTATCATGTATCCGAACCAGTTTTTTGGACATTATTTTTGCAGCCGTCGTTAAGTGGCTGCTGCGGTCATTAAGCAGACCAATGGGTTTGTTTAAAAAGCATTCTTGTGTATCAGGTGTGTTTCGGTGTATACAGGTAGTCCTTGGTAACAGATCCTGTTCATTATAAGGCATGACGGTCATAAAGCAGGACAAACGAAGGACCTGATTTTCTTTTGTGGCGGTCATTAAGGGAGGGCCGCATTTGAAAAAACAAAGGCCACGGTCGTAAGGCGAATGCAGCAATCGTTAAAGCAACTGATGCAGTCGTTAAGCGAACCCATGGGGTGTTTTTGCCGGAAACTACAAGTAATTGCCAGTTTTTGGCAAAAAAAATGTCGTAAAATGAGGACACATGACCGCAGTGATGTAAATGGGGGCCAGTTGTAGGACAGCCAAAATGCAGAGGTCAGAAAAGGGGTTATATCTACCCCCAAGGACGTCTGTCATAAGTCTTGTGTCCTGTTCTTTTTTTTTTTTTTTTTTTTACAAAGCAAACAGCTTATTTTCTCTGTTTCGCGTCGCTCGAGACAGTGAGACAGGCTGCGTATCAATTTAATTAATTTAATAGATTTCCTGGAATTACAAGCTTTTTAGATATTTTGCATTCACAGTACATTGTGTTCTTCACATTTCTGGTTTTTACCTGATGGTGTGGGACAGGGCGAGGATCCCAAGGACGAAGAAATACATGGAGAGCAGCAGGTTGATATATTCTTGGGAGAAGATCTAAGAGGCAAGACAAAACCAGGCGAGGTGAAACTTCGGGTTTCCCAACGACACAAATGACATTGTAAAAGCACATTCCCGTTTTTATTTTTTTTATATTTTGAGAGTAAAATCAGCCAGCCAGCTAGCTCATCGAAAGCTCTTTCAGGACATTTTTAGAAAAAAATATTATTTGTTAGATAAGTTTACTTTACCTTATTGATTAGCCCTTGGGCCATATCAAAGTGCAGAGTTCCCGACACAAATTATTATTAAAATCTGATAAAAAAACAATTTAAAATGGAATTGGAATAAAATACGATTTAAAATGAGATTGGAATAAAATACAATAATTTAATATATAGATAAATAAATAAAATGGGATAAAATTGTATTTCGGTGCCCCCCCTATTTATTAGTTCTTTCTCTGTATTCCTGCTTGATTATTAATATTTTTTTTTACAAATAACTCAAAGCGACGAACGTCTCCAACACAAATTCTAGATAACGAAAGCAGCAAAGTTCCTGTTGAATGAAACGTTTTGGTAAGAGCTTTAGGAAAGGAAAAAAAAAAATCCACATTTCTTTCTTTCTTTCGATTGACTTTAAATAATCACAGGAAAAAAAGGAACAAAACGCAGAGATAACAAGGAGAGAAAGGCATACATTATCAAAGGAAAACAAAAGCGTAACAAGTGATTTAAAAAAAAGGTGACAAAAATACAGCGGAAGAAAGAAAGAAAAAAAACAGTTATAGCGATAATCAGTTTCAGTTCTATATATACTTATCTAATGCAAATGTTATGCCAGCATGTATCTATTTATTTCTATTAAACACTTATATAACCGTCGTGCTTTTTTAAAAAGCAACTGTATTTTGCAAAAAGGAGTTTCATATTCTGTATTATTATACTTATCCATACTTATCCATCTGTCTCATAGGAGGTGAGTACAATCAGGTCTCTGATCCATTGAGTGAATGGCCCATACATTTATTTTTTTCCAATGCTGCAATATCAGTCTTTTAGCCGTAGTACAACTGGTCCTTGACTCACTTAATGACAGTTCAAAGTTACAGGTAGCCCTCGATTTACGACAACTGAGCCGCAAATTTGTGTTGCTACGTGAGTTATTTGTTAAGTGTGAATTTTGCCCTGTTTTACGACCTTTTTTTTTTTTGCCACGGTTGTTCGGTGAATCACTGCAGTTGTTAAGTGGGTCACACGGTCATTAAATGAATCCGGCTTCCCCGTTGACTTTGCTCTTCAGAAGATGATCATATGACCTCACATGACACCGCAACTGTCATAAATACAAATCCGTTGCCAAGCGTCCGAATTTTGATCACGCGACCACAGAGATGCCGCAACAGTCATAAGTGTGAAAAATGGTCCTAAGTCGCTTTTTTTCAGGGCCGTTGTAACTTTGAACTGTCACGAAATTGTTGTAAGTCAAGGACTACCTGTATCTGCTAAGTGAGCTTTGTCTCATTTTACGACCTTTCTTGCCACAGTTGTTAAGTGAATCACTGCAGTTGTTAAGTGAGTCACACAGTCGTTAAATGAACCCGGCTTCCCCCCCATTGACTTTGCTTGTCAGGTCGCAAAAGGAGGCTCATGGGACCTCCAGGGACACTGCAACTGTCGTAAATACGAGCCAGTTGCCAATTGTCTGATTCTACGAGCGTCGTAAGTGTGAAAAACAGTTATAAGTCACCTTTTTAGTGCTGTTGTAACTTCAAGTGGCCACTAAATGAATGCTTGTAAACCCAGGATTACTTGTATAGTATTTTAATGTTTTCTAACTTTGTTTTATCATGCTGCAACCACAGTCCCACATTCACGTAACACTGAAGCGGGCAGCCTAGAAATGCAATCAATAAATCGCATTAAATAAATATTCGGCTAAAGAGGGAAGTGAGCCAATGAGGAAGTTCCGTTCTGATGGGGATCCCAGGCTCCTTTGCAGCTCAGTGCCTCAGTTTACAATCCCAAACGCCAGCCTCTCCGGGCAAAGAACAAACCCCAAAGACAAACAAATCCAAATTGCAAAGGATATTTCCGATTTACGCCGTGCATTTGTATTTCGACTGGCATTCAAAGCTGCACCTGGCATCAGGTTAACACCCAGGTATTATGCGAGCATTTTCAAGAAATAATATATTTTTAATTTCCTGTTCTGCAGGAAATTCCTGTCCCCCCCCCCCATACATTAAATCTGTTTAGGACCCTAAGTGCAAGAAATAATAATAATAATAATAATCTACAAACAAATAATAAACAGGATTAAGCCACTAGCAACTCCTGATTTTAAAACACCTGGCAAGCTGTTTGCTCTGCGTATTTACCTCTCCTTCCCTCTGAAAATGAGAACCCATTTGGGCATCCAGACGGTCCTTGAGAAAGCTCATTCTTCTTCCACAGGCTAACATGTGCAGCTGGGCATCCTTAAAATACATCAGGGAAACAATCCAGCTACCTTTTCATTCCCACAATGCATCAGTAAGGGGAGGGGAATTATGGGCAACAAAAATGGTGGCTGTGGGGTCCTTGGTGCTCTCTGGAGTTCGGTCGGTTTTTTCGCAGACGTTTGATGAGCCAACTTGATAACATCAACCCCCCCCCTCCTTCTAGCACTGATGATGCTACCTAGTTGGGTCATGAGACGTCTGCAAGAAAACCACTCAGAGAGCTCCAAGGACCCCCACAGTCCTCCTCCTCCTCCTTTGCAAACTCCATTCCCTTTTCTACTACTGATAATGTTCCCTAGCTGGGTCATAAAACGTCTGCAAGAAGCACCCAAGCTCAGAGAGCACCAAGGACTCCATAATCGTCTCATCTTCCTCCACGAACCCTGCTCCTTTCTAGCACTGATGATGTTACCTACATGGGTCATGAAACGCCTGCAAGAAAACCACCAACCTCAAGAGAGCACCAAGGACCCCACAGCCCTCCTCCTCCTCTTTGCAAACCCCATTTCCTTCTAGCACTGATGATGTATCCTAGTTCGGTGATGAAACGCCTGCAAGAAAACCATCGGGCTCCCCTGTTGATTTGAGGTCACAAAAGGGGACACTGCCACTGTCATAAATAGGAGTCTGCTGCCAAGCGTCTTAATTTGGATCACGTGACCCCAGGGGAGGGGGAGAGAGATGCTGGAACGGCCGTTAAGTGTGAAAAAACGGTCACTTTTTGATCCCAGCGCTGTCGTAATTTCAAACGGTCGCTGAACCAAATGGTCGTAAGAAGAGGACCATGGTATAGCTGGCAACTGTTTATTTTATTTATTTATTTTTATTTATTTGTTTCCATTTCTATACCGCCCTTCTCCAAACAGGACTGCGGTGAACAGCCAAAGTAAAAAACAGAACATACAAAATTTAAAAACAGTTTAAAATAATTAAATATTTTGGCCATAAATTAAAACAACCCAATTTAAAATCAATGTAAAATTTAACTCATTTTGAACTCAACTGTTCCTCATTTCTTGTGGTTATTCCCAGAAGCAGCCTCCCTCCAGGCTTCTGGCTTTCTAAATATCTGGAGATGGAAACCACCGCCCTGCAGGAAACACGATTTGCCAATTAACGACGCTTCCTGTCCTGAGGGCGCGGGCCTCGACGTTGCCTGAGACTGGGAAAGGAGGTGTCAAACAGCGACAAAACCCAGTTCAGTCCAAACATCTGGAGGAGGACGTGAAGCTGCAAAAGGGCCGGAGAGGGGGAAATGGGGATTCCCCCTGCCCTCCCGCCGCCCGGGAAACATGGTATTGGCTGGAGGAAGCCAGTTTGGTCTAGAGGTTAAGGCACTGGACTAGAAACCAGGAGAGTGTAAGTTCTAGTCCCGCCTTGGGCATGAAAGCTGGCTGGGGGACTTGGGCCGAGCACCAAGAGACGGTGAGTTCTAGTCCTGCTTTAGTAGTGAAAGTCGACTGGGTGACTTTGAGCCAATCACCAGGAGACGGTGAGTTCTAGTCTTGCCGTAGGCATGAAAGCTGGCTTGGGGGGCTTAGCGCCAATCACCAGGAGACGGTGAGTTCTAGTCCCACATTAGGCACAAAATCCAGCTGGGGGACTTTGGGCCAATCACTAGGAGTCGGTGAGTTCTAGTCCTGCTTTAGTAGTGAAAGTCGACGGGGTGAGTTTGGGCCAATCACCAGGAGACGGTGAGTTCTAGTCCTGCCTTAGGCATGAAAGCCAGCTGGGTGACTTTGGGCCAATCAACAGGAGTCGGTGAGTTCTAGTCCTGCTTTAGTAGTGAAAGTCGACTGGGTGACTTTGGGCCAATCACCAGGAGACGGTGAGTTCTAGTCCTGCCTTAGGCATGAAAGCCAGCTGGGTGACTTTGGGCCAATCACCAGGAGTCAGTGAGTTCTAGTCCTGCTTTAGTAGTGAAAGCCGACTGAGTGACTTTGGGCCAATCAACAGGAGTTGGTGAGTTCTAGTCCTGCTTTAGTAGTGAAAGTCGACTGAGTGACTTTGCGCCAATCACCAGGAGACAGTGAGTTCTAGTCCTGCTTTAGTAGTGAAAGTCGACTGGGTGAGTTTGGGCCAATCACCAGGAGACGGTGAGTTCTAGTCCTGCCTTAGGCATGAAAGCCGGCTGGATGATTTTGGGCCAATCACCAGGTCAGTGTGAGTTCTAGTTCCTAACTGGGGAATTCTGGGAGTTGGAAGTCCCGCCCCCCAATCCTCAAACTGCCAAGGCTGAGAATCCCTGCCTCTTACAGTAAATCGGAGGACTAAGATATGCACAATGCCTTCCTAGAGAATAGGCACAAGGCCACCTCCCTATATTTACATTATGGATTATAAAATATTTTTAACTTCTCCTCTTTGCATCTGGCATTTGTTCCGATCTGCCCGAGGAACTACTCTTGAATATTTTATTACGTATTGAAGAGCTGAACTCCTAGGCAAGCATCGAATTGCAGCGGTCTCAGATCAGAATATCGCTTCTGCGTCTTTCCCTGCTGGGCTTCCCCGTTAATTTAAGGCAAATTTATTTTATAACTAAGTTGCTTTAAGTTTGCATTTGCTTTTCGTGCAATCCACGCGGCTCTGGTTTCACTGAAATTAATCCACCTTCGCTTTTGTCGCACAATTGTTGCAGATCTCTCACACTAAAAACCCTGCACAAACTTTAAAAAAAAAACAAAAAACTAGGTGTAAACGACCTATAAACTGCCTGCAATTACTGCAAGTTCGAATCTCACCAGGCTCAAGGTTGACTCAGCCTTCCATCCTTTCTAAGGCAGGTAAAATGAGGACCCGGATTGTGGGGGCAATAAGATGACTTTGTATAAAAAAAAAGAACACCGCTTGGGTGGGGAGCCCAAAAAGTCCTACTAAGCAGGTATATACAAAAGTATGAAGGCTATTGCTTAACGCATTGTAAGCCGCCCTGAGTCTCCGGAGAAGGGCGGCATATAAATTGAACTAATAAATAAAATAAATAAATATAATTATTTGCTTTCTTGACCTTTAGGAAACCAAATAGCCGCGTTCCTTTGAATGAAACCAGTGCCTCCAGTACATGGCAGACCAAACCAGACCACGCAGTTAAAGCAATATTTCTCAACCTTGGTAGCTTGAAGATGGGTGGACTTCAACTCCCAGAATCCCCCAGCCAGCAGCGCTGGCTGGGGGATTCTGGGAGTTGAAGTCCACCCATCTTCAAGCTTCCAAGGTTGAGAAACACTGAGTTAAAAGGATGACATTAGATTTGGCTTCCAGAATACAAATTCCTTTCTAACAGATGGTTGGAAAAATATTTTCCTCCATCTCCAAGAGGAACCGCAATCCTTCCTGGTCACAAGATAAAAAAAATATTAGATTAGCTGCAAAGCAGAGGAAAGCTGAAATATAAACCGAGCAAGCCCCACCACTCCTCCCTTAGCACTGATGAGGTTACCTAGTTGGGTCATGAAACGTCTGCAAGAAAGCAGCCAAACTCAGAGAGCACCAAGGACCCCACAGCCCTCCTCCTCCTGTTGCTCCCCTTCTCTTCGCCTCCTCTCCCCTTCTTCACCACTCCATCTTCTCCTTTACTCCACACTCCCTTCCAGCACTGATGATGTAACCCAGTTGGGTCATGAAATGTTTGCAAGAAAACAACCAAGCTCAGAGATCACCCATCACAGCACAAGTTTTCCTCCTCCTTCCTCCTTCTCCTCCTCTCTGCAAAACCCCACTCCCTTCTAGCACTGATGATGTTACCTAGATGGGTCATGAAACGTCTGCAAGAAAATAACCAAGCTGAGAGAGCACCAAGGGGAAGAAAACTGCCCCACCCAGGGACTTCTTGTTTCTTTACTTACTTTGAAGAAGAGATAGAGGCCTAGGAGGGTACAGCTGGCAACGATAGGAAAACGGGCCGCATCTCGGCTTGTGATGGTCTCCGGCATATCCGAAGCATTCTAGAAGAGAAACAGGACAGGATTGAGACCCGCCCCCTCCCTTCGGTGTAGCACGCAGAAGCCAGGATTTTGCAACGACTTTCAAAGCCAGCCCACCTCGGTTCGAATCCCTAGCATAGGTCTCCCGCCTGAGCAGGGAGGTTAGACTAGATGACCTCCAAGGTCCCTTCCAAACTCTTGTTATTTTTTTAAAAAAAGTTTTTTTTTATTTTAAACACATTAAAAACAAACCATAGACATACAACATTTATAGAAGAAAAATAAAATAAAAATAAAAACAAAAAAAAGAGAAAAACATCAGTTTTCTTTTCAGCTGTACGCAGTGATCCTTTCTTTCTATATATCAATATTTACAGATATTTTAACTTATTTAACATTCATATTTAACTTTCTTTCATTCCCTCTGTCCTATAAGTTGATCGTCCATATTTTCCCCCCTCCTTTCTTCATTCATTTAACTTATTTCCTTATTTTTCAACCATTCATACCATCTACTCCGTATCTTATAAATACTTTGATTCAGGGTGGATTTGATTTAAATCGAGTTGATTTAAATCACAATTTAAATCATGATTTAAATCACTAGTAAAAAGGCTTGATTTAAATCAACTCGATTTAAATCATAATTTTTAAAGAGCCACTGTCATCTCTGCTCCTCCTTTGACCCACTGTTGACTCACCGATAGTCCCAGTGTTGCAGAATATGCAGCCTCAAGCTCCATTTCATGCTGAAGAAACTAAATTATTTATGTATCTTAAATAGAAAACTATCTTATGATAGATTCTTACCCCAAAAGTTTTTTATTAAAATAAATTCGATAAAAATCAAAAAAATCCAATTTAAATTTAAATTTTTTTTTAAATTTTTAAAAAAATCATTGATTTTTATCCACCCTGCTTTGATTCTTCTTTTCCCTTCATTTCTTTAGTTGGTTTATCTAATTCTGAGCGTTCCAGAAATTTCTTAATTAAATCTTCTTCGGATGGTGCAATTTCTCTCTTCCAATATTGCGCATATACAATACGTGCTGCAGTCAATATATGCAATATGAGGTACTGTATTTCTTGAGCATAATTTTCTATCGAAATTCCTAACAAAAATGGCTAACCTTTTTGCCATCGCGTGCCAAAAGCGTGGGGGGGGGACACGACACACGCATGTGTGCCCACATCCATAATTCTATGTGCCCCGCCCCCACCTCATGCTCCCCCTGCTTTTGGCACGCGATGGCACGGTGGGCCCGGTAGGCCCATTTTTCGCTCTCCCCAGGCTCCAGAGCCTTTCTAGGAACCTGGGGAGGGCAAAAACAGCCTTCCCCACCCTTGCCTAGAGGCCCTCTGGAGGCCGGAAACAGCGTGTTTCCTGACTTCTGGTGGGCCCAGAAGGCCCGAAAATCAACTGGCGAGCTGAGCTCGTGTGCCCACCGATATGGCTCCATGTGCCATAGTTTCGCCATCATGGGTATATACTGTATATACTGTTGTGGCCCCTCAGCGGCCTGTGCAGCTAGTAGCTGATTCCGACAGCAATAATATACACATCAGCTGAACCCCTCCTCATACCACAGCAGAAGTTGTGGCGTGAGGCAAGCAGTCCACCCCACCGAGGATTGTGGTTGTTGGTTTTTACAGTCTTCACAAAAGCAGTGGCTCCACCAAGGCATCCTTGCACAAGAACCGGTGGCAAATTAGCCATTTTGCAGGAAGGCACCGTACAGGAGCTCTGCCCTGCTACATGCAAAACGGCTGTTTTCATTGAACTTTTTCTGCGTTTTGATTTATTTTATTTTTATTTATTAAATTTGTATACCGCCCTTCTCCTGCTGGACTCAGGGTGGTGCACAGCCAAAATGAAGCAACATTCCAATGCAAAATTTAAATTTTTTTAAAAGAATTACACAACTTCGGCCCAACATTTAAAACGTCCCAACTAAAACCCATAGACAAATTAAAAATCTAACATCTCAAAATTTAATCTGAATATCCTGCTAAAGATCCCTTTTGCGGTGCAGCGCTTGGCTGTTTCGTGGGATGACTTGAAATCCTTCTGGCCTCTTTTTTTTTTTATTTTTTAAACCCCCTAAAATGGATTAAAAATAAAAAAAAAAGAGCAACAACAAAACTCTAGTGTCGCAGCCATTTTCAATTTGGTGCCCTGCAGATGTCTTGAATCACACTTTCCATTCTCCCTGCCTTGGTTTGGAGATGCTGGCTAAATCCGATATACGAACCGCAATCCAAAATATCCAGAGAATGTCTGGGTTTTTTTGGAAAAGATTCTCCGGTTTTTAAAAACTCCGGTCCTTCGGTTTAAATCGGATCGGAAAGCAACCCAACGAAAAAGGGAGAATTTTGCTCCGAAAATCAAGGAGAGGATAGAGATGGAAGAGGGGTGGGGGAGAGAAGAGAAATTTTATAGACTCCAGATGTTGCCGAATTACAACATGCCTAAGCCTCGCTGAGAAATGTAGTTCACCAACATAGGAAGGAGGAACTGAGAGGTTCCTGTATGAGGAAAGAGAAACGGTGATTCAGAAAATAAAGGCAGGTAGTTCTCGACTCACGGCCACAAGGGAGCCCAACAATTCTTTCGCTCGCCCACTTTAGGATTGCAAGCTGTTAAATGAGTGACAAGGTTGTTAAGTGAATCTGGCTTCCGCTTTGGCTCTGTCGGAAGGTCGGAAAAGGGGATCACGGGACCCTCCCCGGGATGCTGCAACCGTCATAAATGTGAGTCGGTGACCAAGCGTCTGAATTTCGATCACGTGACCGCGGGGGAAATGCTGCCTTGGTCGTTAAGTGTGGAAAACGGCCATAAGTCACTTTTTTTCAGGGCTTTTGTAACTTCGGTCACTAAACGAATGGTTGTAAGTCAAGGACTATCTGTAAGAATGATGGATTCCTAAACAGAGACCTGTTCACCTAAGATGCAGTGTTTCTCAATCTTGGAAGCTTGAAGATGGGTGGACTTCAACTCCCAGAATCCCCCAGCCAGCGCTGCTGGCTGGGGGATTCTGGGAGTTGAAGTCCACCCATCTTCAAGCTACCAAGATTGAAACACTCTTCTAGTGGATTATTCTCACTATCGGGAAGTTTCTCCTTAATTCCAGGTTGCTTCTCTCCTTGATTAGTTTCCACCTATTGCTTCTTCTCCTGCCTTCGGGTCCTTTGGAGAATATCTTGAGAATATCCTCTTCTTTGAGGCAGCCCCTCAAATATTGGAAGGCTGCTATCATGTCACCCCTAGTTCCTTCATTAAACTAACAGAACAGAATAACAGTTGGAAGGGACCCTGGAGGTCTTCTAGTCCAACCCCCTTCTCCGGCAGGAAACCCTATACCATTTTACACCAATCTCTTCTTAGAAACCTCCTGCGTTGGAGCGCCAAGAACCTCTGGTGGCAAGCTGTTCCACAGGCTGATTGTTCTGACTGTCAGAAAATTCCTCCTTAGTTCTAAATTGCTTCTCTCCTTGATGAGTTTCCACCCATTGCTTTTTGTTCCTACCCTTCTTCAAAGCAATAATTTGACTCCCTCTTATTTGTGGCAGCCCCTCAGATATTGGAAGACTGCTATCAAGTCACCCCCAGTCCTTTCTTTTCATTTTTAATATCTTTTAGTATTTCATATATTCAAATTTTAAAATTGGTTTTAAATTGATTGGGGTTTTAATTTGTCTGGGCCAAAACTATTTAATTTGATTTTAATTCTACTTTTTAAATTTTGTATGTATGTGTTTTATTGTTTGGCTGTGCACCGCCCTGAGTCTTTCGGGAGTAGGGCGGTATAGAAATCAAATCAAATAAAAATAAATAAATAAATAAAAAATAAACTAGACACACCCAATTTCTGCAACCGTTCTTCGTATGTTTTAGCCTCCAGCCTCCTCCTCCTCCTCGTTGCTCTTCTCTGGCCTCTTTCTAGAGTCTCAACATCTTTTTTTGTATCGTGGCAACTAGAACCGGATGCCGGATTATAAAGTATTTGCAAATCTGTGTGATCCCCTCTTAAGAGTTTTAACCGTACTGGATTAAAACCACTGACTGACTCAGGCGCCAGCAGCTCTCACCAGCTGTTAGTGCCCACACTTTAAATATGCTGCAGAAATAATAGAATTATATAGCCTGAAACTGGACAGCTGCTGCGAACGTCAGCAACTGAATCCGGAGTGAATACACCCAATGCAAATCCCGACCTTTTGCGAGGGTCAATGCATCTTCCCCAACACCCATTTAACCATAATTTCCAGTCGAAGTCTGTTAAGAGGTGGGACTTCTTTCTCACCAGGCCCTCTTGGCTACTAACACGTCAGTTCTTTTGACTGTTTTAGCTCTCACCCGTGAAGACTCCTCGCGGTATACATTCAGGAAGGGGAAGGGAAAAACATGGGGAGGGGGAAGTAGATCCACCTTTCCATCAAAAGTCTTGGCTTATTTAAGGGGAGAGGGAGGCAAGAAGGGGAAAGGGAGGGAGGGAGGGAGGGAGAGAGAAAGAAAGAAAGAAAGAAAGAAAGAAAGAAAGAAAGAAAGAAAGAAAGAAAGAAAGAAAGAAAGAAAGAAAGAGGGAAGGGAGAAAGGGAAAGAAAAGGGAGGGAGGGAGTGTGGGAGAGAGAGAGAGAAAAAGAACGAAAGGAAGGAAGGAAGAAAGAAAGAAAAAGAAAGAAAGAAAGAAAGAGGGAGGGAGGGGGAGAAAGAGAAAGAAAAGGGAGGGAGGGAGAGAGGGTGGGAGAGAGAGAGAGAGAAAGAACGAAAGAAAGGAAGAAAGAAAGAAAGGGAAAGAAAGGGAGGGGGGAGAAAGAGAAAGAAAAGGGAGGGAAGGAGGGAGGGTGGGAGAGAGAAAGAACGAAAGAAAGGAAGAACGAAAGAAAGAAAGAGGGAGGGGTAGAAGGAGGAAGAAAAAGGAGGGAGGGTGGGAGAGAGAGAGAGAGAGAGAGAAAGAAAGAAAGAAAGAAAGAAAGAAAGAAAGAAAGAAAGAAAGAGAGGGAAAGAAAGAAAGAAAGAAAGACGGAGGGGAGAAAGAGAAAGAAAAGGGAGGGAGGGAGGAAGGAAAAACATGAATCATATTTATAAGAATCTCTGGAGAAGGGAAGAGACTATATTCTAAATTCAATCCTTTTAAAATTTTAACCCTAATTGGGTTTTTATCCATTCTTTTGATTTATCGGTTATGTTACATTGCAGAACCCCTGTTTGAGAGAGACAGGCAGTTGAGAAATACACAATGTAAAGAAAGGGCCAAAAAGCAGAGACTAAGTAGAAAAAAGGCAAAAATTTGTGTGTTTCCCCCCCCCCCCTATCAATGGATTCAAAGCCGTTGGGGGGGGCGGGGCGCATACCTTTAGTCACTTCTGGGCACAATCCTTTGCACTAATCCTGGGGACCAGCTGGGGTTTCACACACACACACCGCTGCCGAAAAAGGACAAGGGGGGGGGGGAGGCAGACAGGGACATACCCCATTGCTCTATATGGGACCCCCCTATTTGCTCAAACAACACCCCCCACCCACCCAGCCTTACTGGATCCCAGGCAGCAGTCAAGACTGCTGGGATAGATGGTCAGAACCAGCCAAGCTGGGAGCCCAGGAGAAAGAAAAAGACCCTCCCCCCCAATACAACCGGTCTCTTAAATGATCCTTGAAAGCTACAAGCAGTCCTCGCCTTACGACCACAACAGCCCAATTCCTTGTTGCCAAGCGAGGCCATTTTCTAAGTGAACCACCCCCCCAAGTCCCCCCCACCCCCAGTTTTACCACTCTTCTGGCCACAATCCCTGCACGCCGTTAAGCGAGTTGCACGGTCGTTAAGCGAGTCCCCGTGGACTTCGCCATTCAGAAGGCGGCCCAAAAAAAAAAAAAGGGTGGGATCACATCCACACACACACACACACACACACACAACCACGTGAACCGTCGTAAAGGCGAGTCACCCACCCAGCGCGTGAATTTTGATCACGACGGGCCGCGGCGGTCGTTAAGTGTGACCAACGGCCCCTCTTGCTCAAGAGACGTCGTTCACTTTGAGCGGTCGCTAAATGAATGGTTGTAGACGTGTTTCTCAAACGTGGCCCCTTTAAGAGGGGGGGGTTGGACTTCAACTCCCAGAATTCCCCCAGCCAGCTTTGCTGGCTGGGGGATTCTGGGAGTTGAAGTCCACCCCCCCTCTTAAAGGGGCCACGTTTGATTTTTTTTTTTTTTTTAGGGATGAAAGCCCCCCCAAATGAGATAGACTGCCCCTGCTTGGGGAGGCTCTCCTCCTCCTCCTTGCTCACCTTCCCTTTGGCGCAGGTGACGGAGCGCAGCGCCCCGAAGAAGATGGGCAGCAGAGCCATGACCACCAGGCTGCCGTAGGCCAAGGCCATGCCTTCGGGGGTAGCCGGGGGTCTCGTGCCGGCCGCGGGGGCTTCGGCCGCCCCGCTGCCGTTGTGCGCTTCGGCCTGCTCCATGTCGCCGCCGCCGCCGCCGCCGCCGCCGCCACACAACCCCGCAACTTCCGACCCGGCAGAGGCGGCCCCGCAAGAGAGCCCAGGGACACGTTCCCTTACCAGCCGGAAGTGCTCCCGCGGCGCATGCGCGGGCGTCGCAAATCGCAAACCACGCCCCTTGGAAACGACGGCGGCCCGGCCCGTTGCTAGGCAGCCGCCACCACCACCACCACCGCCGGGCCTACTTTGGAGTAAAAAAATAAAAATAATAATAATGGGGAGCCTCGCCTGGGTTTGACTCTTTCTTTCCCACTTACGACCACCACCACCCGGGCCTCGGCAGTGGGGCCTTGAAGCTACGAGGCTCTTTTCTCCCGCTTCCCCCACCCTCGCTCCCCAGACGGTGCGTTCCCACGTAATGATGGCGAGACACGTGTCAGGAGCTGGTGATGCTGGTATGATGACTATTATTGCCCTGAATACTTGTGGTGATTATTGCTGTGTTCCTAGTATATTCTATATAATATAATTAACATAACATAACATAACATAACATAACATAACATAACATAATGATATATTATATTATTATAATATAATATTATAATATTATATTATAATATAATAACATAATATAATAATATAATATAATATAATAAATTTATATTTTAAAATGTTATCTAATTTTAGGTTCTATTTAATTGGGCCAAACTATATTATAATAATAATTTTAATTAGTAATTTTATGATGTTTGTGTATCTATATTTTTCTTGACTGTACACTGCCTTGAGTCCTACGGGAGAAAGGCGGTATAGAAATATAATAAATAATAATATAATATAATATAATATAATATAATATAATTAATATTATTATTATTATTATTATTATTATTATTATTATTATTATTATTATTATTATTATTTTATTTATATACCGCCCTTCTCCCGAAGGACTCGGGGCAGTGTACAGCCAGAATTAAAACATAAATATACAGATATCATGGTTAAAATTAATTAAAATCATTAAATAGTTTTGGCCGAATTTTAAAACCCAAAATTAAAACTCAATTTAAAATCATTCAGTTAGACAGCCCCGCCTGTCGGAACAGTAGGGTCTTGAGGGCACTTATATTATATTATATTATATTATATTATATTATATTATATTATTATAATATATTATATATTATATTATATTATATTATATTATATTATATTATATTATATTATATTATATTATATTATATTATTATATTTGTTATATTATATTATATTATTATAATCATATAACATAACATATAATATAAAACATAATAATACAATAAATATAAATTATATATATAATATAATATAACATAAAATAACATAATATAACATAACATAACTAACACAACACAACACAACACTACAATATATAATAAATATAATATAATATAATATTTCTATAATTGTTGAGGTTATTGTTGTTGTTACTGTGGTTATTATAGCTCTTATTGCTGTAATTATGGGTGTTACTGCTGCGGTTGTTATAGTGCTATTAGTGCAGTTATTATTTTTATTGCTGCTGCAATCATTGCTATTGCTGCTGCGATTGTTATTGCAATTGTTGCAGTTATTTCTATTATTGCTGCAATTATTTGCTATTACTTATTTGCAAGTATTGCTATCCCCTTGGGGATTGGACCAAGGTCACCCAGTCGGTTTACGTGTTTTAAGGCAGGACTAGAACTCCCAGTCACCTGGTGATTGAAAAGTCACCTGCTCAGCTTTATTACCAAAGGCAGGACTAGAACTCAGCATTTCCGGGTGATTGCCTCATTCACCCAGCCGGCTTTCATGCCCAAATTGGGACTAGAATTCATCTAAAAAGATTAAGACAACTGGACCAAGGTTTTTTTAAAACGGAGACGTTTCATTACCCATCCAAGTAACTTCATCAGTCAAATTGAAAATAATATTTAATAATCCTTGATTTGATTTAACCTTTTTAGATACTTTTGGCCTGGATGATTGACTCTTCATTTACATATTGACTATGTGAGAAACAGACTCACCAATCAGAAATTCGACAGAATCATGAAGTGAAGCAGCAAGCAGTTTATTGCATGTAAAATACGTTCTTGCAAGAGCGGGTGGCTAGCAGGTAGGAACACAGAGGAATACATTTCTTCAACTTTTTATTCTCTCCACCCAAACCACAAATCCCTCCCTTCAGCCCCCTTTGACGAAGACCACACGTTTGCAATCTTCCTCGAATGCCTGTTTCTCCATGAATTTCCCCATGCTTCATCTGTTTTCCCACTTTTGCACAGTTCCCCTTTTCCCAACTACCTTTTGTCCCTTTTTAAAAATTTCTTAACCTGTATTCCTTGTTTCCTTACAATCCTTGCAGCATAAGCATTATGAATTGAGGCAAACAATTAATTAAGTTCTCCACTATATTACTAGACTGTTCGTTTAAAACTGTTAACTAATCTGTTTGACCAAGCTGACTCGCTTACCAGATTAACAGTTGCTTCCTGTTGAATTTTTTACCTTTAATGTACCAATGTCCTACTGAACTTTTTATTATTATTATTATTATTTATTAAATTTTTATACCGCCCCCTCTCCCGAAGGACTCGGGGCGGTGAACAGCCAAAATTAAAAACACACAATACAAATATTAAAATACATTAAAACAAAATTAAATTATCTTAGGCTTCTCCAATTTAAAACCCCGTTACCCATAAAATTCACCCAATTAAAAATTTTTAACCCAGCCCGGCTTGCTGAAATAAAAAAGTCTTCAGGGCCCGGCGGAAGGTCCGGAGGTCCGGGATTAGTCGTATCCCTGGGGGCAGCTCATTCCAGAGGGCGGGTGCCCCCACAGAGAAGGCTCTTCCCCGGGGGGTCGCCAGCCGACATTGCCTGACAGACGGCACCCTGAGGAGACCCTCTCTGTGGGAGCGTGTTGGCCGGTGGGAGGTTATCGGAGGCAGCAGGTGGTCTCGTAAATAACTGGGTCCTAAGCCATGGAGTGCTTTGAAGATGAGAACCAACACCTTGAAGCGCACTCGGAAGATCACTGGAAGCCAATGCAGCTCGCGCAGGAGAGGTGTCACGTGGGAGCGCCATGCCACCCCCATAAGTACCCGCGCGGCCTCATTCTGCACCAGTTGGAGCCTCCGAGTGCTCCTCAAGGGGAGCTCCATGTAGAGAGCATTGCAGTAGTCAATTTTATACCCACAACTCTTTAAAAATTGCTTTCTCTGCATAAACAACATTCTCTCCATCAGTTTCTTACAACTGGAACTCGTGTTTTCCTGCTTTCCAGTCTGATGTCTTAACCATTAGACCAAACTTCCTCTCACCAATTGATCGAGGTGGGGAGCGATGATGATGTTCCCAAAGGCAGGGGAAGCCATGGACAAAGGCTATCTTGAAACCCTATAGTGGCATTCTTTTGTTGGTGACATCTGGAGCATGCCAGCCTTGCTGAAGCTCGAAGGACGGGCAGGAACAATAGGAGACAGGTGTCCCAGGCCCTGAAGCGTGAAGACCTTGATAGAGAACGACTGGCACTTTAAACTCCCTAGTGGTGGGATTCAAGTAATTTAACAACCAGTTCTCTGCCCTAATGATTTCTTCCAAAAACATTCCAACCAGTTTTCCAAATTGCTCAGAAAGTTAACAACCGGTTCCACTGAAACTCCCCCAGAACCCAGCTGGTCAGCTGGGAGGGGAAAATGCTCATTTTGCAAGGTGTCCTTTGGTGACAAAGGCTGTGTTTGCATCTCTCTCTTTTTTCAGTCACACCCTTTTCTTTCTCCTTTGAAAACGGTCACGGAAGACGACATGACAAGAAACAACAGATGGAAACTCAGCAAGGAGAGAAGCAACCTAGAATTAAGGAGAAATTTCCTCACAGTGAGAACAATTAATCAGTGGAACAACTCGCCTCCAGAAGTTGTGAATGCTCCAACACTGGAAGTTTTAAAGGAGATGTTGGATAACTATTTGTCTGAAGTGGTGTAGGGTTTCCTGCCTGGGCAGGGGGTTGGACTAGAAGACCTCCAAGGTCCCTTCCAACTCTGTTATTTTGTTATTCTGACATAACATAAGGGATTAGCGCCAGACTAGGCAAAATTAAACACAATACAGAATAACAGAGATGTACCTTATACAGGTAGTCCTTGACTTACGACCACAGTTGAGGTCAAAATTTCTATTGCTAAGTGAGACAGTTGTTAAGCGAGTTTTTTCCCATTTTATGACCTTTCTTGCCACCGCTGTTAAATGAATCGCTGTAGTTGTTAAATTAGTAACAGGGTTGTTAAGTGAATCTGGCTTCCCCATTGAGTTTGCTTGTCGGAAGTTTGCAAAAGGGGATCATGTGACCCTGGGACACTGCAACCGTCATAAATACGAGACAATTGCCAAGCATCTGAATTTTGATCACGTGACCATGGGGATGCTGCAGTGGTCATAAGTGTGAAAAGCCGTCGTAAGTCACTTTCCTCACAGTGCTGTTGTAACTTCGAATGGTCACTGAACGAACTGTTGAAAATCGAGGACTACCTGTGTATACAACCCAGGATTGTATTCCATCTATCTAATGGAATGGACCATAAAACCTTATTTGTGATCATAATAAAGGATTATCTTGCAAGGCTTGGTACAAATGATTAGTGAAAACAGTTTTATTGCCGTTCCTGAAACAGAATGTGGGGTGCGCAGCCTTGCACTCCCTACTACAGGATCTTAATCAGTATATTCACTGATTTTTCTTGAAAATTTGAAAACCACTCCAGAAGCAATGCATATCAGCTGCCGATGCGCTTCTGGATCCATCTCAGGATGTCGGTTGCCACCTTCAAAGCCCTCTATGGCTTAAGGCCAGGTTATTTGAAGGACCCTCTTTTCCTAGTTGCATCTACCAACCTAGCAGCATGAGGAGGCAGGGGATGTTTTGAGTCCCCTCTCCTAAGGAGGTCCATCTGGTGGGACCCAGAAGAAGGGCCTGCTCCGTCGTTGGTCCATCCCTGTGGAAATAAGCCAAAAGTGCTTTTTCAAGAGGCAACTGGACTTCCTTATTTTTCTTTGAAGATGTTTCACTTCTCGTCCAAGAGGTTTCTTGTGTTCTAGTAGTTGAGGGGCTGCCACAAAGAGGAAGGGGTCAATTATTTATTTTCAAAAACACCAAGAAGGCAGGACAAGAAACAAGGGATGGAAACGAATCAAGGAGAGAGGCAACCTAGAATTGAGAAGAGATTTCCTAACAGAGGACAATTAACCAGTGGAACAGAAGTTCCAGAACTTGCCTTCAGAAGTTTTGGGTGCTTCATCACCGGAGGCTTTTAAGAAGAGACTGGATTGTCACTTGTCTGAAATGGTGTAGAGTCTATTGTGAAGTTTCCGAAAGATGCCCTAATTAATTCATGAGCCATGAGCTGAACTTCAAAAGAAATACAGTCATTTATTAGGAGCACCATTTCAGCAATATTCGGATGCAGTTAGAACTAATCCCACGTAGATTTACGTTCCCCTATGACCCTGTCTCTCCCCTCCTCTCTGGCCATGTCATAAATCACATTCTCCAATTAACCACTTTGGCTGGCTGTGAAATCCAACACCCTCCTTCTGACTGCGGTCAGGAAGAATGTATGGAATGCGCTTCAGTTAGGGAAATCAATCAGCTCTATCAGTTCTCCCTCCCTCCTGCTCATGGCAACTTGAAAGCTTTGCAAGTTGACATCTATTGCTTGAGCAGGGGGTTGGACTAAATGACCTCCAAGATCCCTTCCAGCTCTATTCTGATTCTCTCAGAGGTGAAGAAACTTCTTGGTTGAGAAGTGAAACGTCTTCAAAAGAAAAAGCAGAAAGTCCAGTTAGCAATAGCAATAGCCCTTGCAGGCCTCTCTAAGCGGTTTACAGAGTCAGCATAATTGCCCCCAACAATCTGGGTCCTCATTTTACCCACCTCGGAAGGACGGAAGGCTGAGTCGACCTTGAGCCAGTCGGTCAGGATTGAACTGCTGGCAGTGGGCAGAGTTAGTCTGCAATACTGCATTCTAACCACTGGGAGGGAAGGAAGGAGGGAGGGAAGGAAGGAAGGAAGGAAGGAAGGAAGGAAGGAAGGAAGGAAGGAAGGAAGGAATAGCACTTAGACTTATATACCGCTTCATAATACTTTTATAGCCCTCTCTAAGCGGTTTACCCCCAACAATCTGGGTCCTCATTTTACCGACCTCGGAACGACGGAAGGCTGAGTCAACCTTGAGCCTGGTAAGATTTGAACTGCCAAATTGCAGGCAGCCGGTAGTCAGCAGAAGTAGCCTGCAGTACTGCACTCTTAACCACTGCGCCACTGTGGCTCTTGAAGAAGCATCTTTGGGATAACCATGACCTGAATGACTGAGCATAGACACTGCAGAGATAAGACTGGCCCCCACCCTAAAAAGGCCCCGAAGACCTGAACAGGCCTGGAGACCCCAGGGGGATACGGAGTCCACCAACTGGTTGTTTTGATCACGGTCACCAGAAAGTTTGAGGTTCATTGGCGCTTGCATTTGGAATTTTATTTCTCCGAGCTGCCAGAATCGCCCTGAGTCAACTGGGCTGCCAAATCAACCTGAAGCAATGTATTTATTCAACTTAACAAACCGTCCATCTCTCCTGGAGATTTATTTATACATAAATGATGGTAGGAGGGGAAACGCCAGGAAGGAGCAGAAGAGCAGGATGGATCTGCTGCTGAAGGAGGTGGTGAGCTCAAGCCAAGCTCGGTTCGTCTTTTGTCTCTCGTTTTGGAGGAAGAGGAAACCCTGAATACTTGATTGGTGAGAGCTGGACCAAAGAACCTCGATTATGGCAGGGAATGCTGGGTTGTAGACTCGCCAGGAAACCCTTGTAGGAAACCAATCACATCGGGAAACCAAGCCACACTAGGAATGCAGGAAGAGTCCTAGGGAATGAGTCACCATGCAAGTTTCTCGGCCTCCAGGGGGTAGCAAAATCCCATTATATGGACTATCCTGTTTGTGGAAAGTCTGGAGAGATTCTCAGTTCTCCAGGTCACTGTTGTCCCAAAAGTGTTTTTTTTTTTTCAGGAGGCAACTGGACTTCCTTGTTTTTTCTTTTTGAAGACGTTTCGCTCCTCATCCAAGAAGCTTCTTCAGCTCTGGCTGGATGGTGGGGAATGGAAGGATTTATACTCCTTGCAAGACAGCTGGAGATTTGAACCCTTTTAGAGGGTCGTTGAAGCCCTTGGAAGTTTATCTGTGTCCTCAGGGTCACCTGAGTAGTGCTCTTGGTTCCTGTAGTGTGCAATTTTTTCCTCTGGAAATCTGTTCCTACTCCCGCACCATCCAAACGAGGTTCATCCCAAATTGAATAGCTAAAAGTCTTTAAAAAAAAACAAAACAAGAAAGTTTGCTGAGCACATTGTAAGCCGCCCTGAGTCTCCGGAGAAGGGCGGCATATAAATCAAATTTAAAAAAAATTAAATTAAATTAAATTAAAAAACAAAAGTCCAGTTTCCTCCTGAAAAAGCACCTTTGGGACAGCCATGACCTGGAAGATTGAGAATCTCTACAGAATTTTAGCTATACAAGTTGGGACAAACACCCTTGGAATGGTGTAGTCCAGGGGTCAGCAACCTGCGTCCCTGGAGCCGCATGTGGCTCTTTCACCCCTCTGCTGCGGCTCCCTGTCACTCAAAATATGCGTCACAACCACCAATGTGTGACACCCGCCGGCACACCATGTATTGAGCTTTCCAACCTCCAGTAGGCCAACCATGGATAAATCCAAGAAAAGAAAAGTTTCAGAAGAAAACAGAACGTTTAATTCAACTATATATGCTAGTTTTGTGGCTGCTCAAGAAATAGGAAGATTATTTTTTTTTTTGTGGCTCCCGGTGTTTTCTTTTCTGTGGGAAAGTGGTCCAAATGGCTCTTTGAGTGTTTAAGGTTGCAGAGCCCTGGTGTAGGAGTATGAACAGATTTCCAGAGAAAAAATTGCAGACTACAAGAACCAGGAGCACCACTCAGGTGAGCCTGAGGACACAGATAAACTCCAAGTGGCCTCAACGACCCTCTAAAAGGATGCAAATGACCAGCTGTCTTGCAAGGAATATAAATCCTTCCCTTCCCCACTGTCCTGACAGAGCTGAAGAAGCTTCTTGGATGAGAAGCGAAACGTCTTCAAAAAGAAAAAACAAGTCCAGTTGCCTCCTGAAAAAGCACCTTTGGGAGATCCTATTCGTGGCAGCCAGAAAACCCAACGTGAATTACATCCATCGTCCCCTGCATTCTCTTCTGGAGCAGGTGTCCAAGTCTGTATTTGGATCTCAGGGGCTGCCCCAAAGAAGAGGAGGTCAAAACTATTCTCCAAAGGAAAAAGGAACAGCAACGGATGGAAACTCATCAAGGAGAGAAGCAACCTGGAATTAAGGAGAAACTTCCTGACAGTGAGGACAATTAAACAGTGGAACTGCTCGCCACCAGAAGTTGTGGGTGCTTCATCGCTGGAGGTTTTTAAGAAGAGATTGGACAACCATTTGTCTGAAGTGGTATAGGGTTTCCTGCCTGAGCAGGGGGTTGGACTAGAAGACCTCCAAGGTCCCTCCCAACTCTTCTGTTATTTTGTTATTCTGAGTTAAGATGTTTTTGTCTTTGGTTCTGTTTTCATTTAAAGGCTAGTCCCTGGGGTTTTTTTTTTAGCTAGGTGGACTGTAAACTAAAAGAAAAATACAAAGCTGGGAACACTGGGAAGAGCCCAAGATTAGTTATTGCTAATAAAATCAATTTTTTCCAGCCAAGGTTTGGATTTCTCTTTGATTAGTTTCCATCGGTTACTTCTTGTCCGGCCATCTGGTCCTTTGGAGAATAGCTTCACTCCCTCTTCTTTGGGGCAGCCCCTTAAATTTTGGAACACTGCTATCAAGTGACTCCCTCGTCCTTCTTTTCATTAAATTAGAAATACCCAATTCCCGCAACCGTTCTTTGTGTGTTTTATCCTCCAGCTCCCTAATCATCTTTGTTGCTCTTCTCTGCATTCTTTCCAGAGTCTCAACATCTTTTTGTGTCACGGCGACCAAACGCGGAGGCATATAACATGCATCTCATTTAACATATAAAATTTAGCAATTAACATTTTACAGAGACGGAGAAAGAAGGGCAAAAGTATAGCAGCTCTCAGGATGACGTACATTGCAAAATAGAATGGAATGGAACAGGAACTAAGGATAGGATAGGATAGGATAGGATAGGATAGGATAGGATAGGATAGGATAGAATAAAAGAGAAGAGAAGGAGAAGAGAAGGAGAAGGAGAAGAGAAGAGAATTAGGATAGGATAGGATAGGATAGGATAGGATAGGATAGGATAGGATAGGATAGGATAGGATAGGATATTGGAATGAATAGAATAGAATAAATAGAATAGAATAAATAGAATAGAATATAGAATAGAATGAGAATGAGAAGAGAAGAGAATTAGGATAGGATAGGATAGGATAGGATAGGATAGGATAGGATAGGATAGGATAGGATAGGATAGGATAGGATATTGGAATGAATAGAATAGAATAAATAGAATAGAATAAATAGAATAGAATATAGAATAGAATGAGAATGAGAAGAG
The DNA here is from genome assembly GCF_029215685.1 of Pituophis catenifer annectens. NCBI lineage: Eukaryota > Metazoa > Chordata > Lepidosauria > Squamata > Colubridae > Pituophis > Pituophis catenifer. The sequence goes on along the minus strand of NW_027256883.1, from coordinate 213,483,140 downwards.
AAGAGAATTAGGATAGGATAGGATAGGATAGGATAGGATAGAATAGAATTAGGATAGGATAGGATAGGATATTGGAATGAATAGAATAGAATAAATAGAATAGAATAAATAGAATAGAATATAGAATAGAATGAGAATGAGAAGAGAAGAGAATTAGGATAGGATAGGATAGGATAGGATAGGATAGGATAGGATAGGATAGGATAGGATAGGATAGGATAGGATAGGATAGAATAGAATTAGGATAGGATAGGATAGGATATTGGAATGAATAGAATAGAATAAATAGAATAGAATAAATAGAATAGAATATAGAATAGAATGAGAATGAGAAGAGAAGAGAATTAGGATAGGATAGGATAGGATAGGATAGGATAGGATAGGATAGGATAGGATAGGATAGGATAGAATAGAATTAGGATAGGATAGGATAGGATATTGGAATGAATAGAATAGAATAAATAGAATAGAATATAGAATAGAATGAGAATGAGAAGAGAAGAGAATTAGGATAGGATAGGATAGGATAGGATAGGATAGGATAGGATAGGATAGGATAGGATAGGATAGGATAGGATATTGGAATGAATAGAATAGAATAAAGAAGAGAAGAGAAGAGAAGAGAAGAGAAGAGAAGAGAAGAGAAGAGAAGAGAAGAGAAGAGAAGAGAATTAGGATAGGATAGGATAGGATAGGATAGAATAGAATAGAATAGAATAGAATAGAATAGAATAGAATAGAATAGAATAGTTGGAAGGGACCTTAGAGGTCTTCTAGTCCAACCCCCTCCTTAGGCAGGAAACCTATACCATTTCCAGTGTTGGAGAATTCACAACTTCTGGAGGCAAGTTGTTGTTCCACTGGGTAATTGTCCTCACTGTTAGGAAGTTTGTCCTTAGTTCTAAGTTGCTTCTCTCCATGATTAGTTTCCACCCATTGCTTCTTGTCCTGCCTTCAGGTGCTTTGGAGAATAGCTTGACTCCCTCTTCTTTGGGGCAGCCGCTGAGATACTGGAAGACTGCTATCATGTCTCCCCTCTTTTCATCAAACTAGACCTACCCAGTTCCTGCAACCATTCTTCATATGTTTTAGCCTCCAGTCCCCTAATCCTCTTTGTTGCTCTTCTCTGCATTCTTTCTAGAGTCTCAACATCTTTTTTTACATCATGGCGACCAAAACTGAATGCAATATTCCAAGTGTGGCCTTACCAAGGCCTTATAAAGTGGTATTAACACTTCACGTGATCTTGATTCTATCCTTCTGTTAATGCAGCCTAGAACTGTGTTGGCTTTTTTGGCAGCTGCTGCACACGGCTGGCTCCTATTTAAGTGGTAGAGAAACACCACGGTCTACTCCGGATGTGTACATGTACATGGCGAGAGAAAAAAATCTTTTGAGTTTACCAGACGGATGGCCCAGGGAACGAAGACGTTCCAGAATCTGGCGGTCCTGCTAGAAATAGTTTGAAACCTCCTCCCAGAGGGGAGCCACAGAAACAGACCGTAAAGAGGGTGTGGGGGGGTGTGGGGGGGTGTGGGGGGTCTCTCACAATGCTTTGAATTCATCATGGATTTGGGTGACCGGAAGGGATGTGCTCAGAAAAAAAATTACCCCTGCGAACTTTAGCCCATTTTAAGATCTGTAATTGACTCTGTGCAACTAATCTGGGGGTTTCGTTGCCGCAGAAAAGCGAAGCCTCCTGGGTTTTTGTCCTTCCCTGGGAAGCTGCTTGTGCAAAGCTTCCCATCGTCCGACATGGCAAGAAACGGCCCCGGGGAGGACCCAGCTGCATCGTCCAGCCTTTTGCTTCTGACCACAGCCGGTCCTCAACTTACGACCGTTCATTTAGTGACCGTTCCAAGTCACAACAGCTCTGGAAAAAAAAGTGGCTTGTGACCGGTTTTTGTACTTAACGACCGTCGTAGCGTCCCTGAGGTCAACATGATCAAAATTCGGATTCTTGCCAACGGGGTTCGTATTTATGACGGTCGCAGCGTCCCAGGAGTCACGTGATTTCCCCTCCTCCCCCCACTTTTGCGACCTTCGGACAAGCCAAGTCCATGTGGAAGCCAGATTCACTTAACAACCAGGTTACTGCAGTGATTCACTTAATAACTGGGGAAAGAAAGATCTTAAAAGGGGGCGAAAAAAGTCACCGAACTCGTGTCTCCCCGAACAGCAGAAATGTTGGGCTGAATTGTGGTCGTAAGACGAGGACTCTCCCTGTAAACAGAGCAAAACTTCTCTTGGCTTCTTTCTGGATCTTTTTCACCGGGGCGAAGTTTATAGCTCTCTAATGAAACTGCCTTGTAAAGGGAATCAGATGTTCCACATAGCTGGAAAGGAGCCAGGAATCACTGGAAAATTGGCCGAAAAATGCATTTTCCTTTGGAATTCTTCCTTTCCTTGTGGAGTTGTTGATTAGCACGTTGGCGTTCGCGTTATTATTTCCTATTAAACATCTTTCCCGTTTCCCAGCATCTTGTTGTCTGGTCTGTTAGCCAGCTGTGGGGGGGGGGGGGGGGTTCCTCTACGGGCAGTCCTTGCCTTATGACTGTGATGGGGACCAGAATTTACATTACAGGTAGTCCTCGATGTACGACTGCAATGGAGCTCAGAATTAATGTAGCGAAGGGAGAAATTTGTTAAGTGAGTTTTGCCTCATTTTCCCGACTTTTCTTATCAACGTTGTTAAGTGAATCACTGCAGTTCTGAAACGAGTAACACAGTCGGTAAGTGAATCCAACTTCGCTACTGACTTTGCTTGTCAGAAGTCGCAAAAGGAGATCATGTGACTCCGGGACGCTGCAACCGTCATAAAATATGAGTCAGTTGCCAAGCGTTGAAATTTTGCAGCATCCCCACGGTCAGGGAATTTGGACGCTTAGTAACTGACCCATATTTATGACGGTTGCAGCATCCCGGGAACATGCGATCCCTTATTTGCGACCTTCTGACAAGCAAAGTCAACGGGAAGCCTGATTCACTTAACAACGCAGTTACTAATATAGCAACTGCAGTGATTCCTTTTAACAATTGTGGCAAGGAAGGTCGTAAAATGGGGCAAAATTCATTTAACAAATGTCTCACTTAGCCACAGAAGGAGTCAACTTATTTTCCAAAGCACCCGAAGGCCAGACAGGGAATAATGGATGGAAAGTAATCAAGGAGAGAAGCAACCTGGAATTAAGGAGCTGACAGAACGCTGACAGAAACTTCCTGACAGTGAGAACAATTAACCCGTGGAACTGCTTTCCACCAGAAGTTGTGGGAGCTTCATCACTGGAGGCTTTCAAGAAGAGACTGGACTGCCATCTGTCAGAAATGGTGTAGGGTCTCCTGCTTGGGTAGGGGGTTGGACTAGATGACCTACAAGGTCCCGTCCAACTCTGTTAATCTGTGAAAGAGGAGGTCAATCTACTCTACAAAGCACCTGAAGGCAGGACAAGGAATAATGGATGGAAGCTGAACAAGGAGAGATTCAACCGGGAAATAAGGAGGAATTTCCTGACAGTGAGAACAATCAATCGATGGAACAGAAGTTGCCACCCGAAGTTGTGGGAGCTTCATCACTGGAGGCTTTCAAGAAGAGACTGGACTGCCATCAGTCAGAAATGGTGTAGGGTCTCCTGTTTGAGTGGAGGGTTGGACTAGATGACCTCCAAGGTCCCTCCCAACTCTGTTATTCTGTTAAAGCACAGCCATGAACAGAGATTTTTTTTTTTAATTTGATTTATATGCTGCTCTTCTCCGGAGACTCAGGGTGGCTTACAGTGCGTTAAGCAATAGCCTTCATCCTTTTGTATATTTATACAAAGTCAGCTTGCCCCCACAATCCGGGTCCTCAATTTACCTACCTTAGAAAGGATGGAAGGCTGAGTCAACCTAGAGCCTGGTGAGATTCGAACTTACAGTAGTTGCAGACAGCTGGTGTTAATCACAATGCTTTTAGTCTGCTGAGCCACCAGGCCCTTCTCTTGAATTGAGGTTCAAGCCAACATCTAGATAACAGGGACAAGCAACCAAGTAAGTATAAAATAATATCCTCGTGATGGAGCTACCAAGGAGAAAAACCACACCCATACTACCCACACTGGCAGGGGAAGCTGCTGCCAGACTACAAGATCTAAATCAAAGGAGCCCAAGTTTCATATTACGGTCTTTATTTACTGAGGCAAGTGATCCTTAACGCAACTCTTTGTCTTTCAAAGTCTTCTTGGGACCCATCAAAATTTCTGAATGGAAGCTGAGCTTAGGAGATGGGAGGGAGAGGGTTTAGGGTGTTTTTAAAATGTCCCCTTAAAAAAAAAAAATACTCTGAGCGTCTTAAAATAGAGATGAATCATGAATTCACATTTCAAGCTAAGAACAAAGATAAGAGGCTCCTGGGAGCAGTGGTCCTTTCTCACCCCCTCCCACTCCCCACCTCCCAAAATCTGACCTTTTGCCTTCGCATGTTGTTTCCTTTGGACAACATCTGCCCACCAATCCTTCTTCCTCAATCACACACAAGTGGCGCACAAGCAGTTCACTCTTTGTAGCCCAACATTTCGGATTCCATCCCACATCCGTGTGGCTGCATATATTATATCTCTGGTCTCTGGGATTTCCAAAGCTGCACACATATGTAATTAAAGATGCTGGGTTAAGAAAGAGTGGAATAGAGAATATTTCAGGACAATTGCAAAATCACATCCAAAAAATCATTTTTCTCTCATTTTACTTATTTCTATCTATTTCTATATCTATCTATCTATCTATCTATCTATCTATCTATCTATCTATCTATCTATCTATCGGTTCAATTTATATGCCGCCCTTCTCCGGAGACTCAGGGCGGTTTACAATGCGTTAAGCAATAGCCTTCATACTTTTGTATATACCTGCTTAGTGGGGCTTTCCCCCCCCCAGTGGTGTTTTATTTTTATACAAAGTCATCTTATTGCCCCCACAATCTGGGTCCTCATTTTACCTACCTCGAAAGGATGGAAGGCTGAGTCAACCTTGAGCCTGGTGAGATTCGAACTCACAGTAATTGCAGGCAGCTGGTGCTATTTAACAGCACTTTAGTCTGCTGCGCCACCAAGGCTCTGTCTATCTATCATGCATCTATCTATCATCTATTCCTACCTGCCTGCCTGCCTACTTCTCTCTCTATCTGTCATCTATATCTATCTATCTATCTATCTATCTATCATGCATCTTATCTATCATCTGTTCCTGCCTACCTACCTCTCTCTCTATCTGTCATCTATATCTATCTATCTATCTATCTATCTATCTATCTATCTATCTATCTATCTATATATCTTTGGATTTTGGATTTTTAATCTTTTGCATAAAATAAAAATTAAAGAAGAAGAACAAAATAAAACAGGAGAGGAGACAGTGGGCATCCTTATTTTGTTCCTTTTTGTATCTCACAGGGTTGATTACAACTCCATTAATAACTTTTCTCCTTTCTGTGAAGTTTAAATCAATATTATAAAGTTCTCTCCAAAATTCTCATCTTCCAAAACCTTTGAACAAAAGAAGGTAGGAAACCTTTGTTTGTCTCCTGCACAATTTTTGGACACCTCTTGGGACGTACGCATCAATTGTGGCTTTTTGTTTCTTTGCAACAGGTAAATCAAGGTTAGAATGGCATATCCAACCCGCTGGCTTAGCTTGACGGGAGAATCTAGTTTGTTATGACAAAGAAAAATTGTCCCTTTCGTCGGTCGAAGGTCCAACAAATTATAACCTAACAAAGCCCTGGCTGCAAGTAATTCTCTTCGCTGCAGCAGCTCAGATTTTAAACAACTTGCAAAAAAACCCGTTTAGCTTCCATGTAATCAGCTCAATTCTTGGAAAATTCCCCTTGTGTTCACTCATCCTATTTAAAAAAAAAAAACTGCAGCACAGCAGATGCTCCCTAGAAGGAAAACACACAGCAAGGAAACGGCCGTAAGATTGGATGCCTTGGCAATGGTACAGTGAATTGAGGGCTCAGTCTGAGCATAACTTGTTAGAAAGATGCCAAGAACAGTGATGGCTAACCTTTTTGCCATTGTGTGCCAGGAGGGAGGGGGTGGGGGGGTCGTACACGCGTGTGCCCACGCCCATAATTCTATGCGCCCCGCCCCCGTGCATGCATGCAAGACACCCCTCCCACGCTCCCCATGTTCCTGGCATGCGATGATCCGGTAGGCCCATTTTTCTCTCTTACCATGGTCCAGAGCCTTTCTAGGAGTCTGGGGAGGTTGAAAACAGCCTTCCCCACCCCCACCCCTAGAGGCCCTCTGGAGGCCAAAAACAGCCTTTGGGATCAGAAGTTGGCAAACGGGCCGTTTTTGGCCTCCGGGGGTGGGTGGGGAAGGCTGTTTTCGCCCTCCCCAGACTCCTAGAAAGGCTCTGGAGGCTGGGGGCAGCAAAAAACGGGTCTTCCCCACCACTGCCCAAAGTCCTCCGGAGGCAGGAAAGAGCCTGTTTCCCTACTTCTGGTGGCCCCAGAAGGCCCGAAAATCAGTTGGCGTGCACCGGAGCTGAGCTCGCGTGCCCACCGATATGGCTACACGTGCCATAGGTTCGCCATCACGGCCCTAGAAAGTGTGCAGAGAAGAGCTACAAAGTGAGGGAAGACCCCCCCTCCACCTCTCCTAGAAGAATGAAATATTTTGAGAAATATTTAAAAAGGCAGAATATTATATTTCCCCTAAAAGAGAAATAGAAATCTTAAGGGAGACAAAAACTCAGAGCCCCAGCTCCTTTCCCCCCAGCAGATATTTTGTGCCCATTAAGAAAGACTGGGCCATCCTATCTACGAAACAAAAGATCTTCAGCTCCAGAGTGATGGGATTAAGAAGAACAGATCCTTCAGGACATCGTAGGATTAACCCACTACCATTTAACAGCAGAGCTCACTACATTGCCCCATCCCCTAAGGACATTGCATCACCTTCCAAACTTCAACCAAACTTAGCTCAGACCAACCTATAGAGCCAGCTATGACCTCTACATAACCCCTGCAACAGCCAATAGAATACATGGTTCTTGCACAGGAACAGGAAGCTCAAGTGCAAAGCCCAAGAGAAGGTATAAATACCCTTCACTCTCAACTCCCTGTGGTCAGCTGCACCAGGACCTCGAACCCATGTGGTTCTGCTTCACCATTAAACCATCTTTCCAATCAGCCTCCATGTTTCCAGTGTCTTTCTCCCGGCTTGGCACTGAACCCCAATGAATATTTCTCCCAACAAAAAATAATAAACAATCTGGGTGCTAAATCGTACGATGAACGGTTGAGGGAACTAGATATGTCTGGTCTAACGAAGAGAAGGATAGGGAAGGACAGGATCAATATCTTCCAGGACTTGAGGGGCCGTCACAGAGAAGAAGGGGTCCATCTGTTCTCCAAAACACCTGAGGGCAGGAGAAGAAGCAACAGGTGGAAACTAATCAAGGAGAGAAGCAACCTAGAACTAAAGGAGAAACTTCCTTACAGTGAGGACAATTAACCAGTGGAACAGCTTCCTTTCAGAAGTGGTGGGTGCTCCATCACTGGAGGTCTTCAAGAAAGCCATTTGTCCGGAGTGGTGTAGGGTCTCCTACTTGAGTAGGTGGTTGGATTAGAAGACCTCCAAAATACCTTCCAACTCTGTTATTCTGTATTCTGCAAGGGTTCATGAGTGCAGAGAAGAGCAACAAAGACGATTAGGGGACTGGAGGCTAAAACATATGAAGAACGGTTGCAGGAACTGGGTATGTCTAGTCTAATGAAGAGAAGGACTAGGGGAGACATGATAGCAGTCTTCCAATATCTCAGGGGTTGCCGCAAAGAAAAAGGGGTCAAATTATTCTCCAAAGGACCAAAAAGAAGAACAAGAAGCAATGGATGGAAACTAATCAGTGGAACTATTTGCCTTCAGAAGTTGTGGAAGCTCCATCACTGGAGGCTTTTAAGAAGAGACTGGACAGCCATTTGTCCGGAATGATATACAGTCAGGTCCAGAAATATTGGGACATCGACACAATTCTAACATCTTTGGCTCTATACACTACCACAATGGAGTTGGAATGAAACAAACACAATGTGCGTTAACTGCAGACTGTCAGCTTTAATTTGAGGGTATGTACATCCAACTCAGGTGAACGGTGTAGGACTTACAGCAGTTTGCATATGTACCTCCCACTTGTTAAGGGACCAAAAGTAATGGGACAGAATAATAATCATAAATCAAACTTTCTCTTCTTAATATTTGGTTGCAAATCCTTTGCAGTCAATCACAGCCTGAAGTCTGGAACGCATAGACATCACCAGACGCTGGGTTTCATCCCTGGTGATGCTCTGCCAGGCCTCTACTGCAACTGTCTTCAGTTCCTGCTTGTTCTTGGGGCATTTTCCCTTCAGTTTTGTCTTCAGCAAGTGAAATGCATGCTCAATGGGATTCAGGTCAGGTGATTGACTTGGCCATTGCATAACATTCCACTTCTGTCCCTTCAAAAACTCTTTGGTTGCTTTTGCAGTATGCTTTGGGTCATTGTCCATCTGCACTGTGAAGCGCCGTCCAATGAGTTCTGCAGCATTTGGCTGAATGTGAGCAGATAATATTGCCCAAAACACTTCAGAATTCATCCTGCTGCTTTTGTCAGCAGTCACATCATCAATAAATACAAGAGAACCAGTTCCATTGGCAGCCATACATGCCCATGCCATGACACTACCACCACCATGCTTCACTGATGAAGTGGTATGCTTAGGATCATGAGCAATTCCTTTCCTTCTCTATACTCTTCTCTTCCCATCACTCTGGTACAAGTTGATCTTGGTCTCATCTGTCCATAGGATCTTGTTCCAGAACTGTGAAGGCTTTGTTAGATGTTGTTTGGCAAACTCTAATCTGGCCTTCCTGTTTTTGAAGCTCACCAATGGTTTACATCTTGTGGTGAACCCTCTGTATTCACTCTGGTGAAGTCTTCTCTTGATTGTTGACTTTGACACACATACACCTATCTCCTGGAGAGTATTCTTGATCTGGCCAACTGTTGTGAAGGGTGTTTTCTTCACCAGGGAAAGAATTCTTCGGTCATCCACCACACTTGTTTTCCATGGTCTCCCGGGTCTTTTGGTGTTGCTGAGCTCACCGGTGCATTCCTGCTTTTTGAGAATGTTTCAAACAGTTGTTTTGGCCATGCCTAATGTTCTTGCTATCTCTCTGATGGGTTTGTTTTGTTTCTTCAGCCTAATGATGGCTTGCTTCACTGATAGTGACAGCTCTTTGGATCTCATCTTGAGTTGACAGCAACAGATTCCAAATGCAAATAGCACACTTGAAATGAACTCTGGGCCTTTTATCTGCACATTGTAATTGGGGTATTGAGGGAATATCACACACCTGGCCATGGAACAACTGAGAAGCCAATTACTGAGAGTCCCATTACTTTTGGTCCCTTAACAAGTGGGAGGTACATATGCAAACTGCTGTAAGTCCTACACTGTTCACCTGAGTTGGATGTACATACCCTCAAATTAAAACTGACAGTCTGCAGTTAACGCACATTGTGTTTGTTTCATTCCAACTCCATTGTGGTGGTGTATAGAGCCAAAGATGTTAGAATTGTGTCGATGTCCCAATATTTCTGGACCTTACTGTAGGACAATGATGGCTAACCTTTTTGCCGTTGTGTGCCAAAAGTGGGGAGACCGCAGGGGGATCACTCACACATGTCCACACCCATAATTCAATGGAACCACCACCCCCCGCGCATGCAGATGGGACCCCCCCGCACTCCCCCTGCTTTTGGCACATGATGGCCCAGTGGGCCCGGTAGGCCTGTTTTTCGCCCCCCCAGAGGCTTTCTTGGAGCCTGGGGAGGGCGAAAACGGCCTTCCCCACCCCACCCCCGGAGGTCCTCCAGAGGCCGGAAATGGCCCATTTCTCGACTTCCGGTGGGCTCGGAAGGCCCGAAAATCAGCTGGCCAGTGTGCTCATGCATGCTGGAGCTAAGCTAGGGCAACACTTGCGTGCCCACAGATATGGCTTCACATGCCACCTGTGGCCATAGGTTCGCCATCACGGGTATAAGATCTCTCGCTTAAGCAAGATAACACCAGACATGTCACTGGAAGGCAAAAAAATCACAAAACCGTGACTTCACTTATTTTGGCCACGTGATGGAAGGGAATTCTCTGGAGAAAGCAATTTTGTTGGGAAGACTTAGCGGTAAAAGGCAACCAGGCCGCCAAAGAACTCGGTGGCTGGACACCGTCAAAGCTGACACCGGCCAGAGCATCGGAAAATTCAAAGAAGCAGCACAAGATCGGGAGGCGTGGAGAGACCACCTGGCCTACAGAATCAACAGGAGTCAGTCCCGTCTGAATGGATAACAGTAGCAGCAGCAGCACTGCTTAAACAGGAGGGTGGACTAGAAGACCTCCGGGGTCCCTTCCAATTCTGTTATTCGATGGAATAGATTGCCTGCAGGACAAAGTTCCAAATAGCGCAGTCTTGGAACGCGCTGGAATTTCTAGCATGTATATACACTATTGAAACAGTGTTGTGGCTCCGTTACCTGAGCCTGTGTCATCAGCAGGAGAGGACTCCGAGAGTGAAGGAGAGGAGTTGGCAAGGCCTCCCTCTCCAGGACCCTCCTCTCTGGCAATGCCTTCGGTGTCCGCCGAAGGGCAAGAGATAGGGCCAGGGCCAAGCACGTCCACGCAGCCATAGGTGGACAGTGATGAGGGTAATGAGTCTTGGCTGGATCCACGTCACAGAGATAAGCACGCGCAACAGAAGAAAAGGCGTGCCCGAGATTAGGCTGAGTCACTGGACCACACCCCACAGGGTATAAAAGGGAGCGTGGTGGCCAGTCAAGCCTTGTGACGAACAAACCTGAAAGCTTCCACGCCATTCTGCATTGCCGGACTTTTTGCTATAGACTTTGCTGGATTATCTCTGGACTTGACTGACTCTGTAATTATTCAGCTGTTTCTTTTGATGTACCAGAAGCGGGGAGAAGTTATCTCTCCTCTTCGTAAGTAATAAACTCTTGGCAGGCAGCCACTAGGTTGTTGCCAAGTTCCGTTATCATAAGGAAAAAGATTTTGCCGGCTGGTTTGGTCTTTAACTCTTGAACGTCTGTTGGTGTGTGTGCATGTGGGACGGGGACAGAACAAACAGCAACGTCTACGCTGGCTGGGGCGTGTCGTGAGAATGGCCGATGGTCGGATTCCGAAAGATCTCCTGGATGGAGAATTAGTGCAGGGAAAGCGCCTCAGAGGGAGACCACAGCTGCGATATAAGGATATCTGCAAGAGGGACCTAAAGGCCCTGGCAATGGACATTAACGACTGGGAAAACTTGACCTCCGATCGTTCAGCTTGGAGGCTAAAGACGCAGCATGGCCTTCTCCCCTTCTCCTGTTCGGCAGGCCGAGGCAAAGAGGGAGTCCCGGAACCAGTGAAATCTGGGGGCTGGGCAGGGGACAGAATGCATCTGCCCTCAGTGTGGAAGGGATGGCCACTCTCAAATTGGCCTTTTTAGTCACACCAGATGCTGTTTTAGGACCTCTTTCCAGAGCACGATACCATAGTCCCATGATGGTGAACCTATGGCACGGGTGCCACAGGTGGCACACGGAGCCATATTGGTGGGCACGCAAGTGTTGCCCTAGCTCAGCTCCAGCATGCATGCGCGCACCGGCCAACTGATTTTCAGGCCTTCCGGTCCCACCGGAAGTCGGGAAACTGGCTGTTTCCGGCCTCCGGAAGGCCTCTGGGTGGATGGGGAAGGCTGTTTTTGCCCTCCCCAGGCGCCTAGAAAGTCTCTGGAGCCTGGGGAAGTGGAAAAACGGGCCTACCGGGCCATCGCGTGCCAAAAGCAGGGGAAAGTGTGTGTGGGGGGCATCACGGAAGGAAGGGCGGGGCGCAATGAATTATGGATGTGGGTACCCACATCTGTCACCACCACCCCGCTCCTCCCGCTTTTGGCACGCGACGGCAAAAAGGTTAGCCGTCACTGCCATAGTCTCTTGAGACTGAAGGATGCCAATGAGATTGCCTGCAGGAATGGTGGCTGCTCCATCATTGGATGTTTCCAATAACAGACTGAATTTGACCGGCATGATCTAATGTCCCTCGCCTCTTGCAGGGGGTTGGACTAGAAGACCTCCGAGGTCCCGTTCACCCCTACGATTCTATATTCTGTTACACCAGTGTTTCTCAACCTTGGAAGCTTGAAGATGGGTGGACTTCAACTCCCAGAATCCCCCAGCCAGCGCTGCTGGCTGGGGGATTCTGGGAGTTGAAGTCCACCCATCTTCAAGCTACCAAGGTTGAGAAACACTGTGTTACACCAAAGCCTGTTTTTACCTCAGTGAATGGCCGCTGGCCAGCCCTCCTCCCCAAAGGGGTTAGAGACTGAGGGACGGAATTAAATAGGAGTTAACGTATCCCAGATCCGACCGTTTACGACAAGCCCAATCAACCTCCAGCAACGTCTTACCACCACCGGCCAGATGGCTGTCAATTTACCTCCCACCCCCAAACCCTCACGCACCGTTTTCTATTTTTGAAAATCTCAGGGAGGCAGTTAAACAGAAGATAAAGCTAGGAAACTCGTGATTAACGAGCTGCAGTGAGGTTGTGCAGAGAAAACTTGAGTTACTAGGCATTAGGCATGACTGTATACATAGGATTGTGCCACCCAGATGCGTAATTCAAGAGCCAAGAATTTGGGGGTCTCGGGTGGAAAAAAAATGAAATTTTTATGGCTAAAATGATTTGTAAAACCGACACACGTCTCATGTCGCACGTACTTCGGTCTTCAGATTTCACCTATTCTTTCACGGAGAGATGGCATGTCAACATACAGTCTGTTTAGCGACCATTCCAAGTTACGACCATGCTGGAAAAAGCAGGATTTATGACCTGCTTTTTTCATACTTACGACTGTTGCAGCATCCCTGTAGTCGTGCGATTGAAATTAAGATGCTTGGCCATGGACTCATATTTATGACGGACCCCGGGATCACGTGATCCCCTTTTGCGACCTTCTGACGAGCAGAGTCCAATGGAGCAAGCTGGACTCACTTAACAACCGTGTGTGCACTGGCTGGGGAATTCTGGGAGTTGAAGTCCACAAGTTTAAAGTGGCCAAATTGGAGTCCTGCTGGCTGGGGAATTCTGGGAGTTGAAGTCCATAAGTCTTAAAGTGGCCAAATTGGAGTCCTGCTGGCTGGGGAATTCTGGGAGTTGAAGTCCACAAGTCTTAAAGTGGCCAAATTGGAGTCCTGCTGGCTAGGGAATTCTGGGAGTTGAAGTCCTCAAGTAGTGGCCATGTTTGGAGATCTGCTGGCTGGGGAATTCTGGGGGTTGAAGTCCACAAGTCTTAAAGTGGCCAAATTGGAGTCCTGCTGGCTGGGGAATTCTGGGAGTTGAAGTCCTCAAGTAGTGGCCATGTTTGGAGATCTGCTGGCTGGGGAATTCTGGGAGTTGAAGTCCACAAGTCTTAAAGTGGCCAAATTGGAGTCCTGCTGGCTGGGGAATTCTGGGAGTTGAAGTCCTCAAGTCTTAAAGTGGCCATGTTTGGAATCCTGCTGGCTGGGGAATTCTGGGAGTTGAAGTCCACAAGTCTTAAAGTTACCAAGTTTGGAGTCCTGCTGGCTGGGGAATTCTGGGAGTCGAAGTCCTCAAGTCTTAAAGTGGCCAAATTTGGAGACCCCTGTTCTTAGAGTCCTCTGTATTTTGCCCAAGCCGCAGCCCTTTGGCTGCTTCTAATCCCTGCCCAGATGTGGTGGTTATCTCCCGACAATTTCCTGTGTTTGCGCCCCGCATTTTTTGTGTCGGATCTCACTGTTTCCATTCCTCCTCTTGCCAACTTTCCATCCGTGGCTCTGCTTTCTCTCCCTCCCCTCCTTTCTCCCTTCCATCTTTTCGCCGCCTCTTGCTGAATGACAACATGGATTTTTAAAAAAAAAATAATAATATTTTTTTTCTTTTTTTGGCAGGACGGGGGTGGGAAGTAGGCAGCGGGACAGGACGGGGGGGTTCTGGAGAGCAGGGGTCCTTGCCTGCATCAGGTCCGCTGAGCTAGAAGTTGGGAGGGGGCTAGGCTTGTGGGGGAGGGGATATTCGGGGAACGTGCAAATGCTTTGCAGGAAATCCCCTTTTTCTTTGGCAAGCACCTTCCTAGTCAGGAGGCAAACACAAGATTTATTTAACAGTTGCAACGCACTTGAGAAATGGATTGTGTTTCTGAGGGGCTCTGCTTAATGAGGGAGGGGCAATTCAGTCGCAAGCAGAGTGCCAAAGGCCCCCCACTTTCTATGGGACAGGACAGCGTGAAGGCTCTAAAATCTCACTTTATGACCGTTTTAGAGGCAATAATATTTGGACAGCGATCCAAATGGACAGAGAGCCAATTTGGCATACTGGTTTAGGTGCTGGCCTAGAAACCAGGTGACTGTGAGTTCTAGTCCTGCCGTAGACACAAAAATCGACTGAGTGACTTTGGGCCAATCAGGAGGAGACAGTGAGTTCTAGTCCCGCCTTAGGCATGAAAGCAGTTGGGTGACTTTGGGCCAATCAACAGGAGATGGGGAGTTCTAGTCGCGCCTTAGGCATGAAAGCCAGCTGGGTGACTTAGGGCCAATCACCAGGAGACAGTGAGTTCTAGTCCCACCTTAGGCATGAAAGCAGTTGGGTGACTTTGAGCCAATCACCAGGAGATGGTGAGTTCTAGTCCCACCTTAGACATGAAAGCCAGTTGGGTGACTTTGGGCCAAATACCAGGAGACAGTGAGTTCTAGTCCCGCCTTAGGCATGAAAGCAATTGGGTGACTTTAGGCCAATCACCAGGAGACGGGGAGTTCCAGTCCCGCCTTAGGCAAGAAAGCCAACTGGGTGACTTTGGGCCAATCACCAGGAGACAGTGAGTTCTAGTCCTGTTTTAGGCATGAAAGCAGTTGGGTGACTTTGGGCCAATCACCAGGAGATGGGGAGTTCTAGTCGCGCCTTAGGCATGAAAGCCAGCTGGGTGACTTAGGGCCAATCACCAGGAGACAGTGAGTTCTAGTCCCACCTTAGACATGAAAGCCAGTTGGGTGACTTTGGGCCAAATACCAGGAGACAGTGAGTTCTAGTCCCGCCTTAGGCATGAAAGCAATTGGGTGACTTTAGGCCAATCACCAGGAGATGGGGAGTTCCAGTCCTGCCTTAGGCATGAAAGCCAACTGGGTGACTTTGGGCCAATCACCAGGAGACGGTGAGTTCTAGTCCCACTTTAGGCATGAAAGCAGTTGGGTGACTTTGGGCCAATCACCAGGAGACGGGGAGTTCCAGTCCTGCCTTAGGCATGAAAGCCAGCTGGGTGACTTTGGGCCGATCACCAGGAGACGGTGAGTTCTAGTCCCACCTTAGGCATGAAAGCAGTTGGGTGACTTTGGGCCAATCACCAGGAGACGGGGAGTTCTAGTCCCGCCTTAGGCATGAAAGCCAACTGGGTGACTTTGGGCCAATCACCAGGAGACGGGGAGTTCTAGTCCCGCCTTAGGCATGAAAGCCAACTGGGTGACTTTGGGCCAATCACCAGGAGACGGGGAGTTCTAGTCCTGCCTTAAGTATTAAAGCTGTCCAAGTGATTTTGGGCCACTTCCTCTCTCTCAACTCAACCCAGCTCACAGGGTTGTTGTGGAAAATAGGACGAAAAAAATATGTTGGCCGTATTCCTCACTTTGAATCATTTATAAAAAAAGTAAGTGTTGGATATCAATACATAAAATACATAAATTACATAAACAGGGTCCTTGACGGAGAGGCGGGATACCACCAAGTAGGCTCCTGGGTGATGGGTCACCAGGTCGCCCTGCTTGGAAAAATTTCTGGGCATTACATGTTTCGTGCAACCCAAGCAGACCAGAGGGACGTCCGCCCGTTCCAAACATCTGGAATCTCTGGGAAACTTCAGAATGGGTGCAAGGAGGGAAGCCACCTCCGAATCGCTCCCTGGAGCATGGCCAGTCAGGGCAAAGGGTTCCCAGCCTCTTCTAAAGCTCAGAAGGTCCACTTGGATTTGGCTGCAAACAGAGCTAAACCAACCGCTTGTTTCCATAAGGAAGAAATGGAGAAGCTAGAATTTGCTGGAAGAATCCTTTCTTCCTCCCCTCCTCCTCCTCTTCCTCCCCCTCCCCCTCTTCCTCCTTTTCTTCCCCTTTTGCCTCCGGCTCTTCCACCTCTTTTTCCTCTCCCTCCTCCTCCTCCCTCTCTTCTTCCTCCTCCTCTTCTTCCCCTTCCCTTTCTTCTCCCATTCTTCCTCCTTCTCCTCTCCCTCTTCTTCCTCTTCCTCCTATTCTTCCTCCCCCTCCTCTTCCTCTCCCTCCTCTTCCTCCTTTTCTTCCTCCTCTTCCTCCCCTTTTCCCCTCTTCCTCCTTTTCTTCCCCTTTTGCCTCCGGCTCTACCACCTCTTTTTCCTCTCCCTCCTCCTCTTCCCTCTCTTCTTCCTCCTCCTCTTCTTCCCCTTCCCTTTCTTCTCCCATTCTTCCTCCTCCTCCTCTCCCTCTTCTTCCTCCTCCTCTTCTTCCTCTCCCCCTCCTCCTTCTCTTCCTCCTCCTCTTCTTCCTCCTCCTCCTCTTCCTCTCCCCCCTCCTCCTTCTCTTCCTCCTCCTCTTCTTCCTCCTCTTCTTCCTCCTCCTTCCTTTTCCCCTCCCGCTCTTCCTCTTCCTCTCCCTCTTTCTCCTCTTCTTCCTCCTCCACCTCTTCCTCCCCTTCCCTTTCCTCTCCCATTCCTCCTCCTCCTCTCCCTCTTCTTCCTCCTCCTCCTCCTCTTCCTCTCCCTCCTCCTTCTCCCTCTCTTCTTCCTCCTCTTCTTCCCCTTCCCTTTCTTCTCCCTCTTCTTCCTCCTCCTCCTCCTCTTCCTCTCCCCCCCTCCTCCTTCTCTTCCTCCTCCTCTTCTTCCTCCTCCTCTTCTTTCTCCTCCTTCCTTTTCCCCTCCCGCTCTTCCTCTTCCTCTCCCTCCTTCTCTTCTTCCTCCTCCACCTATTCCTCCCCTTCCCTTTCCTCTCCCATTCCTCCTCCTCTCCCTCTTCTTCCTCCTCCTCCTCCTCTTCCTCTCCCTCCTCCTTCTCCTCTTCCTCCTCCTCCTCTTCTACCTCCTCCACCTCTTCCTCCCATTCCCCTTGTAGAAAGTCACCACCCTTCTAGAGAATGAAATATTATTAAAAATGCAAGATAGAATATCTCCCCTAAGGGGGAAAAAAATCTTAAGGGAGGCAGAAACCAGTCCCCGTCTCCCTGTTCCCAAGCAGAAACTGAGGAGGCCAGCTATTAAATAATGCAGATGTTGTAAACCATTCAGAAAGACCGGGTCAGACAGAGACTCCAGATAAGCAATTAGGCAAGACAAGATTAGCTCAGGCAAACACCCAGGATTTGCATTTCCCCTTTTGCCAATAGAGCCAGCCACGAACCCATTGAAATCAAAAAGGTATAAAAACCCACCCTCCTCTCAGCTGTCAGCTGTCCCAGAACTGTACACTGTGGTTCTCTCCATCAATAAACTTTCTTTCCAATCAGCCTCCATTTTATTCCCTGCTTGGAACTGGACCTGGATTTTTCTTCCAACATCCTCTTCCTCTTCCCAACCCTCTCTTCTTCCTCCCCTTCTTCCACCTTCCTCCTTTTTCTCCTCCTCCCCCTCCCTCTTTCTCCTTCACCTCTTCTTTTTCCTTCTCCTTCTCCACCCTCCTCTTCTTCCCCCTCCCTCTTCCTCCTTCTCCTCTTCCTTCCTTTTCCTTCTCCACCCTCCTCTTCCTCCTCCTCCCTCTTTCTCCTCCTGTTTTTCATCCTCCTCTTCCTCCCCCCTTCCTTCTCCTCCTCACACTCTCTTCCTCCTCTTCCTCTTCCCAACCCCCTCTTCCTCTTCTTCCTCCCTCTCTTCCTCCTCCCCCTCCCTCTTTCTCCTTCACCTCTTCCTTTTCCTTCTCCTCCTTCCCCTCTTCCTCCTCCCTCCTTTCTCCTCCTCCTCTTCCTCCTCCTCCCTCTTTCTCCACCTCCTCTTCCTTCCTTTTCCTTCTCCTTCTCCTCCACCATCCTCTTCCTTCTCCTCCCTTTCTCCTGTTTCTCATCCTCCTCTTCCTCCTCCCTTCCTCCTCCTCCTCCCACTCTTCCTCCTCTTCCTCTTCCCAACCCCCTTCCTCTTCTTCCTCTTCCTCCTCCCTTTCTCCTCCCCCTCCGTCTTTCTCCTTCACCTCTTCCTTTTCCTTCTCCTCCTTCCCCTCTTCCTCCTCCCTTTCTCCTCCCCCTCCGTCTTTCTCCTTCACCTCTTCCTTTTCCTTCTCCTCCTTCCCCTCTTCCTCCCCCTCTTCCTCCTCCCTTTCTCCTCCTCCTCCCTCTTTCTCCTTCACCTTCTCTTCCTCCCTTTTCCTTCTCCTCCTCCCTCCTCCCTTCTCTTCCTCCTCCTCCCTTTCTCCTTCACCTCCTCTTCCTTCCTTTTCCTTCTCCTCCACCCTCCTCTTCCTCCTCCTCCCTTTCTCCTTCTTTTCCTTTCTCCTTCTCCTCCTCCTCCTCCTTTCTCCTCCTCCTCCTGTTTTTCATCCTCCTCCTCTTCCCTGTTCCTTCTCCTCCTCCCCCCTCTCTTCCTCTTCCTCCTCCTGACAATTAATTCTGCAAAGGGACCGAGCTAAGCCTTCCTCCTCCTCCTTCCCCTCGCTGTTGCTGCCAAAATTAATTCTGCAAAGCACAGAAGCTGAGCCCCCCCCCTCCCCAGTCCTCCCCAAACAACCCTGGTAACTCCCACCAGCTACGGAAACTGTTGACCTGACTGACCCCAGGAAGGAGCAGCTCCCGGAGCTGAAGTCAGGGCTGGCGCCGGGCCCAGCCACGTTCCCCTTCAGCCACCGTTCGGCCTTCCCTCCTCCCCCCCCCCACCATGGTTGCCAGTCTTATGCTGCCTTTCGAAGGAAGCGCTTGGAGACACGGAGGGTTTGTGTGGCATTCGGTTTTATTTACAACTGTGCAAGCCGGAGAGGAGGCGACTCTGGCAGACCAGGTAGCCCAGAAATTGCGGGTGATTTTCCCACCAAGAGTTTGGCCCTCCTTGAGAAGCCCTCGCTGTAGTTCCAGTCCGCGGGGAAACTATTTTCCCATTAGCACTTTTCACCATCATCCCTTGCTCCTTCATCGTCATCATCGCCTTCTCCTTCATCCTCATCCCCTTCGTCTTCATCATCATCACCATGCCATTAATTGAAGGCTTCTGGAGCGACAGCAATGGTTGCCTGATGTTCTAAAAAGCAGTGATTTTCAACCTTGGCCACGTTAAGATGGGTGGACTTCAACTCCCAGAATTCCCCAGCCAGCATGCTTTAAGATGAGTGGACTTCAATTTCCATGGCTGGCTTGGGAATTCTGGGAGTTGAAGTCCACCTATCTTAAAGCCTGCTGGCTGGGGAATTCTGAGAGTTGAGGCCCACCCATCTTAAAGCCTGCTGGCTGGGGAATTCTGGGACTTGGAGTCCAGCCATCTTAAAGCCTGCTGGCTGGGGAATTCTGGGACTTGCAGTCCAGCCATCTTAAAGCCTGCTGGCTGGGGAATTCTGGGACTTGCAGTCCAGCCATCTTAAAGCCTGCTGGCTGGGGAATTCTGGGACTTGCAGTCCAGCCATCTTAAAGCCTGCTGGCTGGGGAATTCTGGGACTTGGGAGTCTACCCCTCTTATAGCATGCTAGGTGGGGAATTCTGGGAGTGGAAGTCCACCCATCTTAAAGCATGCTAGGTGGGGAATTCTGGGAGTTGAAGCCTACCCCATCTTAAAGCCTGCTGGCTGGGGAATTCTGGGACTTGGAGTCCATCCGTCTTAAAGTTGCCCTAAATTAAAAAATGTTGGATTAGGAAACAGTTACCTTCCACTCTGCTTAGCAATCATGGCTGACTGGGAGATTCTGGGAACTGAAGTCCACCCATCTTCAAGTGGCCAAGTTGAAAATCAGGTTTGCTGTAATGAAGAGCGCAAAAAAGCTCGGGACCATTTCTGAACCTCCTAAATCCCTTCTGTTCAATTCGAGAACAGACCCACTCCCCAAAAATGCTCTTTCTAAACCCTCAACCCTCCAAGGTGACATCTCCAGTTTCCATGGGCGACTACAGATAATCCTCGACTTAACGGTTCATTTAGTGACCGTTTCAAAGTTACAACGGCACTTGTGACCAATTTTCACACTTGCAGCATCCCTTCAGACACTTGGCAACGGTCTCATACTTATGACGGTCACAGTGTCCCGGGGTCACATGACCCCCTTTTGCGACCTTCCCGATAAGCAAAATCTATGGGGAAGCCAGATTCGCTTAACGACCAGGTTAGGTAACAACTGCAGCGTTTCGCTCAACCACTGTGGCAGGAAAGGTCGTAAAATGGGGCAAAACCAGTGGTGGAGTGATTTGAATAATTTAACAACCGGTTCTCTGCCCTAATGATCACCTGGGTAGGCATGGCTCGGTGGTCATGTGACTGTGTGGGCGTGTGGGCGTGGCCAACTCAACATCACTCACATTGATGGGTGCTTCACCTTAGCTGTTACAATGTAACAAGGGTTAATCGGAGAGGCAGTTTCTGTAAGCAGGGCAATAAAGTTTAGGCTAGAAATAACACCAGAATGTTTCCTTCCTGCCTTCCTTACAGGATTAGCCCTGTAAAATGGAAAAAAAACCAAAATAAAGATTTCTTCCAACAACCGGTTCTTCGAACTGCTTAGAAAGTTAACAACCGGTTCTCCCGAATAGGTGCAAACTGGCTGAATCCCACCACTGGGCAAAACTCACTTAACAACCATCCTGCTTAGCAATGGCAACAGGTCATTGTGGTCGTAAGTCGAGGACCACCTGTACTTCAGTTTTAACACCGGAAATACCGTTTGCAAAAAGGGACATTCGGGTAATTACAATGCGAGACGAAGCCGCATTTCAGAAAACTTTCCCGTTGAATTGCATTTTTTTTTTCTTTCCTTCTGCTTATCTGTGCTGACCAGGGCTCAGGAACTGGCATCTGCCAAGCAGCCAGCTGCATTCCTGACCCAGCCTGGCACGAAGCCACTGGCCTGAATCTCGAAGATAGCAGGGAGCCTTGCAGAATCAGGAGGGCAAAAAATCACAACCCTCGGGGAGCCAAGCGAATCGGGTCGGCGTAAGTCCCACGTTGTGGTCTCATTCTCATTCTCGCGCTCATCCACCAAACTTACGCTAGAAAGCGTGAATTTCTTGCACCTTTCTCAGATATGCCAAGGGGGTCGAGCCTTCCCGAACGAATCCTGAGCAAATCAGCTCAGGGGAGACTCCTTCTCTGCCATTCCCCCATGCTACCCTCCGCTCTTTTACTACCATAAAGATAGAATACCGCCCACAAAGACAGAATAACCAGATTTGGAAGGGACCTTAGAGGTCTTCTAGTCCAACCCCCTTCTCAAGCAGGAGACCCTATTCCAGACAAGTGGCGGTCCAGTCTCTTTTTAAAACCTCCAGTGTTGGAGCATTCACAACTTCTGGTGGCAAGCAGTTCCACTGGTTAATTGTCCTCACTGTTAGGAAGTTTCCCCTTAGTTCCAGGTTGCTTCTCTCCCTGATTAGTTTCCATCCGTTGCTTCTTGTCTTGAACTGTGATGCTGTGGAAAATAGCTGGACCCCCTCTTCTTTGGGGCAGCCCCTCAAATTTTGGAGGATTCTTATCATGTCACCCCTGGTCCTTCTCTTCATTAAACTAGCCTGACAAGGTGGCTCAGTGGCTAAGACACTGAGCTTGTCGATCAGAAAGATCGTCAGTTCGGCAGTTTGAATCCCTAGTAGTGGTCTCCTGTATGAGTGGGGTTGGACTAGATGATCTCCAAAGTCCCTTCCATTTCTTGTTACTGTTAGACATTCCCAATTCCTGCAACCATTCTTCGTTCTTCATATGCTTTAGCCCAGGGGTGAAATCCAGCAGGTACTGACAGGTTCCGGAGAACCGGTAGCGGAAATTTTGAGTAGTTTGGAGAATCGGAAAATACCACCTCTGGCTGGCCCCAGAGTGGGGTGGGAATGGGGATTTTGCAGTATCCTTCCCCCAGGAGTGGGGAGGAAATGGGGATTTTGCAGTATCCTTCCCCTGGAGTGGGGAGGGAATGGGAATTTTGCAGTATCCTTCCCCAGGAGTGGGGTGGGAATGAAGATTTTGCAGTTTCCTTCCCCTGGAGTGGGGAGGGAATGGGCATTTTGCAGTATCCTTCCGCTGGAGTGGGGAGGGAATGGGGATTTTGCAGTATCGTTACCCAGGAGTGGGGAAGGAATGGAGATTTTGCAGTATCCTTCCCCTGCCACGCCCACCAAGCCACACGACGCCCACCATGCCACGCCCACAGAACCGGTAGTAAAAAAATTTGGATTTCACCACTGCTTTAGCCTCCAGTCCCCCAAATTAATTGGTCTGTCAGGAAGTTTCTCCTTAGTTCTTGACTGCTCCTCTCCTTGATTTCTTTCCATCCATTATTTCTTGTCCTGCCTTCAGGTGCTTTGGAGAATAGCTTGACCCCGCTTCGTCCCTGTGACGGCCTGTCAAATATTGGAAGGCTGCTATCATGTCACCCCCGAAATCCTTATTTCAGTAGACAAGAGATATCCAATTCCTGCAACCGTTCTTCGTAGGTTTTAGCCTCCAGTCCCCAAATCCTCTTTGTTGCTCTTCTCTGCACTCTTTCTAGAGTCTCCACATCTTTTTTACATCGTGGCGACCAAAACTGGATGCAGGATTCCAGGTGTGGCCTTACCAAGGCCTTATAAAGTGGCGTTAACACTTCAGGTGATCTTGATTCTATCCCTCCGTTGATGCAGCCAATAACTGTGTTGGTCTTTTTGGCGGCCGCAAGCACACGGCTGGCTCAATATTTAAGCGATCGTCCATTTGGACCCTTTCGCAATTACGGGCATTTTGCAAAGCCACGCTAGGCACCAAAAGGAAGACCGAGGCCAGACCCTCCGTGGTGCAAGAGGGACGAGCGAACGAGGAACACCCCCCCCCCGGTCCCCGATTGTCTCTCACAGCACAGAAAGGTCGTGGCAGGACTTCGAACGGACTTTCAGGGCAACTTTCTGGTTGTTACGCGCCACCAGGCGGTCCAGGAAACGCCGCACTTTCTTGGTCAGGCTCTCCTTGCGTTTGTAGAGCGACATGCGCCGTTCGTTGGCCTCCTTGCTGTCCTGGCGAAGCCGGATTTGCCGCACGACCCCTTCAAAAAGTTCGGTCACATTGTGCTGGAGGGCAGCGGACGTCTCGATGAACTTGCAGTCAAAAACGACGGCGCAGGCCCGGCCTTCTGCAAGGGAAAAATGGCCAGGTTGTGAGAAGCTGCCGGGCAAGAGATTGATGGATGTCTCTGGCATCTTTTAAAGTGTGTGTGTGGGGGGGGTGTCCCTAAACCAGTGTTTCTCAACCTTGGTAGCTTGAAGATGGGTGGACTTCAACTCCCAGAATCCCCCAGC
Source organism: Pituophis catenifer annectens (assembly GCF_029215685.1). Lineage (NCBI taxonomy): Eukaryota > Metazoa > Chordata > Lepidosauria > Squamata > Colubridae > Pituophis > Pituophis catenifer. Next base: position 213,459,664 of record NW_027256883.1, on the reverse strand, counting down.
CAGCATGCTTTAAGATGAGTGGACTTCAATTTCCATGGCTGGCTTGGGAATTCTGGGAGTTGAAGTCCACCCATCTTAAAGCCTGCTGGCTGGGGAATTCTGGGACTTGGAGTCCACCTGTCTTATAGCATGCTGGCTTGGGAATTCTGGGAGTTGAGGCCCACCCATCTTAAAGCATGCTGGCTAGGGAATTCTGGGACTTGGAGTCCAGCCATCTTAAAGCCTGCCGGCTGGGGAATTCTGGGACTTGGGAGTCTACCCCTCTTATAGCATGCTAGGTGGGGAATTCTGGGAGTGGAAGTCCACCCATCTTAAAGCATGCTAGGTGGGGAATTCTGGGAGTTGAAGCCTACCCCATCTTAAAAGCCTGCTGGCTGGGGAATTCTGGGACCCGTCTTAAAGTTGCCCTAAATTAAAAAATGTTGGATTAGGAAAGAATTACCTTCCACTCTGCTTAGCAATCATGGCTGACTGGGGGATTCTGGGAGTTGAAGTCCACCCATCTTCAAGCTTCCAAGGTTGAGAAACAGTGCTCTAAACCTCGGCCCCTTTAAGACTTGTGGACTTCAACTCCCAGAGTCCTTCAGCCAGGTCTCCAAAAATGGCAACTTTAAGCTCCACTGAATAAAATTGGCTGGGGGATTCTGGGAGCTGAAGTCCACACGTCTTAAAGGGGCCAAGCTCCGAGACCTGTTTTAAAAGCACAATTAATAGCCAAGAAAATGTAGAAGAATCCGTTCAGGCATTACTGCTGTACACAGGAAGTCCTCGACTTATGACCTCAATCAGGACCAGAAATGCCCTGGCTAAGCAAGACGGTTGTTAAGTGAGTCGCACCCAATTTTACCATGTTTTTTTTTAACAACTGCAGTTGTTAAGTGAAGCGTGCTGTTGTTAAGCGAATCCAGTTTCCCCCGGTGATGTTGCTTGTCCGAAGCCGTCTGGGAAGATCCCAAATGACCATCATCTAAGATTACAATCGTCAAAAATACATGCGAAGCGCTTGAATTTTGATCGCTCGTCTCTGGGGGGTTCTGCAACAGCCCGAGGAACGAATATATGTCCCTTTTTTCAGTGCTGTTGGTAATTTTGAACCGTCGTTAAAAGAATGACCGTAAGTCGAGGACTCTCCGTAGCTAACAGGACGGTTTCCTCCCATAACCTCCACTGAAAGCAACACCCCACAAAATTGGGGGGGTGTTGCTTCAGTCCTAGGTAGAGTGCTTCAGTCCTAGGTAAGAAGGTGGTGTGGATAAGATAAGATAACTTTTATTGTCATTTTTTTTTTACTGTGAGCACATTGGCTCACATTAAAAATGGAATTCTGTTGCCTGCTCTTCAAGAGAAAGTATATATTCACCCAAACACATACATAACACACATATGCACATGCTATATACATACATAAATAAATATATACCTACACCCATACTTATAAATATTAATCACTATCCCTCTTGAATACATAGCGGGGAAAGAGGAAACTTAAGAGTTCACAAGGTTGATGCTACATGGAACAAAACTGGCTGAATCTGGATGTTCTGCTTCAGGTACCACGAAGCCCCCTTGTCAGGGTAGTGACTTAAGAGCTGACCAGCTGCTGCAATGATGTAATGATGGGAATGAGTCAGCAAGGCTTTTTGGCTGTTATCCCTTTAAGAGTCTGTATAATAAGAAGAGGCCCTGTTAGGCGCTCTTTCTCTCTCTCCCTCCCTCCCTCTCCCTGTGTTTTTCCCTGCTGTAATTGCTGATTGTTTGACCTCTGCCTATAGTACATGAATGTATAAGATATATTCTTTTGTAGATAAAACCACTATTTTATGACAAACCTCTATTTGCTGTTATTGTTCCTGGGTTGTCTCACACAATAAAGCTATGCACACTCTGACACCCTTCCCAAAAGGTAACAAGCAAAACAGATCATGAAGAGGATGTATAGCATCCCAAACAATCCTATGGACCCCACTCAAGCACCGCTCATATGTCATGTCCTGGATAATAGGGAGTGAACTCCCAATGATCTTTTCTGCTGTCCTCACCACTCTCTGCACCACCTTCCTGTCCGAAGCAGTTAAGACCAAGGAGTCCCTTGGGAGTTGGGCGGCATAGAAATGCGACAAAATAAGTAAGTAAATAAGTAAGTAAGTAAGTAAGTAAGTAAGTAAGTAAGTAAGTAAGTAAGGAAGGAAGGAAGGAAGGAAGGAAGGAAAGAAAGAAAGAAAGAAGGCAGGGGTTCCCAACCTTTCCTGCACCCCTAGAATGCTTCTGATATATTCTCACACCCCTTAAAAAATAATTATACACATATAATTATACATATACACTATAATTTTGAAACTTCTAAACCCAAGTTTTCGCATCCCCCTGGAATATCGCCTCGCACCCCCGGTGGGGAACCCCTAATGCTTCCAAACCAGACAGTAATGCCATAGAATAGGATGCTCTCCATCGTCTCTGTACAGAAAGTGGTGAGGACAGAGGGAGAGAGGAAGATGTACTAAAAGGTAGCTTTTGTGCAATACATTCAATCAGGCCAAAAAAGGAGGGGAAGCAGAGAGAGAGAGGGAGGGAGGGAGGGGGAGAGAGAGATGGATAGATATAGATAGATAAAGAGAGAGAGAGAGAGAGAGATGGATATATATATATAGAGAGAGAGAGAGATGGATAGAGATAGATAGATGATGATAGATAGATAGATAGATAGATAGATAGATAGATAGATAGATAGATAAATAGATAGATAGATGGATGGATTGATGGAGAGAGAGAGAGAGAGAGAGAGAGAGAGAGATGGCGGATTCCGAAGTGCCAGTTAAAAAAAAAACTTTTAAAAACTTTTTTTTTAAACTGGCCTAAGGAATCTTAAATTGAAGGATTCCTCCGTGCAGCACTGAAAGCTTGGTTAGAGAGCTATATGTTCACCGGCTCAAGGTTGACTCAGCCTTCTGTCCTTCCGAGGTCTGTAAAACGAGGACTCAGGTTGTTGGGTGTGGGGAGGGGGCAAGAGGCTAACTCTGCAAACCGCTTAGAGAGGGCTGGAAAGCACTGTGAAGCGGCCTATAAGTCTAAGGGCTATTGCTATACCTACGTACAATAAAGGTTGATCAACAAGTGCGTAACACCAGAAATGGGAAGAGAAAATCAGGAAACTGTTGTCTCATTTATTTTGGCCACGTCTTGTGGGAAAATTCACTGGAGAAAGCAATTATGTTGGGAAGAGTTAGTGGTAAAAGGAACTCGGTGGCTGGAGACCATCAAAGCTGAGCAGATCATAAGAAAAATCAAAGAAGCAGCTCAAGATCGGAAGACATGGAGAGACCACCTGGCCTGGAGAACAGAGCAGAATTATGGAGCTGGAAGGGACCTTGGAGGTCTTCTAGTCCAACCCCCTGCTCAGGCAGGAGACCCTATACTAGGGGTCAGCAACCTGTGGCTCTGGAGCCGCATGTGGCTCTTTCATCCCTCTGCTGTGGCTCCCTGTTGCTGGTCGGCTCCACAAGTGATAGGGCTTTCGGTTAGGACAGGTAGAGGGAAAAGGATGCCGCGCTAGGAGGAGACTCTATGGTGGGGGAACCAGACTTCTGGTCATCAGAGGAAAAAGGACACTGTGCTAGAAGGAGACTCTATGGTGGGGAAACTGGACTTCCGGTCAGCAGAGGAAAAAGGATGCTGCGCTAGGAGGAGACTCTATGGTGGGGGAACCAGACTTCCGGTCAGCAGAGGAAAAAGGACAGTGTGCTAGAAGGAGACTCTATGGTGGGGGAACCAGACTTCTGGTCAGCAGAAGAAAAAGGACAGTGTGCTAGAAGGAGACTCTATGGTGGGGGAACCAGACTTCTGGTCAGCAGAGGAAAAAGGACAGTGTGCTAGAAGGAGACTCTATGGTGGGGGAACCAGACTTCTGGTCAGCAGAGGAAAAAGGACAGTGTGCTAGAAGGAGACTCTATGGTGGGGGAACCAGACTTCCGGTCAGCAGAGGAAAAAGGACAGTGTGCTAGAAGGAGACTCTATGATGGTGAAACTGGACTTCCGGTCAGCAGAGGAAAAAGGATGCTGCGCTAGGAGGAGACTCTATGGTGGGGGAACTGGACTTCCGGTCAGCTCCAGAATCGAACGGGGGACTTCTGGTTAGGACCTTTGGGGCTCTTTGAGTGTTTAAGGTTGCCGACCCCTGGCCTATATCATGCTGGACAAATGGCTGTCCAGTCTCTTCTTAAAGACCTCCAGGGATGGAGAACCCACACCTTCTGGTGGCAAGCAGTTCCACTGGTTCATTGTTCTCACTTGTTAGGAAATTTCTCCTTAATTCCAGGTTGCTTCTCTCCTTCATTAGTTTCCATCCATTGTTTCTCGTCCTGACTTCAGGGGCTATGGAAAAATCTATGGAAAATAGGTGGAAACCCCTCCTCCCCTTCCCTCAAATAGACTGCTATCGTGTCTTCCTTCTCTTCATTAGACTAGACATTCCCAATTCCTGTAGCCGGTCTTGGGGAGGGGACCATGCTAGGTGTGGGGAGACCCCATTCTAACCGGTTCTCCAACCCCCACATTCTTCCAACATTCGAGAACCGGCCCCCAAAGGTGCTTTTTCAAAAGACAGCCGGACTTTCTGATTTTTTTTTCCCCCTTGAAAACGTTTGGCTTCTCATCCAAGAAGCTTCTTCGGAGTTAACAGAATAACAGACTTGGAAGGGGCCTTGGAGGTCTTCTAGTCCAACCCCCTGCTCAGGCAGGAAATACGTGACTATACCATTTATTTAGGACTTCCTTTCTTCCTTCCTTCCTTCCTTCCTTCCTTCCTTCCTTCCTTCCTTCCTTCCTTCCCTGCCCTTCCCTTTTTCTTTCTTTTTTCTTTCTTCTCTTTCTTCCTTTTCTTCCTTCCTTTCCTTCCTTTCCTCCCTCCCTCCCTTACTTCCTTACCTCCTTCCTGCCCTGCCCTTTTTCTTTCTTTTTTCTTTCTTCCCTTTCTTTCTTCTTTTCCTTCCTTCCTTCCTTCCTTTCCTTCCTGTCTTCCTTCCTTCCTTCCTGCTTTCTTTCCTTCCTTCCTGGTTTTTTCTTTCTTTCTTTTTCTTTCTTTCCTTCCTTTCCTTCTTTTTCTTCCTTCCTTTCTTTCCTCCCTCCCTCCCTTCCTTACTTCCCTCCTGCCCTGCCCTGCATTTTTTCTTTCTTTTTTCTTTTTTCTTTCTTCCTTCTTTTCCTTCCTTTCTTTCCTTCCTCCTTCCTTTCCTGCCTCCCTCCCTCCCTTACTTCCTTACCTCCTTTATGTCCTGCCCTTTTTCTTTCTTTTTTCTTTCTTCCCTTTCTTCCTTCTTTTCCTTTCTTTCTTTCTTCCTTCCTTTCCTTCCTTTCTTTCTTTCTTCCTTCCTTTCCTTCCTGTCTTCCTTCCTTCTTTCCTGTCTTCCTTTCTTCCTTCCTTCCTTCCTGGTTTTTTCTTTCTTTCTTTTTCTTTCTTTCTTTCCTTCCTTTTCTTCCTTTTCTTCCTTCCTTTCTTTCCTTCCTCCCTCCCTCCCTCCCTTCCTTCCTTCCTGCTCTGCCCTGCATTTTTTCTTTCTTCTTTCTTCCTTTTTTCTTTCTTTCCTTCCTCCTTCCTTTCCTGCCTCCCTCCCTTACTTCCTTACCTCCTTTATGTCCTGCCCTTTTTCTTTCTTTTTTCTTTCTTCCCTTTCTTCCTTCTTTTCCTTTTTCTTTCTTCCTTCCTTTCCTTCCTCCTTCCTTCTTTCCTGTCTTCCTTCCTTCCTGCTTTCCTTCCTTCCTTCCTTCCTTTTTTCCTGGTTTTTTCTTTCTTTTTCTTTCTTTCTTTCCTTCCTTTCCTTCCTTTTCTTCCTTCCTTTCTTTCCTTCCTCCCTTACTTCCTTCCTACCCCGCAGTTTTCTTTTTTCTTTTTTCTTTCTTCCTTTTCTTTTCTTTCTTTCCTTCCTCCTTTCCTTCCTTTCCTTTCTTCCTCCCTGTTTCTTCCTTTCTTCCTTTCCTTCCTGTCTTCCTTCCTGTTTTTCTTCCTTTCTTCCTCCCTGTTCTTTCTTTCTTTCTTTCTTTCTTTCTTTCTTTCTTTCTTTCTTTCTTTCTTTCTTTCTTTCTTTCTTTCCTTCCTTCCTTTTCTTTTCTTTTCTTTTCTTTTCTTTCTTTCCTTCCCCCCACCCCCTGAAGAACTAAAGAAGCTTCTCTGCTGAGAATGAAAACATTTCCAAGGGGGGGAAAAAAACCCCAAGAATGTCATTTCCTTTGGGAAAAGCACCTCTGGGACCCCGTGACCTGAATGACGGAGACCCCCCCACGGACCTTCTGGAACTAGCTTGGCACCCTTTTTGCACCCACCTTCCACCGAGACTTCCCGGGAGCGCACCAGGTCGGTCTTGTTCCCCACCAGGATGATGGGCAGGTTCTCCGCCTGCCGAGTCCTCCGGAGTTGAATGCGCAGCTCGGAGGCGCTCTCGAAGCTGCCCCGGTCGGTGATGGAGTAGACAATCACATACGCGTCTCCCACCTGCATGCAGTGGTTCTGCAGCCAGATGTCTTCTTCCGATGCCTGCAAGAAGAGGGGACCGAGAAGGGTGCTCACAAGAGGGGAAGGGTCTCCTTTGCCCTCCGCCCCACCTGGATCCACACTTAGCATTTTGAGCCCAAAGGGAGAGGTATAAATCTTGGCATCCTTTTCTTGTTAGCAGTGATGCGGTGGCCTAGAGGTGGAGCTCTCGCCTCACAATCAGGAGGCTGGGAGTTCGATCCTAGGTAGAGGCACATATTTCTCTCTCTGGGCACATTGAGAATATATCTGCTGAACAAAACTCCGTACTGGCGACAGGGACGGCATCCGGCCAGTAAAACACTCGGCTCCATTCAGTTGCCCAGACTCCACCATGCAAAGGATTATGGGGTCATTAAAAGATGATGATGATGATGATCCTTTTCTTGCTAGCACAGGTAACCCGCAACTCACAACTTTTGGTTCAGTGACTGTTCGGAGTTACAACGGCCCTGAAAAAAGTGACTTATGGCTGTTTTCGCACTTACGACCGCTGCACCATCCCCACCGTCACATGATCAAAATTCAGACGCTTGGCAACAGACTCCTATTTACAACGGTGGCAGCGTCCCCGGGGGGGGGGCGGGTGTCACATGATCCCCATTTGCGACCTTCCAACAAGCAAAGTCCCTGGGGAAGCCGGATTCACTTAACAACCGTGTGACTCATTTTACAAGTGAAGTGATTCACTTAACAACGGCGGCAAGAAAGTTCGTAAAACGGGGCATCGCTCACTTAACAGCTGTCTCGCTTAGCAATGGAAATTTTGGGCTCTACTGTGGCTGTAAGTCGAGGAGTACCTGTCCCTGGAGTGCCCCATCACACAGGTGATCAGTTTGTGCCAGGTGAGGACAGGACCAAAAGATACCCATCGCTTGATTACCTGAGCACAGGTGATTTCCTTGAAAGGCCACTGCCACCCCTGAACTGAAGCTCTAAGAATTAATTGAACTGAATTCATGTATTTGTTTGTTTCCTGATTTTATTATTTTTTTTTTTACAAATAACTCAAGGTGGTAAACATGTCCAACACTCCTTCCTATTTTCCACACAACAACCCTGTGAGGTGAGATGGGCTGAGAGAGAGAGAGAGAGAGAGAGAGAGACTGGTCCAAGGTCACCCAGCCAGCTTTCATGCCTAAAGCGGAACTAGAACTCACCGACTCCTGGTGATTGGCCCAAAGTCACCCAGCTGGCTTTCATGCCTAAGGCGGGACTAGAACTCACCGACTCCTGGTGATTGGCCCAAAGTCACCCAGCTGGCTTTCATGCCTAAGGCGGGACTAGAACTCACCGACTCCTGGTGATTGGCCCAAAGTCACCCAGCTGGCTTTCATGCCTAAGGCGGGACTAGAACTCACTGTCTCCTGGTGATTGGCCCAAAGTCACCCACCTGCCTTTCATGCCTAAAGCGGGACTAGAACTCACCGACTCCTGGTGATTGGCCCAAAGTCACCCAGACGGCTTTCATGCCTAAGGCGGGACTAGAACTCACCGTCTCCTGGTGATTGGCCCAAAGTCACCCAGACGGCTTTCACGTCTAAGGCGGGACTAGAACTCACTGGATCCTGGTGATTGGGCCAAAGTCACCCAGCCACCTTTCATGCCTAAGGCGGGACTAGAACTCACTGTCTCCTGGTGATTGGCCCAAAGTCACCCAGCTGGCTTTCATGCCTAAGGCGGGACTAGAACTCACCGTCTCCAGCTTTCTAGTCTGGTTCCTTAACCAACAGACCAAAGCCACAGCTTTCTGCAAAGTTTGACAGTATCTATATTAATACTGTATTTTTCAATCTTGACAACTTTGAGACAGATGGCCCTGTCCATCTCTCCCAGCCCAGCCCACCTCACAGGGTTGTTGTTGTCATTGTGGGGGAAAATGGGAGGAGAAAGGTATGTTGGATATGTCTGCTGCCTCTTTGCAAAAAATAATAACGGCAGGATACGAAGAAATAAAGAAATTTTGTCCATCGGTCAGGAAGAGCTCTTTGCAAATTTTCTCCAGCCGAGAAAGATGCAGGCTCCCTTACCTGTCTGAGAAAGGTACGCCTGGCCTAGCTCCCTAGGTCAGATCACTCCCACCTACCCGCTTTTCTGCTTCCCAAGTGTCAATCACCACCAGGGTGGTCTCCTCCCCGTCCACGGACAAGGTGCGCTCAAAGGTGTCATCTGGAAGGAAGCAGAAGCGGTTCAGGATTAGCAATAAAGAGAGACCAGTCTTGGGATTCAGCCGGTTCGGGTGAAACGGTTTTTAAATTTCTGGCTGGCCCCGCCCCACCCCACCCCTTCCAGGAGTCCCTTTTGGCTCCCAGGCAGGGAGGCCTACTAGGCCCAAAATGGGACATGGGGGGGGGATGCAGCACAGCCCCACCATGCCCCATTTTTAGCTCCCAGGAGGCTGCAGGGAAGCCTGCTTGGCAGTGATGGGATTCAGCCGGTTTGGGCCGGTTCGGACGAATTGGTTGTTAAATTGCTGGCTGGCCCCGCCTCTCCCCACCCCTCCCCTTCCAGGAGTGACTCCCAGGTAATTGCAGGGAGGCCTACTAGGCCCAAAACAAGGCATGCTAGAAGGAAGGAAGAAGGAAGGGAGGGAGGGAGGAAGGGAGGAAGGGAGGAAGAAGGGAGGGAGGGGAGGAGGAAGAGAAGGAGAAGGAGAAGAACTCTGGTTCCTCCTTCCCTGGTGCTCTCTGAGCTTGGTTGTCTTCTTGCAGACGTTTCATGACCCAACTAGGGAACATCATCAGTGCTACAAGGAAGGAAGGAAGGAAGGAAGGAAGGAAGGAAGGAAGGAAGGAAGGAAGGAAGGAAGGAAGGAGGAGAACTGAGGGGTCCCTGGTGCTTTCTGAGCTTGGCTGTTTTGTTGCAGATGTTTCATGACCCAACTAGGGAACATCATCAGTGCTAGAAGGAAGGAAGGAAGGAAGGAAGGAAGGAAGGAAGGAAGGAAGGAAGGGAGGGAGGGAGGGAGGGAGGGAGGAAGAAGGGAGGGAGGGGAGGAGGAAGAGAAGGAGAAGGAGAAGGAGAAGGAGAAGAACTCTGGTTCCTCCTTCCCTGGTGCTCTCTGAGCTTGGTTGTCTTCTTGCAGACGTTTCATGACCCAACTAGGGAACATCATCAGTGCTAGAAGTGAGAGGGGTTTGTTGAGAAGAGGGAAGAGAAGAGGAAGAGAAGAAGGAGAACTGTAGGATCCTTGGTGCTCTCTGAGTTCAGCTGTTTTCCTGCAGACGTCTCATGACCCAACTAGGGAACGTCAGCAATGCTAGAAGGCAGGTAGTTGTGGAGTGGAGGAGGGCTTGTGGGGTCCTTAGTGCTCTCTGAGCTTGGATGCTTTCATACAGACGTTTCCTGACCAAACTAGGGAACATCATCAGTACTAGAAGGAAGGAGGGGGTTGCAGAGAGGGGGAGGAAGAGGAGGAGGACTGTAGGGTCCTTGGTGCTCTCTGAGTTTGGTTCTTTCCCTGCAGATATTTCATGACCCAACTAGGTAACATTATCAGTGCTGGAAGGGGGTGTGGAATGAAGGAGGAGGAGGAGGAGGAGGAGTGGGGAAGAAGGGGAGAGGAAGCAAAGAGAAGGGGAGGGGGGAGGAGGAGAGAGACTGTGGCGTCCTTGGTGCTCCCTGAGCTGGGTTATTTTTCTTGCACACATTTCATGACCCAACTAGGTAACCTCATCCATGCCCCCCCCCCCCAAAAAAAAACCCTTCCTTTTAGCACTGATGACGTTACCTAGTTGGGTCATGAAACGTCTGCCAGATTAACAGCCAAGATCAGAGACCACCAAGGACTCCACGGTTAGAAAGATTCCTGGGGAATCCGGATTGAAAAATAATTCTGCATTTTCCAACGCATCTCCAAATGCTCTTTCGCCGTCTCCGCTTCGAGCCTCGGGCTTCTTCGAGAAACTGCTTTTTAAAAAATTAACCGGCCTCTTGTCGGGGTCACAGATCACCCACGAAAGGGAGACCATCAGGCCCACCATTTTCTCCTCTCCCCCACCCCAAAATAAGCTTCGCAAAAATCTGACTCTCGCCCCCATCCAGCCCCCTCCCCAGGAAAGAAAGAAATAATAAATAAATAAATAAATAAATTTATTTCTATACCGCCCTTCTCCCAAAGGACTCAGGGCGTTGTACAGCCTATTAAAAACACAAGACAACATCCGTTAAAATAGTTTAAAATTATTAAATGAATTCGGCTCAATTTAAAACCCCAGGAATTTAAAACCCAATTATTTATTTATTTTTATTTATTTATTTATTTAAATTTCTATACCGCCCTTCTCCCGAAGGACTTCAGGGCGGTGAACAGCCACAAGATAAAAACACATAAATACAAAAATTTTTAAAATAAATTAAAAACAAATTAAATAACTTGGCTGAATTTAAAATACCCCATAATTTAAAAACAAATTAAAATTTACATTTAAAAAGGGGAGAAGATTTAGGCCAGGCCAGTGGCCTAAATCTTAAAAATTAGAGACCCCCCTACCTCTCTGCTGCTCCAGCGAGTCCTTTTCCTGCACCCCGGCAAAAACGCTCACCAGGGTGCTTTTGCCCACTCCGGGGTCACCGAGCAGGACCACGCGGTAGAGAGATCCACAGGATTCCTCCGAGCCGGAGGATTCGGACCGCCAGCCGCTGCAGGGCTCCGGGAGGCGGGCTCGGGGTTCGCAGGATAAAGACTGCCCCAACTGGGGGTGGCAGAGCTCAGCCCGCCTGCTCCCGGGGTTCAGCCTCTCCCGATGAGAAGCCGGAAGAGGGGTGCTGGCCCGTCGCTGGCACGGACCCCCGGGGCTTCCCCGCTGGATGTTCAGCGTCATCTTCTGCCCAAGAGAATCGGTCCACGGTTAACTTTGCGGCTCTGGTGAAAGAAGGGATCCACCTGTTCTCCAAAGCACCTGAAGGCAGGACGAGAAAAGACGGGTGGAAACTCATCAAGGAGAGAAGCAACCTGGGATTAAGGGGGAATTTCCTGACCAAAGAATTAACCAATGGAACAGCTTGCCACCAGAAATTGTGGGTGCTCCCACACTGGAGGTTTTCATGAAGAGATCGGATAACAATTTGTCCAGAATGGTATAGGACAGGGGTCGGCAACCTTAAAAAGTCAAAGAGCCACAAAGGTCCTAACTGGAAGCCCCCCATTCCAGGGGTGGGTTCTAAATTTTTTTACTACCGGTTCTGTGGGCGTGGCTTATTTTGTGGGTGTGGCTTGGAGGTCATGTATCTAGGTGGGTGTGGCTAGCTGGTCAGAGTCATTTCTGGAAGGTCCTCGTACTTACGACCAGTCCTCGCACTTACGACCCAACTCATTTGTTTGCTTTTAACACTGATCAGCTGTAGGGCGGCCCTTTGAAGCCCCGCGGCAAGAGTTTAAACAGGTTTTTTTCCCTCTAGTCATCAGCTGGGACTCAGGAGGCAGCAATAGATTGGGGGTGGGACCAAATAAAAGGTAAGAATAACGTGGGTGGGTGGGTGGGTGGGTGGGAGGGCGGGAGGTAGAACCGGTTCGGTGACGTCATATCGTCACCGCTACTGGCTCAGCCGAACCGGACTAAACCGGGAGGAACCCACCACTGCCCCATTCCATTCTGGAGCCGACCGGAAGTCCAGTTACCCCACCATAGAGTTTCCTCCTAGCACGGTGTCCTTTTTCCTCTACCTGTCCTAACTGAAAGCCCTATCAATTGTGGAGCCGACCAGCAATAGGGAGCCGCAACAGAGGGATGAAAGAGCCACATGCGGCTCCAGAGCCACAGGTTGCTGACCCCTGGTATAGGGCAATGATGGCTAACTGTTTTCCATCGCGTGCCAAAAGCTGGGGGAGTGTGGGGTGGTTGTGTGCGTGCGTGCCCACACCCATAATTCTATGCACCCTGCCCCCCCCCCATGTTCTGTCCCTGTCCCACACACGCACCCCCACAGACGGCCCGGAGTTAATAAGCCACACGACAAAGTCTTTGAAGATAAAGCCGGCAGCAACCCAGTGGCTAGCTGCCAATTCAGACTTTACTCACACAAAACAAAGATTAGACTGCAAGCATTCCAATAAAGCAGGCAAAGTTTCAGCAATACAAGGATTAGTCCAAATGCAGTCCGACAAGGCAGGCAGAAGTCCAGTAACGCAGAGATCATGGATTATTTCTAGTTTTTGCTCGTCACAAACTGAACCGGCCACCACACCCACATTTATACCCTGTGGGGTGTGGTCCAGTGACTCAGCTAATCTCTGGCACGCCTTCCCCTCTGCTGTGCACGCTTCTCCCTGCACCCCTGCCGAGGATCCAGCCAGCACTTATCTCCTTCGTCGCTGTCCACCTGTGGCTGCGGGGACATGTTTGGCTCTGGGCCTGTCTCTTGGCCTTCGGTGTCCTCCGGAGGCATTGCCAGAGAGGAGGGTCCTGGAGAGGGAGGCCTTGCCAACTCCTCTCCCTCACTCTCAGAGTCTGCATCTGTCGATAGCCCAGGCTCAGGCAACAGAGCCACAACACCCCATGCTTCCCCGCTTTTGGCATGTGATGCCATGATGGGCCTGGTAGACCCGTTTTTTTTGCCCTCCCCAGGCTCCAGAAGCTTTCTAGGAGCCTGGGGAGGGTGAAAACAACCTTCCCCACCCCCTTCTGTTTGCCGACTTACGGTGGACCCAAAAGGCCCAAAAATCAGCTGGCCAGTGCGCATATGCACGCTGGAGCTGAGCTAGGGAATGCTCGCGTGCCCACCAATATGGCTCTGTGTGTCACCTGTCGCACGCTAGGTTCACCATCACAGGTATAGGATTTCTTGCTTGAACAGGGGGTTGGACTAGAAGAACTCCAAGGTCCCTTCCAGCTCCATTGAGCTGGATCAATTACAAAGAAGCGTACACGATAGCAGTGGTTCCGGTATTTGAGGGGCTGCCCCAAAGAAGAGGGAGTCAAGCTATTCTCCAAAGCCCCTGAAGGCAGGACAAGAAGCAACGGATGGAAACTCATCAAGGAGAGAAGCAACCTAGAATTAAGGAGAAATTTCCTAACAGTGAGGACAATTAACCAGTGGAACAGCTTGCCACCAGAAGCTATGGTTGCTCCATCACTGGAGTTGTTTAAGAAGAGACTGGACAGCAATTTGTCGGGGATGGTTTAGGGCTATGAGGTTGGAGTAGAAGACCTCTATTATTCTATAAAAAAGCCTTGGTAGTACAGTGGTCTAAAGCACCGTTATTAACACCAGCTGCCTGCAATTACTGCAAGTTCGAATCTCACTAGGCTCAAGGTTGACTCAGCCTTCCATCCTTTCTAAGGTAGGTAAATTGAGGACCCAGTTTGTGGGGGCAATAAGCTGACTTTGTATAAATATACAAAAGGATGAAGGCTGTTGCTTAGCGCATTGTAAGCCGCCCTGAGTCTCCGGAGAAGGGCGGCATATAAATCAAATTTAAAAAAAAAATTGATTATTTTGCAAACAGCAGCTCTTGCTCTGACCTTGAAAGCCTCCTGCATCCAGACTAGTGGGGACAGGATAGCAGTCTCCCAATATTTGAGGGGCTGCCAGAAGGAAGAGGGGGGTCAACCGGGGTGAAATCCAGCAGGTTCTGACAGGTTCCGGAGAACCGGTAACGGAAATTTTGAGCAGTTCGGAGAACCAGCAAATGCCACCTCTGGCTGGCCCCAGAGTGTGGAGGGAATGGAGATTTTGCAATATCATTCCCCCAGGAGTGGAGAGGGAATGGGGATTTTGCAGTATCCTTCCCTTGCCACGCCCACCAAGCCACGCCCACCAAGCCACGCCCACAGAACCGGTAGGAAAAAAAAACTTGGATTTCACCACTGGCGTCAACCTATTTTCCAAAGCACCTGAAGGCAGGACAAGAAGCAACAACGGATGGAAACTAATCAAGGAGAACGTAACAGAATAACAAGAGCTGGAAGGGACCCTGGAGGTCTTCTAGTCCAACCCCGTGCTCAGGCAGGCAACCCTATACCATTTTAGACAAGTGACTTTCCAATCTCTTCTTTAAAAAAAAAAACCTGTTCTCCAAAGCACCAGAAAACAGGACGAGAAAGCAACAGACGGAAATTAACCAAGGAGAGAAGCAACCTGGAACTTCCTGACAGTGAGGACAATTAACCAGTGGAACAGCCTGCCACCAGAAGTTGTGGGTGCTCCAACACTGGAGGTTTTTAAGAAGAGACTGGACAGTCTGGAATGGTAGAGGTAGTCCTCGATTTACAACAGTTCATTTTAGTGCCTGTTCAGGGGTACAAACGGCACTGAAAAAAAGCCACCAAGATGGGGAAAGACTCCCTTAACAAATGTTTCACTTAGCAACATAAATTTTGGGCTCAATTGTGGTCCTAATTCGAGGACTACCTGTATTTATTTATTCAGTTTATTTATTTATTCAATTTATATGCCGCCCCTCTCCGAAGACTCAGGACGGCTCACAATACACTCAAAAAATCACTATGAAAACATTTAAAAATTAAAAACATTAAAAACTCATTCACGCCATTCATGGCCGGATCTCACCAGATCACAAGAGCGAGATCAAAGGTCCCAGGCCTGCCGGAAAAGCCAGGTCTTCACCGCTTTCCAGAAGGCCAATAGGGTGGGGACGGTCCGGACCTCAGGAGGTAACTGGTTCCAGAGAGCTGGGGCAGCCACAGAGAAGGCCCTCCCCCGCGGGCCCCCCAGTCGGCATTGTTTAGCTGACGGGACCCGGAGGAGACCAACTCTGTGGGATCTTACCGGTTGCTGGGAGCTATGCGGTAGAAGGCGGTCTCGAAGATAACCTGGCCCTGAGCCATGTAGGGCTTTAAAGGTAATAACCAACACCTTGAATTGTGACCGGAGACCAATAGGGAGCCTGTGCAGCTCGCAGAGAATTGGTGTAATGTGGGTGTACCTAGGTGCACCCACGACAGCTCGCGCGGCTGCGTTCTGGACCCACTGTAGTCTCCGAACGCTCTTCAAGGGTAGCTGCATGTAGAGCGCATTGCAATAATCTAACCGTGAGGTGACAAAGGCATGAGTGACCGTGAGGAGAGCCTCCCGATCCAAGTAGGGTCGCAATTGGTGCACCAGGCGAACCTGTGCAAAGGTCCCCCTAGCCACAGCTGTCAGATGTTGCTCTAATCTTAGCTGCGAGTCTAGGAGGACACCAAATTGCGAGCCCGTTCTGAGGGGGACAATTTCTACCCCCCCCCCCCAGAACCAAGGATGGACAATCGACATAGTCTTTAGGGGGCAATACCCACAGCCACTCGGTCTTATCTGGGTTAAGTCTGAGCCTGTTGACTCCCATCCAGACCCTCACGGCCTCCAGGCACCGGCCCATCACATCCACCGCATCACTGAATTGACGCGGGGGTAGAGATATACAGCTGGGTATCATCCGCGTATTGCTGATACCTCACCCCGTATCGTCGGATGATCTCACCCAGCGGCTTCATGTAGACGTTAAATAGGAGGGGAGAGAGGACCGAGCCCTGAGGCACCCCGCAAACGAGGGGCTTAGGGGGTCGACCTCTGTCCTCCGACCAACGCCGACTGTGACCGACCAGAGAGATAGGAGGAGAACCACCGTAACACGGTGCCTCCCACTCCCAGCTCCCTTAGTCGTCCCAGGATACCATGGTCAACGGTATCAAAAGCCGCTGAGAGGTCAAGTAGCACCAAGATGGAGGAATGATCCCCATCTCTCATATTGCTGATACCTCACCCCGTATCGTCGGATGATCTCACCCAGCGGCTTCATGTAGACGTTAAATAGGAGGGGAGAGAGGACCGAGCCCTGAGGCACCCCGCAAACGAGGGGCTTAGGGGGTCGACCTCTGTCCTCCGACCAACACCGACTGTGACCGACCAGAGAGATAGGAGGAGAACCACCGTAACACGGTGCCTCCCACTCCCAGCTCCCTTAGTCGTCCCAGGATACCATGGTCAACGGTATCGAAAGCCGCTGAGAGGTCAAGTAGCACCAAGATGGAGGAATGATCCCCATCTCTCATATTGCTGATACCTCACCCCGTATCGTCGGATGATCTCACCCAGCGGCTTCATGTAGACGTTAAATAGGAGGGGAGAGAGGACCGAGCCCTGAGGCACCCCGCAAACGAGGGGCTTAGGGGGTCGACCTCTGTCCTCCGACCAACACCGACTGTGACCGACCAGAGAGATAGGAGGAGAACCACCGTAACACGGTGCCTCCCACTCCCAGCTCCCTTAGTCGTCCCAGGATACCATGGTCAACGGTATCGAAAGCCGCTGAGAGGTCAAGTAGCACCAAGATGGAGGAATGATCCCCATCTCTCATATTGCTGATACCTCACCCCGTATCGTCGGATGATCTCACCCAGCGGCTTCATGTAGACGTTAAATAGGAGGGGAGAGAGGACCGAGCCCTGAGGCACCCCGCAAACGAGGGGCCTAGGGGTCGACCTCTGTCCTCCTATCAACACTGACTGTGACCGACCAGAGAGATAGGAGGAGAACCACCGTAACACGGTGCCTCCCACTCCCAGCTCCCTTAGTCGTCCCAGGATACCATGGTCAACGGTATCGAAAGCCGCTGAGAGGTCAAGTAGCACCAAGATGGAGGAATGATCCCCATCTCTCATATTGCTGATACCTCACCCCGTATCGTCGGATGATCTCACCCAGCGGCTTCATGTAGATGTTAAATAGGAGGGGAGAGAGGACCGAGCCCTGAGGCACCCCGCAAACGAGGGGCTTAGGGGTCGACCTCTGTCCTCCGACCAACACCGACTGTGACCGACCAGAGAGATAGGAGGAGAACCACCGTAACACGGTGCCTCCCACTCCCAGCTCCCTTAGTCGTCCCAGGATACCATGGTCAACGGTATCGAAAGCCGCCGAGAGGTCAAGTAGCACCAAGATGGAGGAATGACCCCCCCCCATCTCGGGCTCGCCAGAGATCATCCATCAGCGTGACCAAAGCAGTTTCCGTGCTGTAGCCAGGTCTGAAGCCAGACTGAAAAGGGTCTATTGGGTTTATTGTGCTTATCACATGCACATGTCTTTATTTATTTATTTATTTTTTATCCTTGGTCACGCACTTTCCGCCGCGCTCTCAAGACCTTTTTATTTCACCAGGCTGGTCTGGCCTAACCTCTCCCATTCTCTTTTCAATGTAAATTTTAATGTAAATTTTAATTTGTTCTTAACCTGGGGTTTTAAATTTGTCTTGGGCTAAATTGATTTAATCCGATCTTACTTCTGCTCTTAAATTTTTGTATTCTACGTGTTTTATCTTGTGCCCGTTCACCGCCCTGAGTCCTTCGGGAGCAGGGCGGTATATAAATCAAATCAAATGAAATGAAATGAAAATGAAAAAATGGGTTCACCATTTAAATCACACACCCACACCCAGAGAATGCTGATAGAGCTAATCTTCCCCTGACAAGCATTTGTTTAGTGACGATTCAAACCCAAAACACCACTGAAAAAAGTGACTTACGACCACGTTTCGACTTACAACCGTTGCAGTCATCCCCGCCCTGCCCCCCCACCCTCCCACAGCCACGTGACCAAAATTAATGAGCTTGGCAATTTGGCACTTATTTATTTATTTATTTATTTATTTATTTATTTATTTATTTATTGGTTCGATTTATATGCCGCCCTTCTCCGGAGACTCAGGGCGGCTTACAATGCATTAAGCATTAGCCTTCATACTTTTGTATATACCTGCTTAGTAGGGCTTTTGCCCCCCCCCTCAAGCGGTGTTCTTTTTTATACAAAGTCAGCTTATTGCCCCCACAATCTGGGTCCTCATTTTACCTACCTCGGAAGGATGGAAGGCTGAGTCCACCTTGAGCCCGGTGAGATTCGAACTCGCAGTAATTGCAGGCAGCTGGCAGCTAAGTGCTACTTAACAGTACTTTAGTCCGCTGCACCACCAAAGCTCAGCATCCCGGGATTGCGTGATCCCACGCCCCCCCTTTTTGCAACCTTCCCACCAGCAAAGTCAGTGGGGGAGCCAGATCCACTCAAAACACCCACATGACCAATTGCACAGCTGCAGTGATTCACTTAATAACTGTGGCAAGAAAGGTCATAAAACAGAGCTCCTGCCTCGCTTAACAACGGGAACTTATGGGGCTCCCTCGTGGTTGGGAGTCGAAGATTGCCTGCAGTTCGGGCTGATTCGTGCATTTTTGACTTTATTTGCCAAGTAAGACAAAAGGTGCCTCTTTTTTTTGTGTGTGTCTTGTGTTTGCCGCTCCCTCTCACAACACACAACTCTCTTATCACCATGACACCAGGAGAGCCCAGGATCAATGAAATAGAGCCCTGACTTTTGGCTCCTCCGAACTCAGCTCCACCTGCCAGCAAAAACTTTAATTTCTGCATTGATCTCAGAAAACGGACCTACCCTAGGCCCTTCCTTTATGCTCCTTCCTTCCAATTCCTCACAATTCGTGACTCACGAATTCCTTGTTGCTTTTTTAGAATAGAATTAGAATAGAAGCTGGAAGGGACCTCAGAGGTCTTCTAGTCCAGCCCCCTGCTCAGGCAGGAGAGCGTATCCCATTTCAGACAAATTGGCTGTCCAGTCTCTTCTTGAAAACCTCCAGTGATGGAGCACCCCACAACTTCTGGAGGCAAGGAGTTCCACTGGTTAATTCTCACTGTCAGGAAATTTCTCCTTAGTTCTAGGTTGCTTCTCTCCTTAACAGAACATTTAATTAAATGTTTAATTAACGCATTGTAAGCCTTCTCCTGAGTCTCCGGAGAAGGGCGGCATATAATGATTTTTATGGTGGGTTTTTAAAATTTGAAATTGGTTTTTGAATTGAAATGTTTTAAATTATGGGCCAAACTTTATTTAATTACCTTAAATCCATTTTAACTTTTGTGTACCAATGTTTTACTTTGGCTGTTCACCGCCCTGAGTCCGAAAGGAGAAGGGCGGTATAGAAATCTGAAAAATAGATAAAATTAAATAAATAAATAAAAAACAAAAAAACCAACAACAACAGAATAGGGACCTCAGAGGTCTTCTAGTCCATCCCCCCTGCTCAAGGAGGAGAGCCTACCATTTCAGACAAATGGCTGTCCAATATCTCCTTAAAAACCTCCAGTGTTGAAGCAACCCACATTTTCTGGAGGCAAGTTGTTCCACTGGATTACTCGATGAATCCAACTCATTTCCTTGGCTCCCCCCCCCCCTGCTGCTTGCAGATTTCTCTCTGCTACCTTGGCTTTTAATTTCAATTTAATTTCAGTACCTGGATCCTCTTTTGGGCTAGATGAAGTAGAAGCCCCTTAGCCCACAAGTGAAATTAGAGCCTTGGGAGTACAGTGGTCTAAAGCACCCTGTTATTAACACCAGCTGCCTACAATTACTGTAAGTTCGAATCTCGCCAGGCTCAAGGTTGACTCAGCCTTCCATCCTTTCTAAGGTAGGTAAAATGAGGACCCAGTTTGTGGGGGCAATAAGCTGACATTGTATAAATATACAAAGGGATGAAGGCTATTGCTTAACGCATTGTAAGCCGCCCTGAGTCTCCGGAGAAGGGCGGCATATAAGTCAAATTTTAAAAAAAGAAAGAAAGAAAGAGAGAAAGAAAGAAAGAAAGAAAAAGAAGGGAGGGAGGGAGGAAAAAGAAAGAAGGAAAGAAAGAAGGGAGGGAGGGAGGGAGGGAAAGAAAGAGAGAGAGAGAAAGAAAGAAAGAAAAAGAAGGAAGGGAGGGAGGGAGGGAAAGAGGGAGGGCCTGGTGGCTCAGCAGATTGAAAGCATTGTGATTAACACAGCTGCCTGCAATTACTGCAGGTTCGAATCTCGCCAAGGCTCAAGGTTGACTCAGCCTTCCATCCTTTCTAAGGTGGTTAAATGAGGACCCAGTTTGTGGGGGCAATAAGCTGACTTTGTATAAATATACAAAAGGATGAAGGCTATTGCTTAACGCATTGTAAGCCGCCCTGAGTCTCTGGAGAAGGGCGGCGTATAAATCAAATTAAAAATTAAAAAAAAAAAAAAGTATCACCAAGCCCATCGTCCTTTTGCGTCTTTTAGGTTCTCTCTCCCTCCCTCCCTCCCTCTCTCCGGGTTGCAATCCAACTCTGCTTTCTTGCCAGGGCACCAGTAACCCAACGCCGGGCAGCTCTGGTTTTGCCAGCTCCCTCCTTCCAAAACACGGTTAAAAATTCAAAAAGGGAAAGCAGTTTCCGATTGTCACCCGCGGCATAAAGTTACAGGCGCGTCCCGCAAACCGGGCTGGCTGTAGTAAGGTTGAGGAGGGGGAGGAAAGGCGAAGGTGCACCTGAGCACGTGCAAAGCTCATGGCCCTGCTTTCCCACGGGGGGGGGGTTATTCCCAAAGGGGCCGCGCGCTTCCACTTGGGTGGGGGTCTCTATCCCAGGGGCGTCCATCCAACCTTGGCAACCTTAAGACTTGCGGGTTCCAACTTCTTCGCTTGGCTGGGGAATTCTGGAAGTTCTGGAGTCCGCAAATCTTAAGAGTTTACCGATTAACGGAGCTGGAAGGGACCTTGGAGGTCATCTAGTCCAGCCCCCCCGCCCAAGCAGGAGACCCTACACCATTTCTGACCGATCGCAGCCCAGTGTCTTCTTTGAAAGCCTCCAGGGATGAAGCTCCCACGACTTTCCGAAGGCAACTTCTGTTCCATCGCTGGATGGCTCCAAAACTGCAGAGGTTGCAAGACCCCCTGCTCTACCCTCTTTAATGGGGGGGGGATCCGGAATCCTTCTCCCTCCCCCAGAAACCTCGCGAAAAGCGAGTCACGGGTGGAAAGCTTTCCAGGGCACTCTGCATGGCTTCGGGGGGGTCCTCTCGCCCGCATCTTGGGGGGGGGCTCTAAAAGTCGCAGGAGGGGCTCCCACTGGAGCGGGGGTCGCGCGCTACTCCACCCACTCACCCAGGTGGACGAGACCTCCCCATGCGCCGCTTTCCAAATTTGGGTGGGTGGGTGGGAGGGAAGGAAGCTGGCCGTCACTTTTCCAAGCTTACCAACTCGACGGGTCGCTCCCGGGGGTCCTCCGGCCGCCCCCAACCTTGCGCCCGATCCAGCCCGTCCGGCTTCATGGCGCAGCGTCGGCCGCGGCGGGGCAGGGCAGGGCAGGCGGGGACTTTTAAGCGGAGCGGGCGGGACACACCCCCTGCGACCCAGATAGACCCCCCCCCCGCTTCCCTTCCTCCCTCCCTCCCTCCCCGCCGCCGCCCTTCCCAAGCAGGACGAGAAGAAAGGGGTCACTCTTGAGAGCATCCAGACGGCTGGGCAGGGGTCTCCGCGGGCTGAGCCGTGGAGGGGAGCCGAGCTCTGCAGGGCTGGGGAGGGGGGGGGCATGGCTCAGTACCAGCCCCATCTCCTCTAGGGAAGACCCAGGCTGGCACTGGTCTCAGCCGTCTCCAAACTGGTTTTCCTTGGAAACTCACATTCCATTCGGAAGGGGGGAATAACCAGAACCGAACAGCCAAGTCGGGAAGGGACCTTGGAGGTCTTCTAGTCCAACCCTCTGCTCAAGCAGGAGACCCTACACAATTCTGGACAAATGTCTGTCCAGTCTCTTCTTGAAAGCCTCCAGTGATGGAGCTACCCACAACTTCTGGTGGCAAGCAGTTCCACTGGTTAATTGTTCCCACTGTCAGGAAATTTCTCCTTAATTTCAGGTTGCTTCTCTCCTTGATTAGTTTCCATCCGTTGCTTCTTGTCTTGCCTTTTTTTTAAAAAAAATTGATTTATATGCCGCCCTTCTCCGAAGACTCAGGGCGGCTTACAATGCGTTAAGCAATAGCCTTCATCCTTTTGTATATTTATACAAAGTCAGCTTATTGCCCCCACAAACTGGGTCCTCATTTTACCTACCTTAGAAAGGATGGAAGGCTGAGTCAACCTTGAGCCTTGGCGAGATTCGAACCCTGCAGTAATTGCAGGCAGCTGGTTTTAATAACCAGCTTAATAACAGGGTGCCTTAAACCCCTGTACTACCAAGGCCTTCGGGTGCTTTGGAGAATAATTTGACCCCCTCTTCTTTATGGCAGCCCCTCAAATACTGGAAGGCTGCTATCATGTCACACAGTGGTGAAATCCAAATTTTTTTACTACCGGTTCTGTGGGCAGTGGTATGGCTTGGTGGGCGTGGAAGTGAAGGATACTGCAAAATCCCCATTCCCACCCCACTCCTGGGGGAAGGATATTGCAAAATCCCCATTCCCTCACCACTCTTGGGGGAAGGATACTGCAAAATCCCCATTCCCTCCCTACTCCTGGGGGAAGGATACTGCAAAATCCCCATTCCCTCACCACTCCTGGGGGAAGGATACTGCAAAATCCCCATTCCCTCCCTACTCCTGGGGGAAGGATACTGCAAAATCCCCATTCCCTCACCACTCCTGGGGAAAGGATACTGCAAAATCCCCATTCCCACACCACTCCTGGGGGTAGGATATTGCAAAATCCCCATTCCCTCCCTACTCCTGGGGGAAGGATACTGCAAAATCCCCATTCCCACACCACTCCTGGGGGAAGGATATTGCAAAATCCCCATTCCCTCCCTACTCCTGGGGAAAGGATACTGCAAAATCCCCATTCCCACCCCACTCCTGGGGGTAGGATATTGCAAAATCCCCATTCCCACCCCACTCTGGGGCCAGCCAGAGATGGCATTTGCCGGTTCTCCGAACTGCTCAAAATTCCCGCTACCGGTTCTCCAGAACCTGTCAGAACCTGCTGGATTTCACCCCTCCTGACACCCCTTCCATTTTTGTTATTCCATATTTGGGATCCAGACGGCTCCCTGGGGCCGTTCAGAGGACCACGAGAAACCAAGGTGGAGCTGTGAGAAAGGATTTAATGAGAGCAGCAGATGCTCAGCGATGTCCAAGTTCAGCCCTCCATGGCAATGTTGATGCTTACCAGGAACTTTCCATCCCAATCCCAATGTGGAAATTTTCCGAAAATGTGCATTTTTAAAAAGATCCCATCTGTTTTTATTCCGAGTTCACAACCCACAAAAAGGTAATTCTTGAATTAAGCCCTTTCCTGGGGGGGGGTCCAATGCCAATGAACACTGCAGGTAAACCCCGACTTATGACCAAAACTGTCAAGAACTACCTGTATTTATATACTGACTTTATTATTATTATTTTTAGAAACAACTCATGCGGTACAGATAGTCCTCAACGTACGCCCAACTTTTCCGTTGCTAAGCAAGACAGTGGCTTGGCGAGCTTTGCTTCATTTTATGACCTGTCTTGCCACAGGTGTTAACGTTGAACGGTCACTAAATGAATGGGTGGTAAATCGAGGACTATTTCCGTGGCAGACCCCGAGAGCTGCCCAAAGATACGAACATTTTGCATCCGCTCCAATTTTTTTTCCTTTTCGTCTGCGATTCTCTTTCTGCTCCGTTTCAGGCCGAAAGCTTCAGGTCTCTCGAGGAGACATGGGTATGTCATGATTTGGACCGGATGTCCTTAATAAACGAGTTGCTTTGATGTAAATGGAATAGAATAGAATGAATGAGTTGCTCAAGCAGGAAAACCTATACTCTTTCAGATCAGTGACTGTCCAGTCTCTTCTTAAAAACTTCCAGTGATGGAGCGCCCACAACTTCTGGTGGCAAGCTGTTCCACTGGTTAATTGTCCTCCCTGTTAGGAAGTTTCTCCTCAATTCCAGGTTGCTTCTCTCCTTGGTTAGTTTCCATCCATTGTTTCTTGTCCTGCCTTCAGGTGCTTTGGAGAATAAGCTGACCCCCTCTCCTTTGGGGCAGCCCCTCAAATGCTGGAATCCTGGTATCATGTCACCCCTAATTTTTCTTTTCTCTAGACTAGGCGAACCCCAAATCCTGCAGCCGTTCTTCATATTATTTTAGCCTCCAGGCCTTTGATCCTCTTAGTTGCTCTTTTCTGCACTTTTTCCAAAGTCTCAGCATCTTTTTGTTAAAGACCCCTTTAATTTGATCAATTTAAAGGCCATCTGTCTCCACCTAGTGGTGAATTCAGAGGCTGCAATGAAAAAAAACCTGACTCCACTGTTCACTCTCACAAATGTGTTACTAACTTCATCAACAGCAGGGATTCACCTAACAAATCTGGCAAAGAGACGGCGTAAAATGGGGCAAAACTCATTTAACAACGGTCTGGCTTAGCAATGGGGAATAACAGAGTTGGAAGGGGCCCTGGAGGTCTTCTAGTCCAACCCCCTGAGAAGGGGGAGAGCCTTCTCTGTGGTGGCACCTACCCTCTGGAACGATCTACCTCCAGAGATACGAGTGATCTCAGACCTCCGGACTTTTCGTCGGGCCCTAAAAACTTATTTTTTTCAGCTAGCCAGGCTGGCCTGATTCCATGTTGGTTTTAACATTTGATGTTGATTTTAATTGATATGTTTTAAATTATGGGCCAAATTTTATTTAATTAGTTTTAAATAATTATTTTAACTTTTTGTGTACAAATGTTTTTATTTTGGCTGTGCACCGCCCTGAGTCCGAAAGGAGAAGGGCGGTATACAAATTTAATAAATAAATAAATAAATAAATAAATAAATAAATAAATAAATAAATAAATAAATAAATAAATAAATAAATAAATAAATAAATAAATAAATAAATAAATAAATAAATAAATAAATAAATAAATAAATAAATAAATTGTCCTCACTGTTAGGAAGTTTGCTCCTTAGTTCTAGGTTGCTTCTCTCCTTGGTGAGTTTCCATCCGTTGCTTCTTGTCCTGCCCTCAGGGGCTTTGGACACTAGGTGGATCTTCTCTTTTTTGTGGCAGTTCCTCAAATATTGGAAAACTGCTATCATGTCACCCCTGGTCCTTCTCTTCATTAGATTAGACCAGAGGCCTTCAAACTTGGCAGCTTTAAGACTTGTGGACTTCAACTCCCAGAATTCTCCAGGCTGGGGAATTCTGGGAGTTGAAGTCCACAAGTCTTAAAGCTGCCAAGTTTGAAGGCCTCTGGATTAGATGTTCCCAATTCCTGCAACCATTCTTCATATGTTGTAGCCTTCAACATCCTAACCATCTTCATTGCTCTTCTCTGGGTTCTTTGTTGGGTTCAATTCTGGCTGTAAATCAAGAACTACTGTGTTTCCCTGAAAATAAGCCCTCCCCGAAAATATTTAAACGCCGGCCCAGCCGGTCCCCGCCATACCCTCTGGTTAGGATCAGGGAGACAGAGCTGGAAATCGGGTAAGACAGCAAGAGGAGCTCCGTCTTGTTCCACGTGCCCCAAAATAATAAGACCTCCCCGAAAATAAGGCCAAGCGGTTATTTCGGGGTTCAAAAAATACAAGACAGGGTCTTATTTTCAGGGAACCATGGCATTGTAAGCCGTTCCTTGCAGGGCTGAATTTAACAGGGTGCTGGCTTTACGAATAGTCCTCCTCGGCTTACAACAGTTCATTTAGTGACCATCCAAAGTTACAACGGCACTGAAAAAAAAGTGACACAGGACAGTTTTTCACAGTTATGACCTTTGCGTAAATCAAAATTCAGCCACTTGGCCGCTGACTCGTATTGCTGTGTCTGCGATCATGTGATTCCCCCTTTTGTGATCTTCTGATAAGCAAAGTCAATGTGGGGAAGCCAGATTCCCTCAACAGCCAAGTGTTGTGGCTCCGTTGCCTGAGCCTGGGCTATCGACAGATGCAGACTCAGAGAATGAGGAAGAGGAGTTGGCAAGGCCTTCCTCTCCAGGACCTTCCTCTCTGGCAATGCCTCCGGAGGACACCGAAGGCCAAGAGATAGGCCCAGAGTC
The DNA here is from genome assembly GCF_029215685.1 of Pituophis catenifer annectens. Classification (NCBI taxonomy): domain Eukaryota; kingdom Metazoa; phylum Chordata; class Lepidosauria; order Squamata; family Colubridae; genus Pituophis; species Pituophis catenifer. Next base: position 213,433,408 of record NW_027256883.1, on the reverse strand, counting down.
AAGCACGTCCCCGCAGCCACAGGTGGACAGCGACAAAGGAGATAAGTGCTGGCTGGATCCTCGGCAGGGGCGCAGGGAGAAGCGTGCGCAGCAGAGGGGAAGGCGTGCCAGAGATTAGCTGAGTCACTGGACCACACCCCACAGGGTATAAATGTGGGTGTGGTGGCCGGTTCAGTTTGTGACGAGCAAAAACTGGAAATAATCCATGATCTCTGGGTTACTGGACTTTGCCTGCTTTATCGGACTGCATTTGGATTAATCCTTGTATTGTTGAAAACTCTGCCTGTTTTATCGGAATGCTTGCAGTCTAATCTTTGTTTTGTGTGAGTAAAGTCTGAATTGGCAGCTAGCCACTGGGTTGCTGCCAGCTTTATCTTCAAAGATTTTGTCGTGTGGTTTATTAACTCCGGGCCGACGGTGCGTATGTGGGACGGGGACAGAACACCAAGCTACTAACTTAATAGCAATGATTCACTTAATAACTGTGGCAAGGAAGGTCGTAAAACGGGCCACTCCCTTAAACAAATGTTTTGCTCAACAGAAATTTTGGGCTCAATTGGGGTCGTAGGTCGAGGACTACCTATATAAGAAAGCAGGGATCCTGGTCGCTGATCCTATCACTGCAGCCTTCACAGGGCACTCTGTACTGGGGGGCAATGAGAACAGAGCATTGGCTTTTCGGGTGCCCCAGACAATAAACCTACCACCATTGAGTCAAATAAGGACTGCATTTAATAGAGGAAAAGAAAACCCCAATATATTTGATTGAGGAGATTTAAAGGCAGCTGCAAGATTTAGCCTGGCTAGGCTCTGGCCAGGAGGCGGCACCCAATCTGGGCCAAACACAGTCAAACCCAACCGACAACGGAGCTCAAGCAGGTTTTGGCAGACGTGTCCTTCCCCGCTTCCTTTCCGGCGACTACAAGGGGAAATCTTCATCGGTTGGGATGTTCAGAACGACGTCCATGTCTGGGGTGCATCTGGGGGTGTGTGAAAGAGAGAAGCAGACATGAGATTACGAGTATCGATTAGGTAAAACCTGGCTCAATAATAGTATAACTGCGAGAGGGATCTTGGAGTCCCAGTAGCTTAAATCTGAGCTAGCCGTGTGCCTTAAAGCCTTAGTAAGGCCACAGCTGGAATCCTGCGTCCACCTTTGGTCCCCACATTACAAAAAAAAGAGGTTGAGAGTTTGGAAAAAGTTCAGAGGAGAGCAACTGAGCAGCCAAAAAGAAAGAGAGAGGAGTGGGGAGAAGGAGAAGAAGAAAGAGAGAGAGAGAGAGAGAAAGAAGGAAGAAAGGAAGAAAGAGAGAGAGAAAGAAAGAAAGAGAGAGAAAGAAAGAGAGAAAGAAAGAAAGAAAGAAGCCAAAAAAGCTAATACAATCCTTGGTTGTATCAACAGAGGCATAGTAAGGCCACAACTGGAATCCTGCAACCAATTTTGGTCCCCACATTACAAAAAAAAAAGAGGTTGAGAGTTTGGAAAAAGTTCAGAGAGCAACTGAGCAGCCAAAAAGAAAGAGAGAGGAAGGGGGAGAAGGAGAAGAAGAAAGAGAGAGAGAGAGAGAGAGAGAGAGAGAGAGAGAGAGAGAGAGAGAGAGAAAGAAGGAAGAAAGGAAGAAAGAAAGAGAAAGAAAGAGAGAGAAAGAAAGAGAGAGAGAGAAAGAGAGAGAGAGAGAGAAAGAAGAAAGAAAGAAAGAAAGAAAGAAAGAAAGAAAGAAAGAAAGAAAGAAAGAAAGAAAGAAAGAAAGAAAGAAAAGAGCAGCAGCCAAAAAAGCTAATACAATCCTTGGTTGTATCAACAGAGGCATAGTAAGGCCACAACTGGAATCCTGCAACCAATTTTGGTTACCATACTACAAAAAAGATGTTGAGAGTTTGGAAAAAGTTCAGAGAAGAGCAACTGAGCAGCCAAAAAGAAAGAGAGAGGAGGGGAGGAGAAGGAGGAGAAGAAAAGAAGGAAGGAAGGAAGGAAGGAAGGAAGGAAGGAAGGAAGGAAGGAAGGAAGGAAGGAAGGAAGGAAGGAAGGGCAGCAGCCAAAAAAGCTAACACAATCTTGGGTTGTATCAACAGAGGCATAGAATCAAAATCATGTGAAATATTAGTACCGCTTTGTAAAGCCCTTAGTAAAGCCACACCTGGAATCCTGCATCCAGTTTTGGTCCCCACATTACCAAAAAAGATGTTGAGACTTTGGAAAAAGTGCAGAGAAGAGCAACTAAGAGGATCAAAGGCCTGGAGGATAAAACATATAAAGAACGGTTGCAGGAACTGGGGTTTGGCTAGTCTAAAGAAAAGAAGAATTAGGGGAGACATGATAGCAGTGGTTGCAGTATTTGAGGGGCTGCCCCAAAGAAGAGAGGTCAACCTATTCTCCAAAGCACCTGAAGGCAGGACAAGGAACAATGGATGGAAACTAATCAAGGAGAGAAGCAACCTGGAACTAAGGAGAAACTTCCTAACAGGGACAACAATTAACCAGTGGAACTGCTTGCCACCAGATGTTGTGGATGCTCCATCCCTGGAGGTGTTTAAGAAGAGACTGGACAGACATTTGTCTGAAATGGGATAGTATGAAATGGGGTTGGGCGAGAAGACCTCAAAGATCCCTTCTAGCACTACTTTGATTGATTGGTTGATTGATTGATTGATCCACACTAAGAAAGGAGGAGAGGTAAAAAGTGCCGAACCCTCCAAAATGCCATCACAAGACCGTGCAGGTCTGGAAGGCAGCCATCGGAACTACGAACTCGGGTCATAAGTACAGGTCGTCCTTGATTTACGACCGCAATTGAGCCCAACATTTCTCTTGCTAAGCGAGGGAGCGGTGAAGTGAATTTTGACCCATTTTACGACCTTCCCTGCCGCCGTTGTTAAGTGAATTACTGCAGTTAGTTAAGTTAGTAACACGGTTATTAAGTGAATCTGGCTTCCCCGTTGACTTGGCTTGTCGGAAGGTCGCAAAATGGGCATCCCTGCGGCTGTCATAAACATGTCAGTTGCCAGGTGTCTGAATTTTGATCATGTAATTATGCTGCAATGGTCGTTAAGTATGAAAAATGTCCTTTTTGCAGTGACGTCGTAACTAAGCGAACTGTTGTAAGTCGAGGACTACCTGTATATGTACATTATAGGCCCCTAGTATGCATTATGGGATGCTTATGCATTATATTCATCACCATCATCATCTTTTAACCCCATAGTCCCTTGCGGAGTGGAGTCTGGGCAACTGAATGGAGCTGAGTGTTTTACTGGCCGGATGCCGTCCCTGTCGCCAGTACGGGGTTTTGTTCAGCAGATATATTCTCATTGTGCCCAGAGAGAGAAACATCTGCCTCTACCTGAGATCGAACTCACAGCCTCCTGATTGTGAGGCTAGAGCTCTACCTCTAGGCCACCGCACCAATCCATGCTTATGCATTATATTCCTGTTTTTTAAATCCCAGGTTGCCACTGAATCCTTTTCATCGGTCGTAACTTAGAACGGTCGCTAAGCGGCCGGTCGTATATCAAAGACCACCTATATACACTTCTGGGTTTGGTGTTTCTCCCAGCCTCGCTGCACGCAAGCCGCAGAGGTGAGATTCAGATAATTCACCTACTGGTTCGCCCAGCGCCAAAAATGTGAGCTTTGCTCACGCGGGCGCTTTTCGCGCATGCGCCCAGACTCAAAAACGTGCCTAAATAGGACAGCATAGAGTCGAGGCGGGTGCGATTTCCGCTACCGGTTCGAGTAAACCGTCTGAATACCACCTCTGGCAACCCGTGCGGCTTCATGAGAAGGAGCATGAAGGTGCAAAGGGAGGGCAGTACTTGGGCCGGCGCAGAAGGATGTCTGGGAAAATGATGTCGTAGGGGTCCCCCAGGGCGTGGTGCAGGTAAATGATGCTCTCGTGCAGCTCCGTCACTTCTTTCACCAGGTCGTCAATCACCTGAAACGGGAAACAGGGCCAAAGTTTCAGGGCTCCGAACATCTCCTGCTCCCCGTTGGACCTCCCAGCACCTCCTGCGTGGAGTTTTCAACATGGCTGGCCTCCAGGGCCCCTCTTTCAGATAGTCCTCAACTTACAATGGCTCATTTAGTGACCAAAGGCACTGAAAAAAGGGATTCAGAACCGTGATCCACACTTACGACCGTCGCATCATTCCCCATGGTCACGTGATCAAAATTCGGACCCTTGGCAACGGACTCCTCTTTATGACGGTCGCAGTGTTTCTTACGACCTGAACATTGTTAAACGAATCACTGCAGTCGTTAAAAGTTAGTCACGGGGTGATGAAGTGAAAATGGCTTCCTCATTGACTTGGCTGGTCAGACGGTCGCAAAAGGGGATCGTGGGACACGACGACCGTCATAAATACGAGTCGGTTGCCAAGCATCTGAATTTTGACCACGTGGCCGTGGGGATGCAGCAACGGTCGTAAGGGTGAAAAAACAGTCGTAAGTCGCTTTTTTTCGATACCATTGTCACTAAATGAACTGTCGTAAGTCGAGGACTACTTGTCTAGCAAAGACCTCAATTCAGGATTTCTCTTTTGCCATCTATACGTAACAGTTTCTAGCGGCCACGAAACCTCTCCTGGAAGGTTATCCTGCTGTGGGATAGGGAGCCACCAGGTGATCAAGAGGAGAAATTTCTAACCAACCCTGACATCAGCTCAGTTCTTTGCCAAGTCTACAGACTGCAATTCCCAGATTTTCTTGCCTCCTTTTGCACGTCGATCTGTCTTTTCAACTCCTTGTTGTTCCGGTGCATCTGCTCCAGACCATCCTGATACTGAAGCAGCGTCTTCTAGAACGACAAAAAAAGAAGGACAAAATTAAGGCCGTAATTCAACGTAGAGGAAATTAAAGTCTTACACTTAGGCAAGAAAAACCAAAATTACACATATCAACTGGGTGAAACCAGGCTTAATAGCAGCAACTGTGAGAGGGATCTTGGAGTTTTAGTGGAAAACTAATTAAATAGGAGCCAGCCATGTGCAGCAGCTGCCAAAAAAAGACAATGCAATCCTAAACTGCATTAACAGAGGGATTCAATCAAGATCAAGGGAGGTACTAATACTATAAAGCCTTAGTAAGGCCACACCTAGAGTCCTGCATCCAGTTTTGGTCCCCACACTATAAAAAAGATGTTGAGACTCTTGAAAGAGTGCAGAGAAGAGCAATCAGGATGATGAGGGGACTGGAGGCTAAAACATACGATGAACGGTTGCAGGAACTGAGCACGGCTGGCCTAGTGAAGAGAAGGACCAGGAGAGACAGGATAGCATCTTCCAGTATTTGAGGGGCTGCCCCAGAGAGGAGGAAGGGGGTCAAGCTATTCTCCAAAGCACCTGAAGGCCAGAAAAGGAATAATGGATGGAAACTGATCAAGGAGAGATTCAACCTGGAAATAAGGAGGAATTTTTCTGACAGTGAGAACCATCAACTGATGGAAGAGAAGTTGCCTTCAGAAGTTGTGGGAGCTTCATCCCTGGAGGCTTTCGAGAAGAGACTGGACTGCCATCAATCAGAAATGGTGTGGGGTCTACTCTGGAGTGAAATCCAGCAGGTTCTGACAGGTTCTGGAGAACCGGTAGCGGAAAACTTGAGCAGTACGGAGAACCGGCAAATACCACCTCTGGCTGGCCCCCGAGTGGGGTGGGAATGGAGATTTTGCAGTATCCTTCCCCTGCCATGCCCACCAAGCCACACCACGCCCACCAAGCCACGCCCACAGAACCGGTAGTAAAAATTTTTGAATTTCACCACTGTGCAGGAGGCTTTCCAGGCCCGCAAAGGGGCATGGGGGGGGGGGCGGTGAAGGCAGGACACATGCGCGAGGGACGCATGCATGGGGGAGGGGCGCATGTGCAAGGGACGCTCGCATTGCATTTTAGGGGTTTCGGCCATGCACTGAGGGACAACCCCGTTCCGAAGAAATGGCTGTCCAGTCTCTCCCCTCCAGTCCGTAAGAACTGAAGAAGCTTCCTTCCAGCAATGGGAACAGATTTGGTTGAAAAATATGAAATTAACCATGGCCTCCTCATATAAAGAAAACATATATAAAATGTTATACCGGTGGCATCTCCCCCCGGCGAGATTAGCTAAAATATTTCCCGGGACATCTGCCTGCTTTTGGAAGTGCGGTTACAGTAATGGAACTTATTTTCACCAATGGTGGACCTGCCCGCAGGCGGTTAAATATTGGGAAAAAAATACGGCAATGGATTTTGGAAATTACACAGATTAATTTGGAATTAAGGCCCGAGATTTTCCTATTGGGGGCAAAACCTTTGAATGTTAAATCAGATATATGGTTCTTGTTGATTCACATTATCACTGCAGCAAGATTAGCGTATGCGCAGGAGTGGAAAAATCAAGACTTACCGATGGGTTTGAAAATAATCTATAAAATGAAGGAGTGTGCGGAATCAGATAGATGAACTAGATTGGTCAATGGTAAAAAAAGATTCAGAATTTTATAACGGTTGGAAAGTATGGTACGATTGGGTCCAGAAAAGGTGGGAGAGAATAGATATATGATGATGTATATATATATATATATGATGGCAAATATGTATGTATAAAGGAATGACTTTATATTTATGGACCATGTAATCACATTATACCATGGTGGCAGGATTGTATATTTTATTTGTGTGTATAGAATATATTAATAAAAATTATTGTAAAAAAAAAAAAAAGAAGAAGCTTCCTGGGATGAGAAGCGAAATGTTTTCGAAGGGGGAAAAAAAAAAAAAAGGATGAAGCCCTTTGGGGCCAGTCAGAGCGATCCCACTCACATCGGCCACAGACCGCAGAATGCGCTCCTGCTCGTCCCTGGCTTTTCCCGCTAAGGTGTCCAGGAAGCGCCTGGCCAGATCTTCAGTGTCTTCCAATTCGTACTGGAGAAGGCAGAACAGCAGAAAGGGAAGGGGGGGGGGTCTTTAAAAAAGGGTCCGAGGACTGCAAGATACCCCCCCACCTCACCCCCACCCTTGTGACAGGGGCCTGGGAAGGACATCCACCCCCCCTACACCCCCCTCCCTCCCGCCCACCTGTTGCTCCTCGTTCAGGTTCCGGATGCTGCGGAGCAGGGAGGCGATCTGGACCGCCTTCAGCGGGTACTCCTTGTCCATGTAGCTCCGCAAGATGTTGACCTCTTCCTGCATGGTGTGGACTTTGGTGCCGACCCGTTTCAGCTCCTGGTCCATTTCTGAAAGAAAAGAGAAGAGAACCTCGATGGTCACTTTTCTTTTTTGACCGGGAACAGAAAGTATTCTGATGCCCGATCTCAAAAAAAAAAACCCAAAATAAAATATATCATAGCAATAGCGCTCAGATTTGCTGTATATACCGCTTCCCAGTGCTTTTGCAGCCCTCTCTGAGCAGTTTACAGAGTCAGCACATGGCCCCCCCCCAATAGTCTGGGTCCTCATTTTAACCCACCTCGGAAGGACGGTGAGAATCAAACTGCTGGCAGTTGGCTGTGAGTTAGCCTGAAATACTGGCTTCTAACCACTGCACTACCAGATATAGAATAGGTGACAGACAGACAGACAGACAGACAGACAGACAGACAGACAGACAGACAGATAGATAGATAGATATAGATAATAGGTAGGTAGGTAGGTAGGTAGATAGATATAGATAATAGGTAGGTAGGTAGATAGATAATAGGTAGGTAGGTAGGTAGGTAGATAGATATAGATAATAGGTAGGTAGGTAGATAGATAATAGGTAGGTAGGTAGGTAGGTAGATAGATAGATAGATAGATAGATAGATAGATAGATAGATAGATAGATAGATAGATATAGATAATAGGTAGGTAGGTAGGTAGATAGATATAGATAATAGGTAGGTAGGTAGATAGATAATAGGTAGGTAGATAGATAGATAGATAGATAGATAGATAGATAGATAGATAGATAGATATAAAAAAGTTCCACAATTCGCAGTATGTCTGCTTCTTTTTTTTACTAATATACCTGGAACTCGTATTTTTAGAATAGTTTGTAATAGATAATGATATAGATATAGATAATAGATAGATAGATACATAGATAATGATATAGATATAGATGATAGATAGATAGATAGATAGATAGATAGATAGATAGATAGATAGATAGATAATAGGTAGGTAGGTAGGTAGGTAGGTAGATAGATAGATAGATGATAGATAGATAGATAGATAGATAGATAGATAGATAGATAGAGATAATAGGTAGGTAGGTAGGTAGGCAGGCAGGTAGGTAGGTAGGCAGGTAGGTAGATAGACAGACAGACAGACAGACAGATAGATATAGATAATAGGTAGGTAGGTAGGTAGGTAGGTAGGTAGATAGATAGATAGATAGATAGATAGATAGATAGATAGATAGATAGATAGATAGATAGATAGATAGATAGATATAGATAATAGGTAGGTAGGTAGGCAGATAGGTAGATAGACAGACAGACAGACAGACAGATATAGATAATAGGTAGGTAGGTAGGTAGGTAGGTAGGTAGGTAGATAGATAGATAGATAGATAGATAGATAGATAGATAGATAGATAGATAGATAGATAGAGATATGGATAGTTGGACGGATGGATGGATGGATAATTGCAAGGACCAGTCATGGCTCCCTTTTTCCAAGGCAGCTATAACCAAACGGTCACTAAACAAACGGTTTTAAGTCAAGGTATTCTGACCCAGCTCCCCAAACACGACAAACCCTCTGAAGTGAACTTAAAAGATTCTTTTATTAGGAGCGCCGGCAGCCCCGGTATAAAGTTTCTCTCGCAGACCGACAAGTCCGTCCAGCCGGAAGACGAATAGTTGTCTGTCACACCTATTCATCTCCGCCCGCTGCCTTTTATCCCCAGAGCCAGGGTGGGGCTTCTCTAGCAGCGGTGACTCTTCCGTCCCAAGGACCGGCCCATAGATTTCCACTGCTCTCCTCTCCTCTGCCTTCTGAGCATCAGGCCCCCTCCTCCTCCTCCTCCTCTGATTCGGCTGCTGGAGGGGCTGGCGGCCGATAGGCCACAACAAAAGGGCTACCTGTACATTTACCTATACATTAAGAGGAGGTGCTTGATAAGCAACCTGGCCACAATGTACTACTCCTTCCTTGGGGATTTGAAAACCGTGGAGCTCTCTTCTGCCCAGCCCCACCCCACCCAGATGAGGAGGAGAGGCGGGCAACGCTTACTCGCCATTTTCTTCTCCACTTCCTTCTCCGCGGCGTTGAGCTCTGCTTTGGCGACGCCCACTTGGTTCTGATTGGAGTCTCGGAGAGTGGCGATGATCCGCTGTGGGATTTGAAGCGACAAGAGTACGATTAGCCAGGGGAACTGCTCGCCACTAGAAGCTGTGGGGTGCTCCATCCCTGGAGGTTTTCAAGAAGAGACCGGACGGCCACCTGTCCAAATGTCTGTACTGGCACACCAAACTCGACCAATTCAGTATTCGTTCCCGACAAATGCCCCTCCCCACAGCGTCTCCTTAAGTCTCAGTCCCCAGGTGTGCCCTGTGAAGAGGGGCGGAGCACTCTCCTCCCGAGTCGTCAGGTCGGCCTGCGCTGTTCCCGCCTTCTCTCCACTCTCCGTGCTCGGGGATCAGGAGGGGGCGGTCCTTGCTCACCGCCTGAGCTCCGTCGCTGCTCCTCGTTTCCACTGCTTGCCCTCTCTCGGCATCCTGTCCCCGTTCCTCCCTGCTAACAAGGCGTCCCAATCCTGAGGGACCCTGCGCTGCCTGGCCCTGCTCCTCCCCACGTTCCTCTGAAGCCAACGAAGCCGCCCCCTCGATCTCCGCAGATTCAGGCTCCGACAGGAGCATGACACACTACAAAGAGGATTAAAGGACTGGAGGCTGAACTATACGGCGAGTGGTTGCAGGAACTGGGTATGTCTGGTCTAGCAAAGAGAAGGACGAGTGGAGACATGATAGCATCTTCCCATGTTTGAGGGGCTGTCATAGAGAAGAGGGGGAGGGGTGCCAACCCATTCTCCAAAGACACCTGAAGGCAGGACAAGAAGCAACGGATGGGAACTTTCCAAGGAGAGATCCAACCTACAATTCAAATTTCCTGACAGTGAGAACAATTAATCAGTGGAACAGCTTGCCACCAGAAGTTGTGGGTGCTTCATCAAAGGAGGTTTTAAAGAAGAGATTGGACAGCCGTTTGTCTGAAATGGTATAAGGTCTCCTGCTTGAACAGGGGGTTGGACTAAAAGACCTCCAAGGTCTCTTCCAAATCTGTTATTCTATTCCATTCCATTTTATTCTACCTTCCTTCCTTCCTTCCTTTCTTTTTATTTCTGTCTTTCTTTCTTTCTTTCCCTCCCTCCCTTTCTCTTTCCCTCCGTCCCTCCCTCCCTTCTTTCTTTTCTTCTTTCTTTTTCCTCCCTCCCTCCCTTCTTTTTCTTTCTTTCTTTCCTTCTTTTCTTTTCCTTTCTTTCCCTCCTTCCCTCCCTTCTTTCTTTCCTTCTTTTCCTCCCTCCCTTCTTTTTCTTTCTTTCCTTCCTTCTTTCTTTTTCTTTTCCTTTCTTTCCCTCCTTCCCTCCCTTCTTTCTCTTTCCTTCTTTTCCTCCCTCCCTTCTTTTTCTTTCTTTCTTTCCTTCCCTCCCTTCTTTCTTTCCTTTTCTTTTTCCTCCCTCCCTCCCTTCTTTTTCTTTCTTTCTTTCCTTCTTTCTTTTTCTTTTTCTTTCTTTTCCTTTCTTTCCTTCCCTCCCTTTCTTTCCCTCCTTCCCTCCCTTCTTTTTCTTTCTTTCTTTCTCTCTCTTTCTTTCCCTCCCTCCCTCCCTTTCTTTCCTTCTTTCTGTTTCCTCCCTCCCTCCCTTCTTTTTCTCTTTCTTTCTTTCCTTCTTTTTCTTTTTCCTCTTTCCCTCTCTCCCTCCTTTCCCTCCCTCCCTCCTTCGCTCCCTTCTTTCTCTTTCCTTCTTTCTTTTTCCTCCCTCCCTCCCTTCTTTCTTTCTTTCTCTCTTTCTTTCTTTCCCTCCCTCCCTCCCTTTCCTTCTTTCTTTTTTCCTCCCTCCCTCCCTCTTCTTTTTCTTTTTCTTTCTTTCCTTTTCTTTTTCTTTTCCTTTCTTTTTCTTTCTTTCCCTCCCTCCCTTTCTTTCCCTCCTTCCCTCCCTTCTTTCTTTCCTTCTTTCTTTTTCCTCCCTCCCTCCTTCCTTCCTTTCTTTCTTTCTTTTTCTCTCTTTCCCTCCCTCCCTTCTTTCTTTCTTTCTGAATAACAGAGTCGGAAGGGACCTTGGAGGTCTTCTAGTCCAACCCTCTGTTCACGCAGGAGGAGACCCTATGCCATTTCAGAGAAAACTGGTTGCCTTTTCTCAAGAAACAGGCTGTTCCGGTGGACCCCCGAGCGCTAATCCCTCGCTGTGTGGCGAAGGCCCCCAACGGCCCGTGGGCTCCCCGTGGCCCAAAGCCTGGTTCCGCTGCTCCCCGCTTGCCCTTCCCAGGCAGCCTCACCCCAAACATGTCGTACTGCTGCAGGAGGGACCTGGCCTGGTTGGCCGAATCCGTTTCCGTCTCCTGGATGGTCTCCATCAGGTCCTTATTCTTCTCCAGGAGCACCACGGAATGGCGCCTCAGTTCTTCCAGGCTGGCCGTCTTGCTCTTCGAAAGCCGCTAAGGTGGGTTTTTTTGGGGGGGGGAGAAAAAAAGGGGGTGACAGTAGGGGCAGCGGTCCTCTGCCGCTGCCACTTTAAAAATGTGGGGACTTCAACTCTCGGAATTCTGGGAATGGAAATCCTGCCACCTTTCAAGATTTTCCAGGTTAAGAAACCCTGGATGACGAAACAGCTCCAGTCCATCCTGATTGGCCATCAGATGGAAGGAGACCCCAAGTCCTAGAATGGGGAATTCCCACCTAGCTTCCCCCTTTTCTTCCTTCCTTCCTTTTCCCTCCTTCCCTTCCTCCCTCCCCCTTTCCTTCCTTCCTTTTTCTTCCTTTCTTCCCTCTTCCTTCCTTTCTTTCTCCTTCCCTTCCTTCCTTCTCCCCTCCTCCCTCCCCCCTTCCTTCCTTCCTTCCTTCCCTCCCTCTTCCTTCCTTCCTTTTCCCTCCTTCCTCCTTCCCTCCCTTCTTCCCCCTTTCCTTCCTTCCTTCCCTCTTCCTTCCTTTCTTCCTCCTTCCCTCCCTCCCTTCCTTCTCCCCTCCTCCCTCCCCCTTTCCTTCCTTCCTTCCTTCCCTCTTCCTTCCTTCCTTTTCCCTCCTTCCTCCCCTTTCCTTCCTTCCTTCCCTCTTCCTTCCTTCCTCCTTCCCTCCCTCCCTTCCTTCTCCCCTCCTCCCTCTCCATTTCCTTCCTTCCTTTCTTCTCTTCTTCCTTCCATAAGATCAACCTTCCTACCTAGTTTCCTCTTTTCTTCCTTTTTCCCTCCCTCCCCCTTTCTTTGCTTCCTTCCTTCTCCCCTCCTCCCGGCCTTCCTTTCTTCCTTCCTTCCTCAAGATCAACCTTCCTTCCTCCTTCCCTTCCTCCCTCCCTTCCCCCTCCCCCTTTCCTTCCTTCCTTCTTCGTTTCTTCTCTTCTTCCTTCCATAAGATCAACCTTCCTACCAAGTTTCCTCCTTCTCCCTCCCTCCCTTTCTTTTCTTCCTTGCTTCCCCACTCCTCCCCTTTTTTTCCTTCCTCCTTCCCTCCCTCCTCCCTTCCTTCCTCAAGATCAACCTCCCTCCCTCCCTCCCTCTGTCTTTCCCTCCCTCTCTCCTTTATCTTTCTCAACCTGCCCATCTCAGCCAAGTCGTCCTGAGTGGCTTAACAATTCTAAAATCCCTGTTTCTCCAGGTGTGATCCATTTGCCCTTCGGTTCCAGAACATAATAAGGGGGTCTGATCCCCCAATTTGAGCTTCTGGTCTCAAACTCCCTGGTGAACACCATGTGAAACCTGGACTCCCAGCCAGGAAAGAGTGGGGCCCGAGGGAGACCCCCCCCCCCAGCCCTGTTTCCAGGTGGCTCTTTCCTTCAGGTACCTGCAGAATTTTGATGTTGGCCTTGGCCATTTCTTCGGTCAGGGCTTGGTGCCACCCCACCTTGTGCCTCATGGACGGGGTTGCCTTCAGGGCCACGCTCCAGACCTTTCGCTCCTCTAGAAAGAGAAGAGAAGTGGGGGGACCTGAGGCCGCTGCTCGGAGGACAGCGGGTCAGGGAAGGCGGGCGCAGGAGATTCTGGACCAAAAATATTGAACGTTTTGTCTACTGGGGAAGGCACCAGGCGAGAAACCAGGAGGTGGGGAGTTCTAGTCTGAAAGACAGCTGGTGACTTTGGCCAATCACCCGGGGACTGTGAGATAATTTCTATCTGTCTGTCTTTCTCCTTCCTTCCTTCCTTTTCCCTCCCTCTCCTCCTTCCTTCTCTTGCTTTCTTTCTCTTCTTTTTCTTTTTTCTTCCTCCTTTTTTCTCTTCTTTTTCTTTTTCTTCCTTTTTCTTTCCTTCCTTCCTTCATATTTCTTTTCCTTCATTCCTTTCCCCTCCCTCTCTCCCTTTACTTCCATCCTTCTCTTTCCTTCATCTTTTTCTTTTTCCTTCCCTTCCTTCCTTTTCCCCCCTCCCCTCCTTCCTTCTCTTGCTTCCTTTCTCTTTTTTTCTTTTTTTTCTTCCTCCTTTTTTTCTCTTTTTTCTTCTTTTTCTTCCTTTTTCTTTCCTTCATATTTCTTTTCCTTCATTCCTTTCCCCTCCCTCTCTCCCTTCCTTTACTTCCATCCTTCTCTCTTTCCTTCATCTTTTTCTCTTTTTCCTTCCCTTCCTTCCGTTTCCCCCCTCCCCTCCTTCCTTCTCTTGCTTCCTTTCTCTTCTTTTTCTTTTTTTTCTTCCTCCTTTTTTTCTCTTTTTTCTTCTTTTTCTTCCTTTTTCTTTCCTTCCTTCATATTTCTTTTCCTTCATTCCTTTCCCCTCCCTCTCTCCCTTCCTTTACTTCCATCCTTCTCTCTTTCCTTCATCTTTTTCTCTTTTTCCTTCCCTTCCTTCCATTTCCCCCCTCCCCTCCTTCCTTCTCTTGCTTCCTTTCTCTTTTTTTCTTTTTTTTCTTCCTCCTTTTTTTCTCTTTTTTCTTCTTTTTCTTCCTTTTTCTTTCCTTCATATTTCTTTTCCTTCATTCCTTTCCCCTCCCTCTCTCCCTTCCTTTACTTCCATCCTTCTCTCTTTCCTTCATCTTTTTCTCTTTTTCCTTCCCTTCTTTCCTTTTCCCTCCCTCCCCTCCTTCCTTCTCTTGCTTCCTTTCTCTTCTTTTTCTTTTTTTTCCCTCCTTTTTTTCTCTTTTTTCTTCCTTTTTCTTTCCTTCCTTTCTTCATATTTCTTTTCCTTCATTCCTTTCCCCTCCCTCTCTCCCTTCCTTTACTTCCATCCTTCTCTCTTTCCTTCATCTTTTTCTCTTTTTCCTTCCCTTCCTTCCTTTTCCCTCCCTCCCCTCCTTCCTTCTCTTGCTTCCTTTCTCTTTTTTTCCCCTCCTTCCTTCCTTTTTTTATTCCTTCTCTTCTCTTCTCTTCTCTTCTCTTCTCTTCTCTTCTCTTCTCTTCTCTTCTCTTCTCTTCTCTTCTCTCTTCTCTTTCTCTCTCTCTCTCTGTCCCGCTAACAAGCCACACAGTTTCCTAAGCAGAGGGTCAGTGTTGCAGGCTCTTGCCTCCTTCCTGACAGAAAACAACCGATTCAAAATCACCCAACTGGTTTCGGGGTTTAAGGCAGGACTCGAACTCAGGTTCCTCTCTTCCACTAAACCAAACTGCATCCCCCTTCTGCTACTTAGAAGAAGGATCCTCTCAATGATAGCATGGGCTAAAAATATTGGACACAACATTGAGTTAGAAGATTGGGAAAAAATTTGGGAGAAATTTTTCTCCGCATATAAAGAAAATAAAGATAAAGAAAATCAGTATAAAATGTTCTATCGGTGGCATCTAGCCCCACAAGACTTGCAAAAATGTACCCCGACCTAAAACCTAATTGCTGGAAATGTAAACAAGCACAAGGTACCTACTTCCATGTATGGTGGCTTTGCCCAGAAGTCAAAAAAATACTGGATTAAAATACAAAAATGGCTAAAAGAAATCACACACTGTCAAATAGAATTGAAACCTGAATTGTTTCTTCTGGGGATCATTAAAGGAAATTATCCTAAAAGGATTAAATATCTGATTATTCATATTACTACAGCAGCGAGAATCGTGGAAAAAGCCTGGAAAATGTCCATTATACCAACAGACTGTGTAATAATCCGGAAAATTTTTGAGTGTGCAGAAATGGACAAACTTACTATAGAATTAAATAATAAGGAAGACTCGGAATACTACTCAACTTCGGAAAATTGGTATCAATGGATAGAAATTAAAAATAGGAAATGTATAGAATAAAATAAGATATAAATTGTGTTTACATATGTCTGATTAAGTAGGAATATTTGGGATTATATGAACAAAGTTAAGAATTGTGTACTGTCAGAATGACGTTAGATTGTACAATTATTACGGATATATTTTTTGTCATAGATGTATTTTTACTTGTATTTTAATATTTTAAATGTTAATAAAGGTTTATAAAAAAAAAGAAAGAAGAAGGATCGTCTCAGCCTCTCCTTACAGGAAGAACCGTTCCTTTCCTTTCTGTCCGGGAGGACAGAAAGTTCGAAGATGCTTTCTACCCAGGACGTTTTATCCTTGCTAGTTCTTTTTGGACTTTCAGCCTCTTGAGTATCTCTGAGTGGCCTTCTTTTCACTCAGCCACAAGTGAACTCTACCAAAAAGGAAAGACTGGAAATGACTTCCCCCCGCGCCCCTTCGCAGGCCAGACTACGCCAGCCAAACTCTTTTCCCACCTGATTTCTTGGGTTGTATCTTCTGCAGGAATTTGTTTCCCTCCTTCTTCATCCCTGGAGGCAGTGGGGTTGGCAGGAGTAATCTTAATTTGGGCCTTCTTGGCACCTCTTCCCTTTCCCATTGGCTGTAATCCTAAATGCCAGAGGAGAAAGAGGCAGACAAACAATGCATCTTCATTAAAACAATGGGGTTTAAAACTTGACGAAAATCAGCAAATGAGGCACACACACAAGCATTGATTTTCCCAGTCTCTTTGGAAATGAATGGAAGCCTGAAAATCCTTGATTTGTGTTCACTATTGAGGCCAAAATTTCCATTGCTAAGTGAGACATTGGTAAAAGTGAACTGTGCTCCATTGATGCTCTTTCTTACCACATTTGTTAACTGAAGCATAGCAGTTGTTAAGTTAGGAACACAGTTGTTGGGGGTTTTTTTGTAAATGTTTTTTTTATTTTTTACACAAACAAACAAACAATGCATTTTTTCTGAACAGAGTATTGGCCGAGTCACAAATTTATACAATTTTTAGTTATCTCCAACACAATTTATATATTTCACTTTTTGCCATAATAATCTTTCTCTCTAATTTTTCTTTTCTTTTCCTTGTTTCTTCTAATAACCAATATTACCATTCGCCCTGATCTCTAACCTTAATCCAATTTAATTCTTTCCCTTACTTTCTCCAAGTTAAAACCCTTAAATTTGAAATCAATCATTTTTCTAATAGTTAACCTTAACTCTAAATCATCCTATTCAAATATTTCCCCTTTGCGTCCTTTTCACAACATAATATAATTTCCAGTATTTCCCTGAATTCCCTTATTCCAATCACAAATATTTTTCTTTGTCAACTTTTTTTTTTTTTTAATTTGATTTATATGCCGCCCTTCTCCGGAGACTCAGGGCAGCTTACAATGCGTTAAGCAATAGCCTTCATACTTTTGTATATTTATACAAAGTCAGCTTATTTCCCCCACCAAACTGGGTCCTCAATTTACCTACCTTAGAAAGGATGGAAGGCTGAGTCAACCTTGAGCCTGGTGAGATTCAAACTTACAGTAATTGCAGACAGCTGGTGTTAATCACAATGCTTTTAGTCTGCTGAGCCACCAGGCCCTTATCCAAATATTACAATCCAATATCTTACTAAAAGTCACTTAAATATATAACAGGACAACCATTCATTTCTTTTCCATTGCTTTTTTCAAATATATATTATATTTGTTAGTTAGGAACACAGTTCTTAACTGCAGTGGCGCAGTGGTGAGAGTGCAGTACTGCAGGCTACTTCTGCTGACTGCTGGCTGCCTGCAATTTGGCAGATCGAATCTCACCAGGCTCAAGGTCGACTCAGCCTTCCCTCCTTCTGAGGTCGGTAAAATGAGGACCCAGATTGTAGGGGGCAAGAGCCTGACTCTGTAAACCCCTTAGAGAAGGCTGCAAAGCACTGGGAAGCGGTATATAAGTCTAAGGGCTATTGCTATTGCTAACATCATCAGGGCTAGTGCTGATGCTGTGGCAGGTAATTAGGGTTGATCAGTGCTAAGTAGCTAGCCCTGATGATGTTACCTAGCTTGGCTAATGAAACGTCTGAAAGAAAATAATCAAGAAGTGAATGTGGTTCATGGAGGGGGAGGGGGAGGAAGAGGAGGAGGAGGAGGAGGAGGAGGAGGAAGAGGAGGAGGAGGACTGTGGGGTCCTTGATGCTCTCTGAGCTTGGTTGTTTTCTTGCAGCAGGCGTTTGATTACCCAAACTAGTAACACTGATGATATTACCTATTTGGGTCATGAAATGTCTGCAAGAAAAGAACCAAGCTCAGGGAGTACCACAGATCACCCATGTCTATACTTCTACCTATTATATCTCTGAGAAATATCTGTTTAAGATAATCTTGTCATCCACCCACATACCAGCATAGCATGGAAATAATATTCAGTTTGACATAGAAAGCCAATTCCCTCCAGCAATCTTCTGCTTAAACATACATATTTTCTTTGTAGGTAACGATAATAATATGGATTTGTGCACAGCTGTTCCATTTTATTACCTACTCAGTAAAGGATACAAAAAATACGATTTGGATCTTTTAAACCGTACTGCTTCCTTTTGCAAAATTCCTATTCTATTTTCTATTCTATTCTATTCTATTCTATTCTATTCTATTCTATTCTATTCTATTCTATTCTATTCTGTTCTCTATTCTATTCTCTATTCTATTCATTCTACTCTATTCTATTTTCTATTCTATTCTATTTTATTCTCTATTCTATTCTATTCTATTTTATTCTCTATTCTATTCTATTCTATTCATTCTATTCTATCTATTCTATCTATTCTATTTTCTATTCTATTCTATTCTATTCTGTTCTCTATTCTACTCTCTATTCTATTCTATTCTATTCATTCTACTCTATTCTATTTTCTATTCTATTCTATTTTATTCTCTATTCTATTCTATTCTATTCTATTCTATTCTCTATTCTATTCTATTCTTTTCTTTTCTTTTCTTTGCAGAACTCACCGTTTGGTTTAAGGAACTGATAAAACTCTTGGGAAACAAACTTGGATTCCTGGACGACATTTTTGCAGCCAGGGAAAAGCCGTGCGAGAGGAAATGTCAGCACCTGGAGGGACAAAGAATTATATACAGAATATATATAAAAAGAAATGGACAAGGGAAGAGAGATCTTGAAGATCCATTGCCATCAAATCTTGCAAAACGTAGTGTTCTTGTCTCTGTAAAATGATTTTTTTTTTCCCCAGAGGAAAAATAAATGATTTGAAATAACATTTTGGGAATGGGTGAGAGATCCTGATGACCTCAAACCATTATTTTATTATCTTAATATTGTTCATGATGGAATATTTATAGGCTGCCCCACCTTTCTAGCTTCAGAGAGGCTCCCAATAATATAGCTTTAAATATTAAAGCGGTTTTAGCTTTTGTACGCCGCTCACTTTGGTGTGTGTGTGATGGGTTTTGCAAGCTGCCCAAAGTCATGTCTAATTAAAATAAATGACATTAAATTTAAATTTAAGAAACCCTTGGAAGGGAGGAAGCAAAAGCTACCCCACCACCACCAAGGAAAAGACAGGAGCACAAATGTGAGCCAGGATTTTATTCCAGGTGTATTTATTTTATTCATCTAGGTGGAGAAATGTTAATATCCTTAGCTAGTCCATGTATGATATGCCATACGCTAAACAAAATAATAAAATGCAATGCAATGCAATAAATACCGTAATAAAATATAAAATAAAATAATAAAATATAAAATAATAAAATGTAAAATAAAATATAAAATAAAATAATAAAATGTAAAATAAAATAAAATACTAAAATATAATATAAAATAAAATAATAAAAATAAAACGAAAAAAATGCCAGGGATAGGTCTCAATTTAGGTTCCCCCCACCCACCCGCACGGAGGACCTGAGGGACGGAGCAGTCAGTACCCGGAAACCTCTGCCGTTTGGTTTCCTGGGGGTAGACTGCGCCCGTCGCTGGAGGCTCCATTTAAGATGAGCCAACCCCGCCTCGTTTCCCCCCTTTACCTGCTTCGTGTGTCTCCCCGTCTCCTAGCAACGCAGCGCGCGCTCATCTCCATGGCGACCCGGAGGACCTACGGAAGCCCCGCAGGCCCAAGCATCACCCCGCCCTTCGCTCTGCTGATCCCTCCCGTCGTCGTCGTCCCCGCCCCTTGAAGGTCGACCCCCACCCCAACGCCCGTTCTTTCCATTGGGCCGCTTCCATGCCGCGAAGGCCCCGCCTCCCGGCTCCTCTTGCGCGTGCGCAGGTCTTTCGCTGGACAGCCTTTCCTGGCTTGGAGCGCCTCTATCGCCAACCTGGCGCCCCCCAGCCAAATGAGTTGACTTGCGCTTCCCATCAATGGCTCTCCGGATTATTGATTGCAGTTATTGGATAATATATTTACCAGAGGAAGACGGGCCAGTTAAGGCACAGCATCTATTCAATCTTGGGTGAAGAAGCTGCGACCTAAAGAGAGTTGGATAGGAGACCACGAGGAAATCACGGGGGAAACCAGAGTGGAAAGTCCAGAAATCATTTCAAAAGGAACAAACTTTTTTTCTGCCAATAAAACCAAATGGAATAAAGAGAAAATCCTAACTTACTTCCTCCCCATCTCCTAACTGTAGCTTTTGACTATAATTCTATTTTATTATATATATTATATATTATATTTATTATATTTCTATACCGCCTTTCTCCCATAGGACTCAAGGCGGTGTACAGTCAAGAAAAATATAGATACACAAACATCATAAAATTGCTAATTAAAATTATTATTATAACATAGTTTGGCCCAATTAAATATTTTATTGTTTTTAGAAATATTTATCTTTTGTGGTTTTATTGCTTTTAATTATTTTATTGCTTTTAATTAATTATTAATTGCTTTTAATTAATTATTTTAATTATTGTAAGCTACCCAGAGCTGCTTCGAAGCCAGATGGCAGCAAGCAAATATAGATAGATAGATAGATAGATAGATAGATAGATAGATAGATAGAATTCTTTATTAGCCAAGTTTGATTGGACACACAAGGAATTTGTCTTTGGTGCATACATTCTCGGTGTACATAAAAAGTAAAAAAGATACGTTCATCAAGAACCATAAGGTACAACACTTAATGATAGTTATAGGGTACAAGTAAGCAATCAAATCATATTAGGAAACAATATAAATCATACAGCAACAAATTACAGTCATACAATAAGTGGGAGGTGATAGGAACGCTGAGATGAATAGTGATCTTATATAAGATAATATGATCAATAAGTAATTAAATAAATCAATAAAAGCGGAACCCCAATTGTTGCCTTGGAGCTCAGGCACCCCAAGTTTGGCATGGAGCCACTAAGTGGGTCTCTGAATTTGAGAGAGACACTTTGACCTTTGCAAAAGGATTTATTTGCCCAAGCTAAAATATAAACTACCAAATAATTCATGCAAAATATAAGTCTTTAGGGTACAGAAGCTTATGATATGAGCTAGAAAGCAACACATCATGATACATTAACTGGTGTAAGAAAAGACAGCCGCCCTTAAAATATTTTGCATTTTTCCCTTTTTCCATCTTGGCTTATTTCTTTAACATCACTGAAGGACCCCAGAATAAGCTCCCATTGTTTAATTAATGAATAGGCTAGGTTTTGCATATTAAAGAGAGAAAAATGGCTTTGGCTAAAAGAGAAAACATGGTTTCCTGAACTTGTAAGGGAGTCATGGGATGCCTTGCTAAAATGTTGATATCTCCTTTATTCAAAGGATAATGAAGAAAAAAAAATCTCCCTTTTTACCACTCTGTAATCTCTTAATTTGGGTTAATAATGAACCCTAAAATTTCAAGTAACAATATGATCCTGTTTTATGTGAAATCTTCGAATGATTGAAGGGTAAATTGATCGTCTGGTGAAAAAAAAAAGTTGGGAAATAAAAAGATGGAAAGAAAAAAGTTTAACCTTTTAATCATTTGCTTTAATGGAACATAGAATAATAAGAGTTGGAATGGACCTTGGAGGTCTTCTGGTCCAACCCCCTGCTCAAAGAGGAGACCCTGCCCCATTCCAGACAAGGGGCTGTCCAGTCTCTTCTTTAAAGCCTTCAGTGATGGGTCACCCACAACTTCTGGTGGCAAGCTGTTCCACCGATTAATTGTTTGCACAATAATTTTTTCCTTAGTTCTAGGTTGCTTCTCTCCTTGATTAGTTTCCATCCATTGCTTCTTGTCCTGCCTTCAGGGGCTTTGGAGAACAAGCTGATCCCCTCCTCTTTGTGGCAGCCCCTCAAATCCTGGAACACTGCTATGATGTCAACCTAGCACTTCTCGTCATTAAACCACGGGACAGACCCAAGTCCTGCAACCATTCATCATATCTCCATTCCGCTTAGCAGAGGAAGGGTCCTTGCCCTGAGATGCTAAAGCAGTTTGAGTTTGAGGAGGGGTCCTTGCACTGAGATATTTAAGGCGGTTTGGACAAGCCAGGAGTATAAAGCCATCTGCTTGCAAACATGCCTGGAGCCAACTCAGATGGTCCTTATTGCTATGCAGATCAATTTGGCCTTCTCTGGTGATTGGGGTGGTGGGGGGTCAGTCTAGCAGGAAATTTGGGAGGAAAAGAGAAGTTTGGTGAAGAGAGCGCAAAGGCAGCATTAGGAGGATGCAGAAGTTTCTGCTCACCCATCATCACCCAATAGATGCCCCCTTCCCCAGGAGTGGCAGCTAAGAGGAGCTTCAGTTCACAAATATCAGGCCCAGGAGATAAGAGCAGACCAGAAAACCTGATCTATAGGAAGGCTAGAAGTTGAGATTGGCTCTGATAAAAGAATCTTGCAGATCAGATTTTGCTTAATAAATTACAACTTCCTCCTCCTCTTTCTTCTCTACCACTACTTCTTCTTCTTCTTCCCCTTCCTCCTCCTCACCATAAACACTACTCTCTTTCAATACTGATGATATTACCTAGTTGGGTCATGAAACGTCTGGAAGAAAAGCACCAAGCTCAGAGGCCCTACAGTCCAACTCTTCTTCTTCTTCTTCTTCTTCTTCTTCTTCTTCTTCTTCTTCTTCTTCTTCTTCTTCTTCTTCTTCTTCTTCTTCTTCTTCTTCTTCTTCTTCTTCTTCTTCTTCCTCTTCCTCTTCCTCTTCCTCTTCTTTTTCTCTTCTTCTTCTTCTTCTTCTTCTTCTTCTTCTTCTTCTTCTTCTTCTTCTTCTCCTTCTCCTTCTCCTTCTTCTCCTCCTCCTCCTCCTCCTCCTCCTCTTCTCCTTTCTCTCATCTTTTTCTTGTCTTCCTCTTCCTCTCCTTCCTCTTTCCTCTCCTTTCCTCTCCTTTTCCTCCTCCTCCTCCTCCTCCTCCTTCTCTTCCTCCTCCTCCTTAAAATTAAGACTAAACTAATCCAGGAGAGAAGCAACCTAGAACTAAGCAGAAATTTCCTGACAGGGAGAACAATTAACCCATGGAACAGCTTGTCCCTGGAGGTGCTCCATCACTGGGCTCAATTGTGTCGTAAATTGAGGACAACCTGTGCAAACGTTCAGAATTCCATACTTGGGAGGTCTGCAAAAGTTAGCACAAAAGAGGAGCTGGCTATTGAAATTAAATTGTCATTTTTGGTACACTGAGGTTGGAAGCCTAAGTCAATGGTAGCTGTGCAAATCACGACATCTTCAAATTTCCTCCCTGAGTGAATAAAAGGTAGATCTCCCTAAACAGAAAGAATTTACCGGAGAGAAGAAACTAATGAAAATACACTGGGGAAAAAAAACAGTCCAGTAAAATTCACAGCAGTCAAAAATCCAGATAAAATCCATAACATGTGTCTGATGAAATCAATGACTTGTTCCCTGCTTAATGGCCCTAAACCATGTTTACAACTCACTTGCAAAAAAATATTAGTTAAAGGCAGCTCATCTATAATGGATTAATGCATCCGAAAATTCTTTTTAGTGAGAAAAATGAATTGAGCATCAACCTGTAACTCTCAAAATCGTGCAATACCCTGTATGATTTGGGGGGTGGGGGGAGAAATTAATCAATTAGTCAAGCTATTCTCCAAAGCACCTGAGGGCAGGACAAGAAGCAACAGGTGGAAACTAATCAAGGAAAGAAGCAACTTAGAACTAAGGAGAAATTTCCTGACAGTGAGAACAATTAACCAACAGTGAAACAACTTGCCACCAGAAGTTGTGAATGCTCCAACACTGGAAATTTTTAAGAAGATATTGGATAACCATTTGTCTGAAGTGGTGTAGGGTTTCCTGCCTGGGCAGAAGGTTGGACTAGATGACCTCCAAGATCCTTTCCAACTCTGTTATTCTATTCTATTCTATTCTATTCTATTCTATTCTATTCTATTCTATTCTATTCTATTCTATTCTATTCTATTCTATTCTATTCTATGTTTTATCTGTATCTATTGTTATTGCTGTTGCTGATACACTTTTAAAAATATAATATGGCTTTTATTATTCTAATCCCTGAACAATCATTTAATATTCCTATTTATTTTTTAGGACTACAGTTAGTCTTTGATTTACAACAGTTCATTTAATAGCCGTTCGAAGTTGGGACTGAAAAAAAAAAGACTTACGACTGTTTTTAATAGTTACCATCTCTGCAGCATCCCCAGGGTCACATGATCAAAATACAAACACTTAGCATGTGATTCATATTTATGACGGTTGCAGTGTCCTGGGGTCACGTGATTCCCTTTTGCGACCATCCAAAAAGCAAAGTAAATGGGGATTCACTTAACAACCTTGTTACTAACTTAACAACTGCAGTGATTCCCTTAACAAAAGTGGCAAGAAAAGTTGTAAAATGGGGCAAAACTCACTTAACAAATTTATCACTTTTTTTTTTTAAATTTAATTTATATGCCGCCCTTCTCCGGAGACTCAGGGCTGCTTACAATGCATTAAGCAATAGCCTTCATACTTTTGTATATTTATACAAAGTCAGCTTATTGCCCCCACAATCTGGGTCCTCAATTTACCTACCTTAGAAAGGATGGAAGGCTGAGTCAACCTTGAGCCTGGCGAGATTCGAACCTGCAGTAATTGCAGGCAGCCGGTCTTAATAACAGGGTGCCTTAGACCACTGTACTACCAAGGCTCTAATCACTCTAATACCAATCACTTTGCAATGCACGTTTCGGGGCTCAATTGTGATTGTAAATTGAGGACTACCTGTATTGCTCTTATAAATGCTGATTTATTATTTTTATTCTAATCCCTGAACAAGACCTTAATATTCAAATTAATTTTTTTAGGACTACTTGCAAATAAAATAATAATAAATAAAATATTTCTAACGCTCTATAAATAAGATTAAGACATCTACAACTATTTTTCTTCTGCAGCGCTGAAAAAAACCTGGAAGTCAATACTTTCTTTTCCCCTTTTCTTTTCTCGCTCCACTTTCTCTTATCATCTTTCTTGGCGTGTATAATTTATATTAGGATGATGATGTCAATAACAGTTATGCAAAATAAATAAATAAATAAATTGACCCGGGGTGGTGTGTACAATATAATTATTTATAATTACGATTCAGCATTTATAATTACGATTCAGCATTTGCTAAATTTTATACAATTTATTTATAATTTTGTGGATCGAGGATCCGAGATGGTTTGGTGGCTTTTATCCCTGTGTGTCATAAAGGACCACCAGGCAGGGCATACTTGATGCTGAGCCCATCCCCAGCGCCCAGCGGTGCCCCCTTGGCCAATCTGGCGATACATTCCAAGCATCCAAGCCAGCTGGCACAAAGCAGGAAAGACCAGCCAGATGCCCGGCTGATGTTGCCAAAGCGACTGGGAGCTTCCTGGGGCAGGGAAGGCTCCGATTGGCTGCCCGGCGTGACTGAGCGCATCCCAGAACAGGCGAGAAGCTCATTGGTCGCCCGGGTGACGGCGAGGAAGGCAGGAAAGAAGCGCTTCGGATTGGCTGGCGGCCTGAGTGATGGGTTGCCCTGGCGCCTCATCCTGCGGAGGCAGTTTCCGTGGCAACAGGAATTGTAAAGGAGAGGGAGGGGGGCCTAGGCGGTCCTTGGCAAAAGGGGAGATGCCGGGGCAGGGGGGGGGAGAAAAGGGCGGAGAGGTGGGGGAAATGCCTTTGGAGATGGGTTGCTAAAAAAAATAAAATTAAAATTAAAATCCCTGCCTCTAGGCTGGATCATAAGCCAGCCAGCTGGGCCCCGATTTCATAAGAGGCTTTGCTTTGGCATATGTGTGTATGTGTGTAATACACACACTATATACTCTGTGTTCGTGTGTGTCTGCAAATACTATATACACACACGTCTGTATAATATAGTGCATACATACATACATACATACATACATATATATATATATATATATATAGAGAGAGAGAGAGAGAGAGAGAGTATATAGTGTATATGTGTGTGTGTGTGTGTGTATGGATGTGTGTGTGTGTATACATACATACCCTATATATGAATGTATATACTATATATATATATATATATATATATATATAGTATATACATTCATATATAGGGTATGTATATACATACATATATATACACACACACACACACACACACACACGTATGGACACTATATAGCCGTGATGGTGAACCTATGGCACGTGTTCCACAGGTGGCACACGAAGCCATACAGGTGGGCACATGAGCGTTGCCCTAACTCAGCTCCGGCGCGCACATGGGCGCCGGCCAGCTGATTTTTGGAGGCCCCCTGGAGGCAGGAAATGGCCCATTTGACGACTTCCGGTGGGACAGGAAGGCCCATTTTTCGCTCTCCCCAGGCTCCAGAGCCTTTCTAGGATCCTGGGGAGAGTGAAAACGGCCTTGCCCATCCCACTGGAGGCTCTCCGGAGGCCGGAAACAGCCCATTTGCCGACTTCCGGTGGGACCAGAAGTTGGGAAATGGGCCATTTCTGGCCTCCAGAGGACCTCCAGGGGGTGGGTTGGGGAAGGACATTTTCCAGAAAGCCTCTGGAGCCTGGGGAGGGCGAAAAACAGGCCTATCGGGCCCACTATGCCATCACATGCCAAAAGTGGGGGGAGTATAGGGAGGGTCATGCACTCATGCGCGGGGTGGGGCGCATTGAATTATGTGCATGGACACGAACGTGCGCCCCGCCCTCCCCGCACCTTGCTTTTGGAACGTGACGGCAAAAAGGTTAGCCATCACTGCTATATAGTATATATACTATATATAGTGTGTGTATACATACACATATATAGTATATTTATATCCAGAGAGTATATATTGTATATATTGTACAATATATTGTGTATACTGTATATATAAATCAGAACAAATTTAATAACACCTTTTTTCCCATAATTTCTGATTTTTCTCTATTTCTTCTGCTAACAAATAGTTCCCAAATATAAGCTAGGAATAAGCAAGGATTCAGATCTACCTAAAAGCCACAATTGAAATAAGCCAGGATTTCCCAACCAGCAACAAACCATCCTTGGTTTCAAATCCTGGATTGGTAACAAAAAAAAAAAAAAAGCTTAAATAAATCTTAATAGTTTTTTTTAGGAGGAATTCAGTCTTCATTCTAATCTAAGGCAAAATCAAATATTGCTTTAATTTAGCGTGTGTGTGTGTATGAATACAGATATAATAAAACATATTTTATACATAAATACATAAAATATAACAACAAGTAACTTTATTAGTGGTACTAAAAATTAAAAATTAATGACAATTAATAATTTCAGAGTAAATATATGCATATCTATTTTTCCCTTTTGGATGTTTAATTATCTCTATTCTGCAATTGTAAAACATTTCACCCTAATTTAATCTTTAATTTTGATGTTAATTTTCCTACGCTGCTTTTACTTATCAGTTCTATTCCATTGCACGTCGCCCAGAGCCTCCCCTCGGAGGGAGGTGGGCAGTTCAATAATAGGAAACATAAATAAAGGAAATAAATAAATAAAATCCCTCGGCTTCTCCCTGCCTTGCACAAAGATGAGAAGGAGGGGAGAAATCTTCCTTTTCCTGTCTGCTCAGCGCCTTCCGATGCTCCCCGGCTGCAGATTAAGAAAGAGAAAGGCTGGAAACCCAGATTGGCTGGTGGATGTTGGAGAATCTTTTGCAGATTAAAGTGGGGTCTGAAGGACAGAGAAATAAAATCTTTTTTTTTTTTTCAAGATTGCCCTGTCTAAATTAAGGCACGGGCATGAAAAAAACAGGAGGAAACTAAGATTGCATCAAAGCTTTATCGTCCGTCTGAGCAAAAGTAAAATCTCCTTTGAGTCGCATTTGTGCAACTTCACGGAGTGTCATTTATTGTGATCTAGACAACAGTGCACACACGTATTTGCCTTCAGTGGAACAGCTTGCCTCCAGAAATTGTGGGTGCTTCCATCATTGGAGGTTTCCAAGAAGAGATTTGACAAAACATTTATTTGAAAAGGTATAGGGTCTCCTCCTTGAATAGGGGGTTGGACTAGTAGACCTCGAAAGTCCCTTCCAGTTCTGTTATTCTGCAATTCTTCAGGAATGCTTTTCCTGTTTCTTGGACAGGGTCTAAACATTCTCATCCCTGCTTAAGTTCTGAGCCAGCCCAGTGCATCTGTCTGCTAAAAACTGACCCAGGGCAGGCTCTCAAAACTAAAGCAAAATAATGTGGAATGGACAGACGTACAAAAGACAGCAGGATTTGCTCTGGGGTGTGAAATCATCTATCCAGGACATAGCATACTGTATATAAGCGGTACTTAAGCAGGGTTTGTAGGATTGTCTGGGATGCTACACGCCCTCTTCACTCCCTGTTTTCCTTGCTATCTTCTGGGAAGGGGCTTCGTAGTACCCAAAGCAGAACATCCAGATTCGACCACAATTTTGTTCCATATAGCATCGACCTTGTGAATTCTCAGGCTTTCCAGTTTTGGTCACCGCACTATAAATAAAGATGTTGAGACTCTAGAAAGTGTGCAGAAAAGAGCAACCAGGATGATTAGGGGACTGGAGGCTAAAACATAGGATGAACGGTTGCAGGAACTGGGCCTGGTTAGTCTAGGGAAGAGAAGGACCAGGGGAGACAGGAGAGCATCTTCCAATATTTGAGGGGCTGCCCCAGAGAGGAGAAAGGGGGTCAACTTGTTTTCCAAAGCACCTTTGAAAGCCAGACAAGGAATAATGGATGGAAACTGATCAAGGAGAGATTCAACCTGGAAATAAGGAGGAATTTCCTGACAGAGAGAACAATCCACCGATGGAACAGAAGTTGCCTTCAGAAGTTGTGGGAGCTTCATCACTGGAGGCTTTGAAGAAGAGACTGGAGGGCCATATCTCAGAATTGGGTCTCCTGCTTGGATGTGGGGTTGGACTAGATGACCAACAAGGTCCCTTCCAACTCTGTTATTCTGTTAAAGGGGGGGTCAACCTATTATACAAAGCACCTGAAGGCAGGACAAGGAATAATGGATGGAAACTGATCAAGGAGAGATTCAACCTGGAAATAAGGACGAATTTCCTGACAGTGAGAACAATCAACCCATGGAACAGAAGTTGCCTTCAGAAGTTGTGGGAGCTTCATCACTGGAGGCTTTCAAGAAGAGACTGGAGTCTGGACTGCCATCTGAGCCTTGGTGGAGCAGCGGACTAAAGTGCTGTTATGTAGCACTTAGCTGCCAGCTGCCTGCAATTAGTGCGAGTTCAAATCTCACCAGGCTCAAGGTTGACTCAGCCTTCCATCCTTCCGAGGTAGGTAAATTGAGGACCCGGATTGTGGAGGCAATAAGATGACTTTGTAGAAACACCGCTTATGGGGGGGCCAAAAGCCCTAATAAGCAGGTATATACAAAAGAATGAAGGCTATTGCTGTAAGTGCATTGTAAGCCGCCCTGAGTCTTTGGAGGAGGGCGGCATATAAATTGAACTAATAAATAAATAAATATATCTGTCAGAAATCGGTCTCCTGCTTGGGCAGGGGGTTGGACTAGATGACCTACAAGGTCCCTTCCAACTCTGTTATTGTATTTTATTCCATGTATATGTTATGTGTGTCTGTGCGTAGCTTGTGTATATGTGTGTTATGCATGTGTACACTTTTGAGAGCAGGCAACAGAATTTCATTTCTAAGGTGGCAGTGTGCCCACAATTTAAAAAAAATGACAATAAAGGCTCTCTTTAATCTCCCCAGAGATTAAATTGGGCTCTTAATTTCCAAAAGAGGCTACAATTACACTTATAACCACAATGGGACCTGAATTTCATTTGTTAAACAAGGAAAGTTTAAGTTGGCTGCAAAGTTATTAAGTGAGTTGCGGCCAATTTTGTGACTTTTTGGCCATAATTGTTATGCGAAGACCTGCAGTTGTTAAGTGAATCGCATGGTTGTTAAACATGCTTAACGCATTGTAAGCCGCCCTGAGTCTCCGGAGAAGGGTGGCATATAAATCAAAATTAAAAAAAAAAAAATCCAGCTTCCTCCCCCCCCTCCCCCTCCCATTGATTCTGCTTGTCAGAAGCCGGCTGGGAAGGTCACAAATAGAGATTGTGTGACTGCAGGACTGTGCAATCGTCCGTAAATTCCTGCTGGGTGCCAAGCATCCGAATTTGGACCACGTGACTATGGAGAGGCTGCAACGGTCGTAAGTGCGAGGACCGATTGCAAGTTTTTTTTTTTTTTTTCTGGTGCCGTTCTAACTACGAATGGTCACTTAATGAACGGTTGTAAGTTGAGGATGTGGGCACATCACTGTTGCAGCACATTGCTTGGTATTTGGCTGCCATTAGCCAAGTTCAAGTGGACTGGACTTTTTTTTTTGTTTGTTTTAAACCAAAATCCCAACATCTACAGGTAGTCCTCGACTTACAACAGTTCATTCAGTGACCATTACAACAGCATTGAAAAAAGTAACTGAGTGTCGGAGATGTAGACATAAATCTGGAACGTTTTATCATATGTAGTAGACATGTCCCAAAGCCAGGAAATATTGGCTCAAAATTAAGGAATGGCTGGAAGGAATCACGGAACCAGAGGTGGGTCTCAGCAGGTTCTGACCAGTTCTGGAGAACCGGTAGCGGAAATTTTGAGTAGTTCGGAGAACCGGTAGTAAAAATACTGACTGGCCCCCATCTATTCTCTGCCTCCAGAGTTCCAGCTGATTGGGAGGAAATGGGGATTTTGGAGTGGGATGGGAATGGAGATTTTACAGTATCCTTCCCCTGCCACGCCCACCAAGCCATGCCATGCCACACCCACCAAGCCACGCCCACAGAACCAGTAGTAAAAAAAATTGAAACCCACCACTGCACGGAACATAAGATAGAATTGAAACCACCAGCATTATGTCTATTAGGCACACTAGATCCAAAAATGGATAAGAATTATCAATATATAATATTACACATACTAACCGCTGCTAGGATTGCTTTTGCACAAAACTGGAAACAAATAAATACCCCCTCAGATGAAATGGTAATTACAAAGATACTTTAATGTGCTGAAATGGACAGGATGACCATGGAGTTAAAAGAAAGAGAGGAATCTCACACTATTATAAAATTTAGAGTAGACTGTACAAGTGGATAGAGCTGTGATGGCCAACCTATGGCATGTGTGCCACAGGTGGCACATGTAGCCATATCAGTGGGCACGCCAGCTCAGCTCCGGCGCACATGTGCATGCCAGCCAGCGGATTTTCGGGCCTTCTGGGCACACCAGAAGTAGGGAAACAGGCTGTTTCCTGCCTCAGAGGGCCTGGGGTGGGTGGGGAAGGCCCATTTTCTTTCTCACCTGGCTCCAGATCCTCTCTATGCATCTGGGGAGGGTGAAAAGTGATGGTTTTTGCTGTCCCCAGCCTCCAGAGACTCCCAGAGAGGCTCTGGAGGCTGGGGACAGCAAAAAACGTCACTTCCTGTCCAATCAGAAGTTGGGAAACGGGCCATTTCGGGCCTCCGGAGGATCTCCAAAGGGGTGGGGAAGGCTGTTTTCGCCCTCCCCAGATGCATAAAGAGGATCTGGAGCCAGGTGAGAAAGAAAAACGGGCCTACTGGGCCATCACATGCCAGGAGTGGGGGGAGGGGGGTAATGTGCGAATGCGTGGGGCGGGACGCCTAGAATTATGGGTGTGGGCACCTGTGCGCATGAACCTCCCCTGCTCCCCCCTCCTAAAAGGTTAGCCATCACTGGGCTAGAGAATAGAAGCCAAAACAAGAAATAAATGTTCAAAAACCATTGACTATAAGATAAAGATAAATGTATATATGTACAATCAGAACGGTTATAATTAGTATTATATTATTATAATATAATTATTATACTACTACTAGAATTGTTAAAATCTATGAGAAGGCAAATATTGAATAGTGAATTACAAAAGCAGAATATACATGCTGATATGGAAAGCTGTAAAATTGTATTATACTGTTGTGTTGTTTGAATTTTCTATTTGCTTGTATTCGTCTTATTTCTTTTTTCTTTTTTTCTTTACTTGTGGTTTTTAAAGTTGGGAAATGTTCAATAAAACTATTTTTTTAAAAAAATAAGGTAACTTATGACTGTTTTCACAGTTACGATATTCGCAGCATCCCAATGGCCAAAATTCGGACACTTGGCCACTGACTCGTATTTATGACAGCTTCAGTGTCCTGCGATCCTCTTTTGCGACCTTCTGACAAGAAAATTCAATGGCGAAGCCAGACTGTCTTAACAACTGTGTTACTGATAAGGCATAATTTTCATACCAGGATACTCTCCCCTTACTCCAAGGGTGTCTTCAGAAGTTTAAAAAGTTGGCAATACCATACAAAGACAATTTATACAAGACGTTCTACAAGTGGCACCTTCCCCCAGCGAAATTGGCAAAAATGTTTAGAAGTTCATCATTTTCGTGGAATAGGCACATACTATCATATGTGGT
This sequence comes from Pituophis catenifer annectens, assembly GCF_029215685.1. Taxonomy (NCBI): domain Eukaryota; kingdom Metazoa; phylum Chordata; class Lepidosauria; order Squamata; family Colubridae; genus Pituophis; species Pituophis catenifer. Next base: position 213,401,217 of record NW_027256883.1, on the reverse strand, counting down.
GGTTATCTTAAAAAAAGCAAAGGAGTATTGGCGGAAGATCTATTTATGGTTGGTGAAAATAACCTGAGAAGAAATATAAATATAAACCAGAACTATTGGGAATCATAAATGGGAAATACAGTAAAGGGGTAACTTACTTAATAATACATATTATAACAGCAGCAAGAATGAGTTTTGCCCAAAATTGGAAAACTCCTCTAGAAGATGAAGTGATAAAGAAAATTTTGACATGCGCGGAAATGGATAGATTAACCTTGGAACTGAAAAATAAAGGCGAGTCAGAATACCACGGAACAGAAAAGAGGGTCAAAAAACAAGAACATTTATTTATTTACTTACTTGCTTACTTACTTACTTACTTACTTACTTACTTATTGGATTTATATGCTGCCCTTCTCCCAAAGGACTCAGGATGGCTCACAACAATAAGAAACAGAAATTACAAAAGTTAAAAGACAAATTAAAACAGAGTATCCAATAAATAAAGTTAAACGTGGGAATACCAATTCAAAATTTAAGATTTAAGAATATATAAAGCTACAAAATCAGTATAGAATCAACCCATTCTAATTCTCCGTAAAATGGAGAATTAACGTTATGTATGTAACTACAATAGAATGATAAACGGATAAAACAAATGTATAAGTAATATAGATAGAAGAAGGATGTCTTTAGATATGTAAATACAGAACAGCTTACTTGTATATAAGTAATAAGGTATATATTACACATCTTTCATTTTAGTATGTATGGCAAAGAGAACGCCAGGACGGTTACACCGTGTCCAATGTTTTAATATGTGGGTAATAAAACTTATTTTTTTTAAAAAGAAGTTTAAAAAGTTTATCCTTGTCCATTTTTAGCTTGCATCATGTTCAGGTGCCATTGTGACTTTTTTGACCACCACTGCTCTTTCAGATCCTGCCGATCCTACCTAGGAAGAAATTATATCTCCTTCCTTGCTGAAATCAAATCATGGTTTGCTTGCTGCTCTGTAAGTGAGCCTGCTTTAAATATTGCAAAACTAGGTAGAATTAACCCTTCAAGCCCCTTTCCAGGGCTGAATTTGCCCCTCGCATTTAAACCATGGTCTGCAAAACCATGGTTTGGTGAGCAAGCCACAACTAGCAGGATATAGGCTGGAATTTAAGCCTTCATGGCTCGGTTCACACAACACCTGGTGTTACTGCTTCTTCTCTCTATCCAGCCTGGGCTGGTCTCCCAAGGGGCTCAGCCTTGGCCACAGGATGCCCAAGTCTGGTCCCTCAAGGGTTAAGCCGTGGGGCAGGGGGTGGGGATTTCAGGGGGAGGGGGCCATCTTGGGCAGAAGGAGGGCATTGTTGCAGAGGTTTAGGCCTGGGGTTCCTGGTTTATGTGGCCCCTGGAGAAGGGCTAGGGCTCCCAGCCTCTGGGACTCCAGGATTTTGGGGGTTCCAGGACTCCGAGGCTCTGGGACTTGGGGGGTTTCAGGCCTTTGGGGGCTCTGGGACACCGGAACTTTGGGGGCTCTGGGCGGGAGTTTAGGGCCTTTGGGGAGTCCAGGATTTTGGGGGTTCCAGGCCTTTGGGGGCTCTGGGACTCCGGAACTTTGGGGACTCTGGGACTTTGGGGTCTCTGGGACTCCAGGGCTTCTGGGGATCCAGGATTGGGGGGGCTCTGGGATTTGGGGTCTCTGGATCTCCAGGACTTTGCAGGATCCAGGACTTTGGGGGTTCCAGGCCTTTGGGGGCTCTGGGACTTTGGGGTCTCTGGGACTCCAGAACTTTGGGGGTCTCTGGGACTTTGGGGTCTCTGGGACTCCACGGCTTTGGGGGATCCAGGATTAGGGGGGCTCAGGAATTTGGGGTCTCTGGGTCTCCAGGGCTTTGCAGGATCCGGGACTTTGGGGTCTCTGGGACTCCAGAACTTTGGGGTCTCTGGGACTCCAGAACTTTGGGGTCTCTGGGACTTTGGGGTCTCTGGGACTCCAGGGTTTTGGGGGATCCAGGATTAGGGGGGCTCAGGGATTTGGGGTCCCTGGGTCTCCAGGGCTTTGCAGGATCCGGGACTTTGGGGGTTCTAGGCCTTTGGAGGCTCTGGAACTTTGGGGGTTCCAGGATTTGGGAGGCTCTGGGATTTGTGGGGTCTGAGTCCCCAGGACTTTGGGGAATCCGGGAGTTTGAGGGATCGATCCGGGAATCTGAAGCATCCGGAGCTTTGGGGGATCCAGGACTTTGGGGGGATCCGGGATTCCGGGGATTCGGGGTGTCGGGGGCCACGCTGAGCCCCTCCAGTGCGCTCAGCAGCAGCAGCCTCTGCGAGGGAAACGCCGCGGACGGAGGATGCGAGCAGGCGGGGGTCGCTCAGCAGCGGAGCCGATCCGAGCGCTGAAAGCCGGAGCAGGACCGGTGAGTGGCGGAGAGGCAGCCTGGGCAGGGCTGGAGGAGGATAATGGGTGTTGTAGTCCCAGACTGCAGGAGGAGGAGGAGGAGAGAGCAAGACGGATTAGCGGCCGCCAGGTGAGTTGGTGGGAGTCGCGGGACAGATGTTTTTTTTTGGGGGGGGCAGCAACAGCTGCATCTCACCCCCAATTCTTTCCGGCAGGGAGTTTTAATGATGCTCTCAAAGAGCGGCGCTAAGATCCTGGTTTGTTGAACTATGGTTTGTTGCATAAACTGGGATTAGCTGGCATTATAGATGAGATTAGCTCATCTGTTTTATTTTAACACACACCCGATGGTTGGGTAGAAGGACTTCCAAAGTGTTACAGGATCACTGGGGGAGTCAAAAAAGTCAAGATTCATTCATTCATTCATTCATTCATTCATTCATTCATTCATTCATTCATTCATTCATTCATTCATTTTATATGCCGCCCTTCTCGTAGTTCGAAGTCCCCCCTGGGCAGTTTGTGATGTAATGTGATGTAGTTACAAATGGGCAGAACTTTTGGTCCTGGTGGCCATTGTGACTTTTTTGACCTCCCCCTGGAAGACTCCAGCCTTGAGTTTCTCTTGCTTCTTCCTGATCCTTCTATCTCGGACAAGTCAATTAAATTAAATTAAATTAAATTTAAATTTGCCTTAAACTCTCTCCTCCCCCTGGGATTTAAGTGTGTTTGTGTATCTGTTGCTCTCCTTGCTTTACGGAACGACATTTAATAATGTGGGACAACATAAAACTTGCGCAAAACTGGTGGGGGCGGGGAATGAAATCCTTGATAATGAAGTTAAACTTTTGAATTTCAACTTTAGAAAGTTTAGGATTCCATTCCAACTTTAGAAAAGTCCATTTCCTCTCCTTGGCCTTCTGATGCCTGACTTTTTCATTGGGCGCCTCCTCTGAAAATTTGGCTTTTAAGGGTATACTGCCCTCGAACATGGAGGCTCTCTCCTCTCCAAAGCCTTAGGTTGCCTTTCATAACTCTTGTCTCCAAATGGATGCCCTGTTTGGCCCAGTGCATGGTGTTCTCCGTGGCCATGCTGGCTGGCTGGGGATGATGGAAGTCTAGTCTAATGGGCTTGAAGTGCTTCGGTACAGAGATCAATTTTGAGGCAAGCTTTACATCGCAGGGAATGATATATTAAACAAACAATGTTGGTTTGTTTGGAATAGAATGCCAGGGGTGGCCGGTGGAGTTTATTATTCGGGATTCTGGGAACTGAAGTCCACCCATCTTCAAGCTTCCAAGGTTGAGAAACACTGTTCTAAGGATTCTCTTGGGATATATTCAGATATGTTAAAATAATGTTTTCCAACCAGCTGGCTGGGGAATTCTGGGAGTTAAAAGTTCCCACGGTTGGAAAATACTGCATTAAAAAGAGGATAATTAAGAACATGCAACGGATCCAATTGTGGCTATATAGAATTTCTTTAAATATAAATAAAAGCTTCCTGATTATAACACCCGTCCAACAGTCCAGTTACGGAGCTGGTGGTTTTTTATAAAAAAAAAAAAATGAACTTCAACTCCCAGAATTCCACAGCCAGCGTGTGTGGATTTCACCAGAATTCCCAGGGAATTCTGGGAGTTGAAGTTCGCACAGCTTAAAATGGCCAAAGTTGAGAAACACCAGCATATTTGGGGCTTCTGATCTCTTGTCTCCAGCACCAAGAAAACGTATTTATTTATTAATTAAATTGATTTGCCATCCGTCTCATAATGAAACGACTCTGCCAATAAAGAAAACGAAGGAAAAGTGGATTTCTAGAGGAAATAACAACTTTTTTTTTAGATTTGTGCTTTGTTTTCTGGAATAAAAAAAGGGACACCCCCGTTCTGGGCAATTGGCTATATGGTAACATCTTGATGGACAGCAAGCTTACTGTAGTAGTTCAAGTGCCAGACTAAACATGGATTGTGAGTTCTAGTGCCGCCTTAGGTGTGAAAGCTATCTGGGTGACTTTGGGCCAATCACCAGGAGACGGTGAGTTCTAATTCCACCTGAGGCATGACTGATGGCTGGGTGTTGTGGCTTGTGTCACAGGCTGCTGTGACGCAGCCTGTGCAGCTAGTAGCTGATTCCGACAGCGAGGAGGCTGGTGTGGTGCTGCGCCAGCAGCCTGTGCAGCTGGCACTCGAGTCGGACAGTGAGGAGGCTGGAGAAGATGTGGTGCCAGAGGCAGGGATTCAGCCAGGGCCTTCAGAACCTCCAGAAGCTCCCATAAGTGAAGAGGAAGAAGAGGAGGAGCCTCTTCTCGATGCACGGGCACGCAGAGCTGCCAAAAGGCAGGAGTGGCTCCTCAGGAGGAGGTCTCCTCGAGAGTAAGGCTTGGGGCTAATTGGCCACTCCCTTAGCCTATTTAAGGAGGAACGCCGACTGAAGCAATTTGCAGGGAACAACTTCGTTCACATACTTTCCTGTCTTGTCTTGCTTATCTTATCTTATCAGCTTCCTGCAAATTGCTTCTGGGCATTCTGCCAACCATAGTAAGCTTTCAGTTATTATTCTTTGAATTCTGGGCGGCTGTTAATGCAGTTAATTAACAGCCGTTGTTGTAAAAAACTGGTTTATTTAGTAAACTAAGGTTTGTACAGATTTTGTGTGTGCTGCGTTCTTTGGGTCCGTAGCTGAGGCAGAACACTGGGTGACTTTCAGGCAATCACCAGGAGATGGTGAGTTCTAGTCCCACCTTAGGCATGTAAACTAGCTGGGTGATTTTGGGCCCAACACACCTCACAGGGCTATTGTTGTGTGGAAAGGAGGAGGAAACATTATATACAAAACTTTGAATTGTGCAAAACAACACTGAATAAATTAAGACAGGGTTCAGAAAGCTACTTCAAAACAATAGTAATGTCATATATAGTAATGTCTGATTAATTAGAATTAATCAGAGATATTTTTTTTTACATGAGATCAAGGGAAAGGAAATCACACATTGGCAGACCTTGATTTTAAAAAAGAGTTTGGTCTTTGTGGAAAAGAGAGAAATAGCTATAGGAGACCCGATGGGTAGGTCAAGGACAGGGGTGAAATCCAGCAGGTTCTGACAGGTTCTGGAGAACCGGTAGCGGAAATTTTGAGTCGTTTAGAGAACCGGCAAATACCACCTCTGGCTGGCCCCAGAGTGGGGAGGGAATGGAGATTTTGCAGTATCCTTCCTCTGCCACGCCCACAAGCCACGCCCACCAAGTCACGCCCAATGAACCGATAGTAAAACGAAAAATTAGATTTCACCACTGGTCAAGGATAAATTTGCAATCTTTTTGCTGCTAAAACGCAAAATCTTATGTCCCTGTGATGTAGCCTGACAGGGTGACTCTATGATTTTAATAAGCTGATCTTACACAGAATAGGATTTATCCATCCATCCATCCATCCATTCCCCCCTCATTCTCTCTCTATCATCTATCTATCTATCAACTCTCTCCCTCTCCATCCATCATCTATCTGTCTACCCTGTTTCCCCCAAAATAAGACCTCCCCTGATAATAAGCCAAATCAGGCTTTTGAGCACATGGCAATAAGGCCAAGCGCTTATTTCAGGGTTCAAAAAAATATAAGACAGGGTCTTATTTTCGGGGAAACACAGTATCTATTCATCCATCCATCCATCCATCCATCCATCCATCCATCTATCTATTTCCGTATCTGTCTCTTATCTACCTGTCTACCTACCTCTACCTAACTACATCCGTCTGTCTGTCTGTCTGTCTGTCTGTCTGTCTGTCTGTCTGTCTATCTATCTATCTATCTATCTATCTATCTATCTATCTATCACTATCAACCCTCTCTCTCTCCATCCATCATCTATCTATCTACCCTGTTTCCCCCAAAATAAGACATTCCCCTGATAATAAGCCCAATTGGGCTTTTGAGCGCATGGCAATAAGGCCAAGCGCTTATTTCAGGGTTCAAAAAAATATAAGACAGGGTCTTATTTTGGGGGAAACATGATATCTATCTATCATCCATCCATCTCTCTCTCTCTCTCTCTCTCTCTCTCTCTCTCTCTCTCTCTCTCTCATCTCTCTATCCGTCCATCCATCTCTTTGATTTCTATAGCCATCCATCTCAGCAAACGGTTCTGGGCAGCTCACAATTCAAACATACATATTACAACGAAAGTCTTAAAAACATTTTAGAACAAGAGATTTTAAAACAGTTTACTTCAAATTTCACACCTTTGCAGTCATCTCTGGAAGTGGAAAAATTTAAGCACCCTTCGCCGAGACAGTCATGGATTAGTGTGTTTTTGGCCGTTTTATCCTGCAATTTTCTTGCAGTTTGATTCTTGAGTACAGACAGTCCTTGACTTATGACTGTTTGTGTAGTATGATGGTTCAAAAATTACAATGGCCCTGAAAAGGGTGACTTATGACTGTTTTTTCACACTTAACGACCCATTTGGTCATCTGATCCAAATTCATACACTTGGCAACTGGTTTGTATTTATTTATTGCGGCGTCCCGAGGTCAATGCAATCTCCTTTTGCGACCGTCCCGCAAGCAACGTCAACGGGGAAGCCGGATTCATTTCACGACCGTCTTGCTCACTTAACAACCGCAGTGGGAAGAAAGGTTGTAGAATGGTCGTGAAACTCAACCTCCCAAGAGTTTTTGAGCTCCATTGTGGTCGTAAGTCGAGGACTTAGCTGTATAATATTTGCCCTGCATTTTAGGGCTAAAGTCATTGTGACTTTTGGGAGGACCTATAGAGCAGTGTTTCTCAAACTTGGAAGCTTGAAGATGGGTGGACTTCAACTCCCAGAATCCCCCAGCCAGCGCTGCTGGCTGGGGGATTCTGGGAGTTGAAGTCCACCCATCTTCAAGCTACCTAGGTTGAGAAACACTGCTATAGAGGAAAGGTGTATGTGCCAAAAGTCAAAATGGCGCTTGCAACGGTGCAATCCAAACCCCATTTTACATATAATCCAAAATGTGCCAAAAAAAAAGGAGGGAAGGGAGCAGGTTTTCAATTGCATTGGCTGCCATTTTGACTTTTTCGCCTTCCCCCCTGCAGATTCTCCTCAGAATTAAAATTTTTAAAAAGCAGTTTTTCCCCTTCCAATTACAATCTCAGGCTATTGAGTTCCCGTTCTTTGTCTCATCTGGAAGAAAAAAATGGGAATCGAGGCTAAAAATGACTAATATCTTAATCTTTCCCCGGAAAAATACTCACTTCCAGACTTCACCGAGAAAACAAGGCCGTCCTACTTCACAAGGGGGTTGTAAAACGCTTGCGAGAGAACGTACGTGAGGAGCTTTGAACATGCCTTCCCTCTGCGTGTGCTGGGACTACAGCGTCCATCGTTCCCAGCCAGGTAAGGTAAGGTAAACTCTTCTTCAAGGTGAGCCGGACAGCCAGATAATTTTGAGGGGAACGATACAGGTTTGATTTCCTCTGGTGTGCTTCCATGATGTTTTTGGGCTTCCTGGTTTAGTCTGCAGTCTTAGGATCTCCTGGTGGCCTCCCATCCATGAACAATACAAGATGGAGAATTCTGGGAGTTGAAGTCCACCCATCTTAAAGTGTCCATGTCTTGAAAAACACTGAATTAGTTAGTATCTATTTGAAGTTTGCAAACTGTCTCTTTTATTACAATCATTCATTTAGGGACTGTTTGAAGTTGCAACGGCACTGAAAAATGTGGCTTATCACTGTTTTTCACACTTACGACCGTTCCCACGGTCACGTAATCAAAATTCGGTAGTCAGCTTGGTAACTGACTCGTATTTATGACTGTGGCAGTGTCCCGGGGTAACATGATCCCCTCTTGCAACTTTCCGATCAGCAAAGTCAAAAGGGAAGTCAGACTCCCTTAACAACCTAACTTAACTGTGGTGATTCGCTTAACAACAATTGCAAGAAAGGTCGTAAAACGGAGCGAAACTGTCTCGCTTCGCAACAGGGCTCAGTTGTGGTTGTAAGTTGAGGATTATCTGTAGTGTAGTGTATCTGGGTGATGGGCAGATGATGGGCCTAGATAAATTTTGGGGTTTTACCTCTTTAGTATCCCTCGAGACGAATGGGGCTTTTAAAGGTCTTGCAGAAAACGAGCCCTGGGTCTGGATTCGAAATCCCACGAGGTCAGCTGGCACGAAGGGCTCGAAATGCAGTATTGCGGGGTTTTTGAGCGTACCCTCCAATTGTGGCTTTGAATGAAGAATTAATGGAGAAATTGGAATTATAGGAATTCCAGGTAGTTTGGTAGGTAGGGTTAGATAGACAGACAGTTGAGAGATAGACATATAGATATAGAGTATAGATGTACGTACATACATACATACATACATAAACATGAACATATACATAAATATTGAGACCTGGTCTAGTCTAATGATTAAGGCACCAGGCTAGAAACAGGGAGATGGTGAATTCTAGTCCTGCCTTAGGCACGGAAGCCAATAGGCTGACTTTGGGCCAATCACCAGGAGACAGTGAATTCTAGTCCCGACTTAGGCACGAAACCTGGTTGGATGACTGAGGGCCAATCACCAGGAGACTGAGAGTTCTAGTCCCAACTTAGGTACAAAAGCCAATTGGCTGACATTGAGTCGATCACTAGGAGACAGTGAGTTCTAGTCCCACCTTAGTCACGAAAGCCAATAGGCTGACTTTGGGCTAATCACCAGGAGATGATGAATTCTAGTCCTGATTTAGGCACGAAACCTGGTTGGATAACTTAGGGCCAATCACCAGGAGACTGAGAGTTCTAGTCCCACCTTAATCACGAAAGCCAATAGGCTGACTTTGGGTCAATCACCAGGAGACAGTGAATTCTAGTCCCGACCGACTTAGGCACGAAACCTGGTTGGATGACTTAGGGCCAATCACCAGGAGACTGAGAGTTCTAGTCCCAACTTAGGCACGAAAGCCAAGTGGCTAACTTTGAGTCGATCACCAGGAGACGGTGAATTCTAGTCCTTTGTGCCAGAGGCACAAAAGCCAACTGGCTAAATCTGGGCCAGATGGCTCAACCCACCTCGCAGAGTTGTTGTGGGGAAAATAGGAGGAGGGAGGTGTGTTAGGTGCGTTCGCCACCTTGAGTTGTTAGTGAAAAATAATGAAGGCATGATACAAATAAACACCACAACATCAATATGAAAACTATATAAATATGAGCAGAGAACTCTAGCCCTGTCCCTTTCCTCTCTTATTTATGTTTGGGTTTGTGTGTGCATGAATATGTATGTGTATATATATTTACACACACACACACACAAACAAACACACACACACATAAATATCCATGAACACACAAACTCAAATGCAAACATAAATAAGAGAGCAGGAAAGTAACTGGCTGTAAAAGATTGGCCCTAAAGTTGGAAGTTTTGCTCGAGAACCTCCACGGTTGCTGTGAAAAATCCACCTTTTCCTGAGAAATGGAAAGCATTTTCCCCATCCTTTGCTGGTGCCCCTCCTGTTTTTTGCCGGCTGCTGAAATCCTTCTCTTGCCCTGGCATAATTCCTCTGCAGTGGGTACCAATCTGGAATTCTGTGGGGTTTGCAGGATCTTCCTCCCTCCCGGCTCCATCTAGAGGGTTGCTGCTGGGGGGTGTGGGGGAAAGGCAGTGGGGGGAGGCAGGTGGGTGTGTTGGCTGGGGAGAAAGTTTTGGACCTTCCCTCCCGCCCTTCCTGGGAGTGGGGGGGGGCTGTGCCAGCCGATTGGGGGATGCAAATACCCCATTCCTGCCTCGCAACCAATGACGTGCTGTCGGAGGAGGGGCGCCCCATTGACAGAAGCAGCACCTTGGTGTTTACTCTTGGCAGCAATGTGTGCAGCCCTAGACTGTGCTGGAGGGGAGGGGCCGAGTGTGTGGGGGAGGGGGGACGGGGAGGAGGAGGAGGAGGAGGGGGCTGTCAGCGAGGATGGGCTATAAGAGAAGGCAGCGAGGAGGAGAGGAAGGAAGAGTGGGCGTGAGCAGGCTGTGTTTGCAAAGCCAGCCGGAGCTGATCTAGGGCGGCCTGGAGTGGGGGGGGGAGGACACCGAGGGGCTGCTGCTGTGAGCGGTGGGGGTCTCTCCCCCTCTTCTCTCCCCACTCAGGTCTCTACCACCCCGAGGAGAAGGAGAAGGCGTGACTGCTCCATCTGTCCATCCGTTGTTCCTCGGGGATGCTCCTGGCCCTTGGAATCCTGCTGCACGGAGTTACTGACGGCCTCCTCTCTCGACCCTCCCTGCTCTCCAGCTGTTTTTGCCAAAGATTTCCTACCGCTTCCCGACTCTCTGCACCCCCTCTCTGCTGGGCATCTCCCCCAGGCCCAAAGCAGGTGCCGCCAGGACCTCCTGCTGTCAGTTTGCCAGCCGGCTGCTTCGGAGACGGAGTTAAAAGGGGGGCGTGGATCAGAGAGAGAGAGAGAGAGGGGCGATCTCGCTCGCTGGCAACCACCGAGGCTCACCCGCCCACCTGCCGGCCGTGCCGATCCCGCCACCACGGTGTTTCCACCCACCGGAGGATGAGAAAATAACCCCGGCTTGGACTGAGCATCCGGAGGAGGAGTGTTCGGAGAGTCGGCGGCGCATCAGGGCAACAGCATGGTCCAGCAACGCAGCTCCACGCGGACCCGAGGCGTGGAAGCGAAGCAGGAGGCGTGTTCCAAAGGCAGCTTGCTGTTGAAAGATGGCACGGGCGAACCGGACTGGTGCAAGACCCCCAGCGGGCACATCAAGCGCCCCATGAATGCCTTCATGGTGTGGTCCCAGAACGAACGGCGGAAGATCATGGACCAGTGGCCCGACATGCACAACGCCGAAATCTCCAAGCGGCTGGGACGGCGCTGGCAGTTGCTCCAAGATTCGGAGAAGATCCCTTTCGTCAAGGAGGCCGAACGGTTACGCCTCAAACACATGGCCGACTATCCCGACTACAAGTACCGGCCCAGGAAGAAAGGCAAGCTGGGCAGTGCCAAGGCCCGGCCCAGGGTACCCGTCAAGATTAAACCCTCCGTCCTTGGACGGGCAGCTTCGCCCCGGAGGCAGACGCCGAAGCCGGATCCCGAAGGCCAGGGGGGATGCGCCTCTCCAAAGCCAGACGACGACCCCTTGGAAGCCCGCATCCTGGAGGTATCATTTGACGAAGGTCCCAAAACCTCCAGCAAGGAATTCTGGCACATGCTTCCCGCAGGTGGTGAGAAAGGAGAGTGGGAAGCCAACTCTGGCCAGGCCAAAGACGCCGAAGCCGGCGAGCTTGCCAAGCCCTGGTCCTCCGACGTGTCTTCTCCAGCTTCTACGAGATCTTCTTCTTCTTCTTCTTCTTCCTTTGCCTCCTCAGATGATGAGCCAGAGGAAGATCTTTGGAACGTTGTGCCCAGCCGAGTCCAGCCAAACACGCCCCCTTGCCGGAGCCCGGACTGGTCGGTCTTTGATAAAGATCTGGATCTTTTTCCTTTGGGCGCCTCGTCTCATTTTGAGTTCCCCGATTACTGTACCCCGGAAGTGACTGAGATGATCGCAGGGGACTGGCTGATGTCCAGCATTTCGGACTTGGTCTTTACGTACTGAATCCTCCCAGGGAACTCTCGCTTCTCAACAATCAGGTGGTTCCGGAAAAGACAAAAAAAAAAAAAAAACATGCAGAGAGAAAAAGAGAGAAAGAAAAAGAGAAGAAGAAACCCAGCTGTTTACATACAGAATCAGGTATCTCCACAGCTTGCCTTGGCTTCATTAAAAGGCAAGTCCTCCATCAGCCCATCCCCCACTGCCTCCTCCTCCCCCCCCAGCACACACCCACTTGGCCAGCCTCTCCTGCCTTGCTCGGGGAGGCTGCCCGTCACCTCTCAACCCCCCCCCCACCCTTCCTCTTCTCTCCACTTTGAAGCCACCCTGGCTTGGCACCGTGTTTATTTACCCATGAAATTTGACTGTCTAGTCTGGTTTTGCCTTGTAATCCGACCGTTCGTCGCTGATCCTTTCAACCGTCTTTGCAGCTGCTTTCCGGCTCGGATGGAAGGATGGATGCCATCCATGCTGATGCCCCCTCCTTCCTCTCCCCTCTCTCCCTCTGCCCTCGGGGTGCCCACATTCCCTCGCTTGGCATCCCACTTGTCACCCTGTTCTCTCCTGCCTCCCCACACCCCCATCACCCCACCTCGAAGGGTGTCTTTGCCGGGTGTCGATTCGCGGCCATTTCGAAGCCGATGACAGGAGAGACAGCCAGGAAGGTTTCCTCTCCTCCTTCTTCTTCTGTCCCCCCTCGTTCAATGGCTGCCAGGCAAAAGATTCCATCGGAGGGCACGGCGTGCCTCGGCGGTGTGGGGGAGACGTGGGTGGCGTGACGCTCGGCGACGCCGGGGATCGGGCGGGCACTGGCTTCCACACTGGACCAGACTTTTCGTGTCGCCAAGGCACAAAGCCCGTCTCGGTACTGGGGTGGGAAGCCTCGGGTTGGGGAGACAGAGAAGTGGCGGGCACGTGGTAAACACGTGGACCCACAGTGCAAGCAGGCTTGTGTGTGTGTCGATCGCCCCCAAAAAAGTCTCCCTCCCCCCACCTCCTCCTCTTTAATTTTTGCCAGAGGTATGCCGCAAACAGAGCTGGGCACTGTCTCCTCCGTGCATGTTGCATTCAGACGATGGATCGCAAGATCCTTGGCATGCACCCTACCACTCCCTCCGATGCCACGTCTCGGCGTCCACAGCTCACCCCACGTCTCCCTGGCCCGAACCAACTAACCCTGGACTTCTCCTGCTGCAAAAGGAGTCTTCTTTTAGGCACCCCGGAATAAAGGCGGCGAGGGGGGGATGATGCCTGTTTGAAAACCCACTTGGGAATGTCTGAACGCTACCTCCATCCTTCTTGGAGGTCTTTTGACTTTCACAGAAGGTCAATCCAGCCCCATTCTCCCTCCTTCCCTCCCTCCCACTTTCTCCCAGCTGCTTGCAGCTGCATTCTGTCGGGGTGCCAGGCCCCCCCGGGGTTCCGATTCAGGGTTCGTTTCCCAGCAAGAAGGGGGCTTGAATTGGGGTTCAGCTGCTCCGTTCCTTGGGTGAAAAAACCCACGTTGCCCTATTTGGGCGTGCCACGCCAGGCCTGGCAGGGCTGTGCCGGGAAGGGAGCGAAGCCGTAGGGCACCTGTGGGAGCGCAGCCCTAGAGCAGGGGTGCCCCCAAGCCTAGCAGAAGCAGCCAACCTAGTCAAGGGAGAGGAAGAAACCCCCTCCCCTCGCTGCTGCTCCGTTCTGCATCCTCCTTTGTAGAAGCCAGGCGAAGGGAGGGAAAGGGAGGGAGCCGGATCCACCCTGGAGTTGCACCTGCAGGCATGCAGAGAGGAGGAAAACCGGCTTTCTCCTTCTCCAAAAATGGGAGTGCATCTTCAGATGACACCCTGTGACCTGATTCTGGGGCGAACAGATGTCCTTCGGGAACCACTCGGGAAGGAAGCGGGCTGACGCTAAAGAGACAGCCGTTGGCCGACCATTGTGTGTCTGTGGCTTTCCTCCGGACATTTGTTTGCAGGGTTGCCTGGCCTGGGGAAGCCAGAGCAATTCAATCCTTCACCCTTCCATCCTTCCCTCGAACCCCGATGCAAACCAGACCCACGCTTTTTTTTAACTCTGTCCCACAGACGGGCACGCCTGGGCTCCGGGTTCAAAGTCATTTAACCAGCTAGATGTCTGTGGAGATTCTCAGCCATCCAGGTCACAGTTGTCCCAAAGGTGCTTTTTTTCCCCAAAGGCGACTGGAGTTTGTTGTTTTCCTTGAAGATGTTTCGCTTCTCATCCAAGGAGCTTCCTCGGTTCTGATTGAAGAACAGAACAGAAGTGTCTATGGAGATTCTCAGCCATCCAGGTCACAGTTGTCCAGCAAAGGTGCTTTTTTTCCCCCAAAGCGACCGGAGTTTGTTGTTTTCCTTGAAGACGTTTCGCTTCCCATCCAAGGAGCTTCCTTGGTTCTTTGGTTCAGAACTGAAGAAGCTCCATGGATGAGAAGCGAAACGTCTTCAAGGGGAAACTAAAAATCCGATTGCCTTTTGAAAAGAAAGCACCTTTGGGGTTCACCAGCCAGAGATTTTTAATCCTGCCAAGATCCCACGAAAGATAGCTTTGTTAAGGGGCTTCCGTGGGCATCTTCTCACCTGCTCCAAATGGCATCCTTCTTGAGACAAGAAAAGGATTTATGTTCACAGAAGAATTCTAGATCCTCTTTGGAGGTTCTGGATTTTTTTAAATGGCGGAGTTTGGGGATCGTAGGCCAAGGGTGCCCAAATGGAACAGGGCAAGGGAAGCCGGTTGGGTTGAGAACGGACCCCCTGAGTCGTCTATCCCCCCGTCCTGTCTCCCCGCTACCCAGGGGCTTCTGATGCTGCAGGCAGGTTTACCACATCGGCTCTTTTGGGTGGTGGTGCCAGGAATAACCACCGCCCCCCCCCAAGGTTGGCACTCCCAATGCCCACCTTCCTTCCCAGAAATTATTTTGCTAATGAGCATCCTTCAAAAAACAGAGGTCTCCAACCTTGGCAACTTTATGACTTGGGGACTTCAACTCCCAGAATTCCTCAGCCAGCGATGCTGGCTGAGGAATTCTGGGACTTGAAGTCCCCCAAATCGTAAAGTTGTCAGGGTGGTAGACCTTCTTCAATATATACCTCTGGCTTTAGCCATTCTACTTCTACCAAGGTCCAAGATGCCTTACCTCAGTGGTCCATCATCTGCCACCTGTTTGGCCTGCGATTCCCAGAATTCCTCAGGGCTAGCTGAGGCATTCTGGGAGTCGTAGTCCCCAGTCCCTTCTGGAGGACCCAGGTCAGAAAAATTGCCTTATATCTGACATTTCATCAAAGCTGAGAAGCTTCTAGCAATCCCTCAGAGAGCTCCTGTAGTGGAAACCCACCTTTTAAATGAGATTTAATTTAAATTAGGCTGCAAAATTTTGGGAAATGGAGACACTAAAAAGTGAATTTCTTTCAAGGCTGCCTAAACAGGGCTTACAATCAGCACAGGACCACCAGCCCTTCCATCTATTCCAATTCCCTCTTTGGACATACATTCGTCTTCACCTGGGGGCCCTTGAGATGAGTTGGGTGGTGGAGCATGGCCTTTGTAGTTCCCCATATGAGTGCCACCTAGGAGAAAGGCTGCCTTGGACCAGAAAATATCAATAGAAGGGATAAATAAAGCAGAGCAGATACAGGCGCGAAAAACCGATTCCGCTTCGTTTTTTTTTTCTCACCCCGCAAAGGCAGTCCTCATTTAGCGACTGCCTCATTTAGTGACCATTTGAAATTACGATGGTGATTTAAAAAAAAAAGTCATTTGGCAACCAGTCCTCGCATGGATGGCTTTTGCAGGTTTGCAAAGGAAAGCTGAAGGAAGATGGTAAGCACAGTTGTGGGATTAGAGACTCCGTTGCCGATCCCAATTGTGGTCACTAAACGAGGACTGCCTGTAAATCCTGGATTTGAGTGGGGTATGGAGAGTTATTGGTCTATTTTTCTTGCCTGCATGTCTTTGGTGTTAAAGGCATGGGATCAAAGTTGACAGGTAGCCAAATCACTAGTCCGTCAGAAAATTCTCCCAGTTTAGAATCTTCTAAACTAGATTAACAGCTTCATCTTGGAGCATGTACAGAGTGCGCTCAAGTTGCCTACCGAATCCAGACGGTTTTCTGGGTTTGCAAAATAGGAGGAACAGATAGTTGGGCTTTGCTTAACACGATGACAAAATTAACAAACCGGCCAAGCTGGTTAAGGGGTTGGACTAGATGACCTCTTAAGTCACTTCCAGCCTTTAGTTATACCAATTGTGCCAATGAAGCTTAGAATTTTGAGCAGACTCCGGCAAACCATTTTTGCACAATTTCAAAGTGCAACAGCAGCCTTTTGACCTGTATGAGTCCCGTTTTAGAGCAGGTGGAGTGAATACTACAGTTGAGAAACACTCTGTACATGCTCAATGGTGTACAGGTAGTCCTTGAGTTACAACAGTGACCCATCAAAATTACAACAGCATTGGTAGAAACTTATGACCATTTTTCCCACTTACGACCATTGCAACATCCCCACAGTCATGTGATCAAAATTCAGACACTTGTCAAGCCACTCGTATTTATGACGGTGTCCTGGGGTCACGTGATTTGCTTTTGCGACCTTCTGACAAGCAAGGTCAACGGGGAAGCCCGATTTGCTTAACAACTGTGTTGAGAATGGTCGTAAAACAGGGCAAAATTCACTTAACCACTGACTTGCTTAGCAACAGAAATTTTGGGCTCAATTGCGGTCGTAAGTCGGGGACTTCCTATATGTAGAACTTCCATTATGGCTTCCCCTGCAGGTCAGAGGTTTTCCCTTTCAAAATAGATCCTGGCTGAAATAATAACAATAATAATAATAATAATAATCTCTAATAATAATAATAATAACAAGCTTTAATTTATTCTTTGTTTAATTCCTTCCCAAAGATTTCCCCATTTCCACGTTTATTATAAGCCAGAGTGATTTTGCTAATTGTACATCCTGAAATCTTAGAAACCCTGTTGCTTTTATAAATTTCCCACATTCCCAACTGATCTTGGAAGTGTTGCAAAGGGGGGTTGTTTGTTCTTGGCTTAAAATTTCAGGAAAATATCAAAGATTTCTTGACCTCCGCAATTTTAGGAAATGTGGACTCCAACTCCCAGAATTCCCCAGTCAGCATCGCTGGCTGGGGAATCCTGGGAGTTGAAGTCCACACACCTTAAAGTTTAAAAGGAGATATTCTGGTTTACAAAGAAGCCTTCTATCAATTTGTTTTTTCCTAAGATGGTTTGTGAATTCACCATCTTCTGACTCCCAGGAAAGGGCTTAAGGATATTCAAAAGCCATTAAGCAGTAGGATTTGAATTACTTTGGACAGATTATGTGAATAGTGCAGGGCAAAATGAACAAATAACGATAGACACAAACACCCAAATCGGCTGGTTTAATCTTAATTTTTTTTTCCTTCCCCCTTTTAGCTATGTTTTTGAAAAGCAGCTTAATCTGAGAATTCCTGACATCTGGGATTTTATACCGGCAAATTCTTAGCGATCACGCAATCCCGCCAAGGCAGGACTACCATACCAATAATTTGCCTAAAATTTACTGGGTAGAATGTTCTTGGCCAGGGAGGTTCTTCTCTGAAAAGTATCCCAGTGGGAAGAAAATTGCCAATGTAGTTTGTAAACAGCTTGTTTATAGCAATAGTACTTAAGAGTTATATACCGCTTCTCCGTGCTTTCCAGCACTCTCTCAGATGTACTTTCTCCCTATAAAAAGTCACGATTTCATTGCCATTGTGATTATTCTGGCAGTATTTTGTCGACAACATCCCTGTGAGGTAGGCCACAAAGAGTTTAGCTTTCCTGGCTCGTATCTGACTCTTTAAATCCATCCTTCCTAAAGTTGGCTTCCCTAGAGTCAAAGGAAAACTACATTTCCCAGAATTCCTTCTGCCAGCTCTTCTGGCATTCTGGGAGTTGTATTCTCCAGCAGCTGGAGGTCCCTGTGGCACGAAGCATTATAGCTAGTCCTCGACTTACGACAGTACGTTTCATGGCCCTTTGAAGTCACAACGGCGCTGAAAAAAGGGACTCAACGACCATAGTCATGTGATCAAAATTCAGACATTTGGCGACTGGTTCGTACTTACGACGGTTGAAGCATCCCAGGGTCACGTGATCCCCCTTTTTTGCGACCTTCTGGGAAGCAAATTTCAACGGGGAAGTCAGATTCCCTTAACGGATTTAACAGCTGCAGTGATTCACTTACCGTAATGACCGTAGCTAGAAAGGTCATAAAACGGGGCAAAAAAAAAAATCACCGAACTGTCTCGCTTAGGGACAGAAAATCGGGGGCTCCATGGTGATCGTAAGCCGAGGACGATCTGTACACTGCGTACAGAAAAAAAAAAAGACAATTATTGCATTTATTTATTAGATGGGATTTCCCCCCCCCCACGTCAGCTGGATGCCACACTGACCACAGCTGGACATGCTGAGGTGCCTATAACAGTCACAGAGTGGGAAGGGACCTTGGAGGTCATTTAGTCCAACCCACTGCTCACGCAGGAGACTGGGACTAGGGATTCGAACCGGCGACCTTTCTGATCGACAAGCCCACTGAGCCACCTAGTCAGGGGGTTGCCATAAAATCCAGAAATCAGGCAGATCTTTATGGGTGTGCCTGTGTGCCTCAAATTTGAGGGGAGAGGTCTGATTAGGATAATATCTCAACCTGGGACACTTTAAGAGGGTTGGACTTCAGCTCCCAGAATTCCCCAGCCAGCGCATGCTGGCTGGGGAATTCTGGGAGTTGAAGTCCAACAGATTGAGACACGCTGCATTACAGAATTCCCTGCGCCTGGCCGCACCTCCTGTTATCATCTTCTTGATGCCCTCCCTTTCCCTAAGTGCAGGCACCCAAGGAGTGGATGATGGGAACTGCTCACGGGGACGGGGGGGGAGAAAGGGAGAGACGCCCTGCCTACCTTGGGGTCCCTCCCAGAATCCCCGTCCTCCCGTTCCTTCTGCACATGCTCAACACAAGACTCTTCTCTCCGATAACCCAAAGATGCTTCCCCCCACCCCCCCAGTCTCCCCACTGGAGTTTCTTTTGTTTTTTCTTTGAAGACGTTTCGCTCCTCATCCGGGAAGCTTCCTTCAGCTCTGACTGGATGGTGGGGAGCGGAAGGAGTTATAGATTCTCCACCATCCAGGCAGAGCTGAAGAAGCTTCTTGGATGAGAAGCGAAATGTCTTCAAAGAAAAAAACAGAAAGTCCAGTGGCCTCTCGGGGAAAAATAGCACCTTTGGGACAGCCATGGATGACCGAAAAGCTCCATAGACATCTCTTCTCCAAGCTCAGGCGGTAGGACCCAAGTCAAATTTTAGGAACCCCTGGCAGAACCTCCATAGACATCTCTCCAAGCTCAGGCCGTAGGACCCAAGTCAAATTTTAGGAACCCCTGGCGGAACCTCCATAGACATCTCTCCAAGCTCAGGCCGTAGGACCCAAGTCAAATTTTAGGAACCCCTGGCGGAACCTCCATAGACATCTCTCCAAGCTCAGGCCGTAGGACCCAAGTCAAATTTTAGGAACCCCTGGCGGAACCTCCATAGACATCTCTCCAAGCTCAGGCCGTAGGACCCAAGTCAATTTTTAGGAACCCCTGGCGGAACCTCGATAGACATCTCTTCTCCAAGCTCAGGCGGTAGGACCCGTCAATTTTTAGGAACCCCTGGCAGAAGCTCCATAAACATCTCTCCATAGACATCTCTTCTCCAAGCTCAGGCTGCTGAACCCAAGTCAAATTTTAGGAACCCCTGGCGGAACCTCCATAGACATCTCTTCTCCAAGCTCAGGCGGTAGGACCCGTCAATTTTTAGGAACCCCTGGCAGAAGCTCCATAAACATCTCTCCATAGACATCTCTTCTCCAAGCTCAGGCGGTAGGACCCAAGTCAAATTTTAGGAACCCCTGGCAGAAGCTCCATAGACATCTCTCCATAGACATCTCTTCTCCAAGCTCAGGCTGCTGAACCCAAGTCAAATTTTAGGAACCCCTGGCGGAACCTCCATAGACATCTCTTCTCCAAGCTCAGGCGGTAGGACCCAGGTCAAATTTTAGGAACCCCTGGCAGAACCTCCATAGACATCTCTCCAAGCTCAGGCCGCTGAACCCAAATCGAATTTTAGGAACCCCTGGCAGGGAAAAAAAAAAAAGTACGGATGCCAAGCGAGGTGCCAAGCAGACCCCCGACCATGCCAGCCCCAACCCACTCACCCACCCCAGATCTGTTGGGGTGCCCCTTTTCCATGTTTTGTGTTTCCCGCCGTGTCCCCCGTTCGGGGACGTATCTCGCCTTGCCCGATGGGGCCATCGCTCTCCCCACGCCGCTGGGGACCCGTTCAAGCCTCAAGTGCTATTCTGAATTTTACGAACGATCAGGCAAAAAAATAAATAAATAAATAAATCTTCCTCAGGACCTAGGACCGGGCAGGATGGATCTTCCTCTAGCCGGTTCCGATCACAACCACGGAAACGGGGGTGATCGACCGCCACGTTTCCTTCCTTCTGTCTTCGAAGCACAATCTTCGCCGACGCTTCCTCGTTGCAGTCAATTTTGGGGTGGGGGATGTGGATGGGGGGTGGGCACAGGGTGGGGGTGGGAGGGTAGGTGGGCTTTGTCTTGAGTTAAGGGGAGGAAAAATAGGAATAATAAGAGTAAGGAATAAATCCGTGGTGCTCTGTGGTGGAATTTACATGGAGGGAAAATGTGTGCGGTATTAGTGCTTTAGAGTGTCTTGGCACTTCCCTGGCTGTCTTCGGCTACCGGTACGGGTAGTCCTCGACTTACGACAGTGATTCATTTAACGACCATGGTGATTCGCTTTGCGGCCACAGTAGAAACGGTTCTTAAAATCGGGTCCCGTTGCATGATGATTCGAGTTATGACCACAATGGCTTAACGAGCAAAATTCAGGTCGTACGTCGAGGGCTATGGGTAGTCCTCGACTTACAACAATTTGTTTAGTGACTGTTCAAAGTTACAACGGCAGTGAAAAAACGTGACTTAGGACCGTTTTTCACACGTATGACCTTTGCAGCCTCGTGTGATCTAAATTCAGACGCTTGGCAAGTGACTTGTCTTTATGACGGTTGCAGCGTCCCGGGGTGTGTGTGTGTGTCACGCGATCCCCTTTTTGTGACTTTCCGACAAGCAAAGCCAATGGAGAAGCCGGATTCACTTAACAACTGGGTGACTAACCTTAACCTGCTGCAGCGATTCGCTTAACGGCGGTGGCAAGAACAGTTGTAAAATGGGGCAAAACTCAACTTAACTGAGCCACAGTGGTGGCGCTGTGGTTTAAAGTGCAGTATTGCAGGGTGACGCTGCCCACTGCCAGCAGTTCGATCCTGATTGGCTCAAGGTTGACTCAGACTCCCGTCCTTCCGAGGTCGGTAAAATGAGGACCCAGATTGTTGGGGGGGCGAATAAGCTGACTCTGTAAACCGCTTAGACAGGGGCTGTAAAAGCACCGTGAAGCGGCATATAAGTCTAAGCTATTAACTATTAACCAATGTCTCGCTTCACAACATAAATTTTAGGCTCCATTGTGGTCGTAAATCGAGGACTACCGGTAATAATAGGGGGAGGGGAAACAATGCTCTCAGGTACCAACTCCACAGATTGTCCAGCACGGGGATGGGGTCCGCGGAGGTACCCCCCCCAACCCCGCCCGCTTCTTCAAACCTCTTCAGTGCGCAAGATGGTCCACAAGGTGCCAAGAGCATAATCCGAGTGAATCAAACGATAACGATGATAACAGATCCCATTCTGGGTTTCCTTTATTGGTAAATGTTGTGTTAGTCGTGACCGTGGTCTTGAAAGAAAAAAAAAAAACCATAGGATTGTAGAGGATTTAAAAAAAAGAAAAAAAAAGGAAAGTTAACGGCACTCGATCCATCGTGTGGTTCTGTGACTAGCTCGGGAAATGGTGGTAACCCTGGAATAAAGTGTGTTCTTGGTCTGGAACCTTGAGTCTGTCTCTGATTTGTGGGGGGGTCGGGTTTCAGGGAGGTGCCACTGCCGGCTAGGGAATTCTGGGAGTTGAAGTCCAGCCATCCTAAAACACGCTTGCTGGGGAATTCTGGGAGTTGAAGTCCAGCCAATATAAAGGATACTGACTGGGGAATTCTGGGAGTTGAAGTCCACCCATTTTAGAGCATGCCGGCTGGGGAATTCTGGGAGTTGAAGTCCACCCATCCTAAAACATACTTGCTGGGGAATTCTGGGAGTTTAAGTCCACCCATCTTAAGGCATGCTGGCTGAGGAATTCTGGGAGTTGAAGTCCACCCATCCTAAAACACGCTTGCTGGGGAATTCTGGGAGTTGAAGTGCAGCCAACATAAAGGATACTGGCTGGGGGATTCTGGGAATTGAAGTCCAGCCAACATAAAGGATATTGGCTGGGGGATTCTGGGAGTTGAAGTCCACCCATTTTAGAGCATGCTGACTGAGGAATTCTGGGAGTTGAAGTCCTCCCTTCTTAGAGCATACCGGCTAGGGAATTCTGGGAGTTGAAGTCCAGCCAACATAAAGGATACTGACTGGGGAATTCTGGGAGTTGAAGTCCACCCATCCTAAAACACGCTTGCTGGGGAATTCTGGGAGTTGAAGTCCACCCATCCTAAACACGGTTGCTGGGGAATTCTGGGAGTTGAAGTCCAGCCAACATAAAGGATACTGGCTGGGGAATTCTGGGAGTTAAAGTCCACCCAACATAAAGGATACTGGCTGGAGGATTCTGGGAGTTGAAGTCCAGCCAACATAAAGGATACTGGCTGGGGAATTCTGGGAGTTGAAGTCCACCCATCTTAAAGTTGCTGAGATAGAGAAAGACTGAGTTGGCTCGTTTTTCTTTCTTCGGTTGCCTTCTGCTGTGAGTGTCCTCTGCCCCCTTCTCGCCTGTCATTTGCTACCAAAATCATGTTCATAAGTGGGTGTAAAAATATAAGCGGCTTTACCCACCATCTTGCCTTTTTTTTTTTTACTTTTCCGGTGAGAAGGCTTGACGGATTAAGCTGGGTCAATCTTCTCTCTGCTAATGATGGTGCTTTATCCCCGCAGAATCTCAGAACAAATCCTACCTCAGCATTGTGTCCTAAAGCCTGATGACCGGAAAGTGTGTCCCGACTGTTTTCCTGGCTCCTGTTTCTTTAAGGGACTTGAGAGCAAGTGAGACCAGACCTTTAAGATGGCTGGACTTCAACTCCCAGAATTCCCCAGCCATCTTGCTGATGTTCAATCCCAGAGGGAGAATTAAAAAGGGCCTAAATATCCCAGGTCCCAGGTTTGCATTTCCATTTAACAGAAGACCTACAGACCTGCCTTGCGATAAAATATATTATTATTTGCTTTCATACCTGTGTTTCCCCGAAAATAAGACTCTGTCTTATATTTTTTTTTAACCCTGAAATAAGTGCTTGGCCTTGTTGCCATGCGCTCAAAAGCCCAATTGGTCTTATTATCAGGGGATGTCTTATTTTGGGGGAAACAGGGTAGATAGATAGATAGACAGACAGACAGACAGACAGACAGATGTAGTTAGGTAGAGGTAGGTAGATAGGTAGATAAGAGACAGATACGGAGATAGATAGATAGATAGATAGATAGATAGATAGATAGATAGATAGATAGGTAGGTAGGTAGGTAGGTAGGTAGGTAGGTAAGGTAGATAGATACTGTGTTTTCCCGAAAATAAGACCCTGTCTTATATTTTTTTTTAACCCTGAAATAAGTGCTTGGCCTTGTTGCCATGCACTCAAAAGCCCGATTGGTCTTATTATCAGGGGATGTCTTATTTTGGGGAAAACAGGGTAGATAGATAGATAGATAGATAGATAGATAGATAGATAGATAGATAGATAGACAGACAGACAGACAGACAGACAGACAGACAGACAGACAGATGTAGTTAGGTAGGGGTAGGTAGATAGGTAGATAAGAGACAGATACGGAGATAGATAGATAGATAGATAGATAGATAGACAGACAGACAGACAGACAGACAGACAGACAGACAGACAGATGTAGTTAGGTAGGGGTAGGTAGATAGGTAGATAAGAGACAGATACGGAGATAGATAGATAGATAGATAGATAGATAGATAGATAGATAGATAGATACTGTGTTTTCCTGAAAATAAGACCCTGTCTTATATCTTTTTTAACCCTGAAATAAGTGCTTGGCCTTATTGCCATGCGCTCAAAACCCCAATTGGGCATAGATATATCAGGGGATGTCTTATTTTGGGGGAAACAGGGTATTCATTTGCTTTTGGGAGTCTTTATCGTTTTGATGCTCCAGCACCAATTTCACTCCCAAAACCTGCTACCCCCACTTCCATCATTGTTAAATTGCATGCAATGTTATAGGAAGGAAGGATTCCAGTTTAGATTAAGCGCTCCGGTTGGCGCTGGGCCTTATCCTCAAAAGCAGTAGGGCGGCACACAACGATGACCCTGCAAGGGAGGCCAGTTGGTTAGGAACCAGCTTACCCTGAGACCGAGGATGGATACAGAAATGGGCCACACAGATAACAAAAGATGAAAAATGTGAAGCATAATCGGGAATAGTCCCAGAGGACAGAAATCTTATAAATCTCCTTTCCTGTCTGAAGATGTGCCAGAGATAAGGCCATGTGTCTGTAGCTGATCAATTTCCTTAGGCATAAAAAAAAAAATTATTCTAGATAATAAAAGAAAAACACAAGAACATCCCACCCTACAGAAAGAGAGAGAGAGAGAGAGAAATTGGGGTTTGTTCTCTTTTCACACCTTTCCAGTCAAAATAACAGAGTTGGAAGGGATCTTAGAGGTCTTCTAGTCCAACCCCCTGCTGGGGGGGGTTGGATTAGATGACCTCCAAGGTCCCTTCCAACTCTGTTAATCTAAACTACTCAAGCAGGAGATCCTAGATAGCATTTCAGACAGGTGGTTGTCCAACCTCTTCTTAAAAACCTCCAGTGTTGGAGCATTCCCAACTTCTGGTGGCAAGCAGTTCCACGGGTTAATTGTCCTCACTGTCAGGAAGTTTCTCCTCAATTCCAGGTTGCTTCTCTCCTTGATGAATTTCCATCCGCTGCTTCTTATCCTGCCTTCAGGTGCTTTGGAGAATAGCTTGACTCCCTCTCTTCTTTGTGGCAGCCCCTCAAATGTTGGAAGACGGCTATCCTGTCACGTCTGATCCTTCTTTTCATTCAGAAGTCTTTCTCCTTTTTCCGATTTTAACGGTTACTTTTAGAAGAGCACCTCTTTTCAGGAATTAAAACAGGCTGCTTACCACGCATGGCCATGCCAAAGGACCAACTGAGGCTGTTTCCTATCAAATTTATATATATCTTTTAAATTGTATTTTAATGTTTGTAGTTTATGTTTTTACTTGGCTGTTCACCGCCCTGAGTCCTCAGGGAGAAGGGCGGTATACAAATTTAAAAATAAATAAATAAATAAAGAAAGAAAGAAAGAAAGAAAGAAAGAAAGAAAGAAAGAAAGAAAGAAAGAAAGAATCAGACCGAGGAGAAGACAGTAAAAACAAAGAATTAAGAGTTTAAGAAAGGAAGTGATTCCTGAGACACCCCGTTTATGGATTCCTGACACTTCTTTCAGAGGATCAAAGGCAACTATTTTTAGGTCCAAAACGCTTACAGCTAAACTTAGAAACACAGGATGTCTAACTTGATGGGATCGGGCTGCCTGCGCTGCTGCTCTCAGCCTCAACGATCGATAGAGATCCGAACGCTGATACACAATGGCGAATTAAAATGAAAGATCCATCATTCCGAAAGGACAGGTTGCATTTTCCATTTGCTACCAAAATCCTTAAAAGGATGGGAGGCGGTTGGGGGGGGGGCGAAATATCCCCCAGCCAGGCTGTTTCAGCTCCCTCTGCTTCTGAAAGCATCCTCGAAAATACCCGAGCCAGCAGTAACCCAGTGACGTCATCAGCATCCCTGAGCGGAGGCTGTCTCCAAGGCAACAGGGGTCTGGGTATCACCCAATGGAAGAGCTCCGGTGGCGCCAACAAGGGAGCAGGTAGGGGAATTTGGGGAGAAGGGGGCATCCTGCCTTTGAAAAATCATTTGCATTATTTTAGATTTTTTTTTTTCATCCTGCCTTTATTGTGTTTTTTTTTTTAAATAAATAAATCAAGGCACTGAATATACCTAATAGTCCTTCCTCCTCCTATTTTCCCCACAACGACGACCCTGTGAGGTAGGTCGGGATGAGAGAGAGAGAGAGGGGGAGTGGCCCAAAATCACCCAGCCGGCTTTCATGTCTAAGGCAGGACTAGAACTCACTGTCTCCTGGTGATTGGCCCAAAGTCACCCAGTCAGCTTTCTTGCCTGAGAAGGGACTAGAACGATCTACGTATTGTGTGAATACACCAGGTAACCTAGTTGGTAAATTCGTGGCAGTGTTTCTTAAGCTTGGCCATTAGAATATGGGTGGACTTCAACTCCCAGAATTCCTCAACCAGCATTGGAATTCCTGGAGTTGAAGTCCACCGGCCTTAAAACATGCTGGCTGGGAAATTCTGGGAGTTGAACTCCATCCTCCTTAAAGCATGCTGGCTGGGGAATTCTGGGAATTGAAGTCCATCCTCCTTAAAGCATGCTGGCTGGGGAATTCTGGAAATTGAAGTCCATCCTCCTTAAAGCATGCCGGCTAAGGAATTCTGGGAGTTGAAGTCCACCGTCCTTAAAACATGCTGGCTGGGGAATTTTGGGAGTTGACGCCCACAGTCCTTAAAGCATGCTGGCTGGGGAATTCTGGGAATTGAAGTCCATCCTCCTTAAAGCATGCCGGCTAGGGAATTCTGGGAGTTGAAGTCCAGCCAATATAAAGGATACTGACTGGGGAATTCTGGGAGTTGAAGTCCACCCATTTTAGAGCATGCTGGCTGGGGAATTCTGGAAATTGAAGTCCATCCTCCTTAAAGCATGCCGGCTAAGGAATTCTGGGAGTTGAAGTCCACCGTCCTTAAAACATGCTGGCTAAGGAATTCTGGGAGTTGAAGTCCATCCTCCTTAAAACATGCTGGCTGGGGAATTTTGGGAGTTGACGCCCACAGTCCTTAAAACATGCTGGCTAGGAATTCTGGGAATTGAAGTCCATCCTCCTTAAAGCATGCCAGCTAAGGAATTCTGGGAGTTGAAGTCCACCGTCCTTAAAACATGCTGGCTAAGGAATTCTGGGAGTTGAAGTCCATCCTCCTTAAAACATGCTGGCTGGGGAATTCTGGGAGTTGAAGTCCATCCTCCTTAAAGCATGCTGGCTAGGGAATTCTGGGAGTTGAAGTCCAGCCAATATAAAGGATACTGACTGGGGAATTCTGGGAGTTGAAGTCCACCCATTTTAGAGCATGCTGGCTGGGAAATTCTGGGAATTGAAGTCCATCCTCCTTAAAGCATATTGACTGGGGAATTCTGGGAGTTGAAGTCCACTATCCTTAAAGCATGCTGGGTGAAGAATTCTGAGTGTTGAAGTCTACTGATCTACAAATGATCGAGCTTGAGAAACACTGGTTTACGGTATTGTGTGAACCCAGAAATATGTGTCCATCCAGAAAATCAACTACGCTCTTGAGTGATTGCAATTCTTCACACCTCTGGTCTTGAGGACCACAAAATTCTCTTTGGCTCAGACAAACAGTCACCACATGGGACCAATGATTCCTTCACCTAACCATCCAAGCCATGCCTGAAAATCTAGTGCAGAGGTCTTCAAACTTGACAGCTTTAAGACGTGTGGACTTCAACTCCCAGAATTCTCCAGCCAGCTAAGTTTGAAGACCTCTGATCTAGAGCAATGCAACCTCTTATAGGTCTTTTTCAATCTCTGGGCTCCTCTCTAAGCCCCATTGAACTTCTCCCCGTGCCTCCCACTTTATACATTCCTACCTCCTCCTTCCCACAATCTTCCTCTTTCAATCTCGGTTTTAATCCCGGAACGTATTATAAAGAGACTATCGACACCGGCAGGTTTTTTTCAAAGATCTGCAGGGGCTTCAGATTGGGTGGAATTAAAAGATTTTCCCCTTTAATGGATATCTCCCCATAGTGCCTCCCCCCCCCCCGCCCCCACCGGCCAACCCCATCATCCATTTTCCTCCTGCCTGGTAAAGGGGAGTTAAGAATCCAGCATTCAAAAGATGACTGGTCCGTTGTCATGGAAACTGTGTCTGGAATCCCATGGCAATGGTTGCTTGGTGACGAACCTCCTGGGCCAATCACATGCTTGCAGAGTAGCATTTCTCAGGCTGGACAACTTGAAGATGGGTGGACTTCAACTCCCAGAATTCCCCAGCCAGCAACGCTGGCTGGGGAATTCTGGGAATTGAAGTCCACCCATCTTCAAGTTGCCGAGGCTGAGAAGCAGACCTGAAAAAAATTGGCAAGGGGACCATGGAGTGATCAGGGGACCAGTTGCTAGAAGGGTCACCCCAAAGCTCCGTAGCAACAAGCCCCGCCTTTCCTTTCTCCCGACAACAGCAGTATCCTGGCAACAGGGAGCCAGCATCTTCCTTGCCTCCCACCCACTCCCACCCAGCGGGATAGGCCTCCCAGCAACAGTGCACACACACACACACACACACACACACACACACACACACACAGTGACCTTCCTCTCCTAGCAACCAAACAGGGTCTCCAGCCCCACTATTTCTTGGCTGCCTGGATTGGCTGACCCTGCCGGATCATCCAAATCAGACGCCCGGACAGTTGGTAGCCAGTCAGAGACTTTGCCACGGTGCCAATATTTCCCCCCCACCCATCTCTCTATCTTCTCCAGATGGTTTCTCCGCTGAGTTTGGGCTGCAAATGTCAAATTCCAGCGTTTTCCAAGAATAACAAGAGTTGGAGGGGGACTTTAGAGCCTGACTAGGTGGCTCAGTGGCTAAGACACTGAGCTTGTCGATCAGAAAGGCCGGCAGCTCGGTGGTTCAAATCCCTAGTACAGGTCTCCTGCGTGAGCAGGGGGTTGGGCTAGATGACCTTCAGGGTCCCTTCCAACTCTGTTACTGTTTGTTTATTTATTTATTTATTTATTTATTAGTCATATTTCTATGCCGCCCACTCTCCGAGGACTCTGGCGGCTTACAACAATCGACCAGGGGTGGGTTCTAAATTTTTTTTACTACCGGTTCTGTGGGCGTGGCTTATTTTGTGGGTGTGGCTTGGAGGTCATGTGACTAGGTGGGCGTGGCTAGCTGGTCAGAGTCATTTCTGGAAGGTCCTCGCACTTACGACCCGACTCATTTGTTTGCTTTTAACATTGATCAGCTGTAGGGCGGCCCTTTGAAGCCCCGCAGCAAGAGTTTAAACAGTTTTTTTCCCTCTAGTCATCAGCTGGGACTCAGGAGGCAGCAATAGATTGGGGGTGGGACCAAATAAAAGGTAAGAATAACGTAGGGGGGTGGGAGGGCAGAGGGGGAGAGAACCGGTTCAGTGACGTCATATCGTCACCGCTACCGGCTCGGCCGAACCGGACCGAACTGGGAGGAACCCAACACTGCAATCGACAGTCTACTAAATAGCATATTGCCCCCAACAATCTGGATCCTCATTTTATCCACCTCGGAAGGATGGAAGGCTGAGTCAATCTTGAGCCGGTGAGATTTGATCCGCTGATCTGCTGAACTAGCAGTCAGCTGAAGTAGCTGCAGTACAGCACTCTAACCACTGTGCCACCTCGGCTCTTTTTAGTTAGAGGCCCTCTAGCTCAACCCCCTGCTGAAGTAGAAAGCCCTATATAGCCAAAATGACTGCCCAGTCTCTTCTTTAACAAATATGGGGAGCACCCACAACTTCTGGAGGCAAGTTGGGGGGGGGGGTCATCTGAAAATGAGACACAAATCACACCCAGGTCACCCTTTGCTTCACTCTAAACCCGGGTTAAGAATGGTTGCATTTGCACCACATTCTGGGCCAAGGAAAGTCACCTTCCTCATTTTAGCAGGACGCCGAAAAAAACCAATATGTTTCTTCATTCTTGGCAATTTTAAGAATTAAAATTGGGGGGCCCCGCGCTCTTCGTCATCTTCATAACGATGATCAAGACAAAGGGATAGAAGGGGAATTCACAAAATTTGCAAGCGACACCAAGCTGGAAGGAATTGCCAACACTTTAGAAGGTGGTGTTGTGGTCCGCCAGCAGCCTGCAGAGCTGGCAGAGGAGTTGGACAGCGATGAGGCTGGGGAGGAACATGGGCCAGTCCTGGAGGCTGGGGAAGGCCCGGATGAGGGCTCTGCGTCGGAGGCAGAGATGGGGCCAGGGCCATCGGGGAGTGATGCGCGGACTTCGGAGCCTCCAGAGGCTGACAGTAGAGAGGCAGAGGAACAGGAGGAGCCTGTTCCTAGTGCATGTATGAGAAGAGCTGCCAGAAGGCAAGAGCAGCTAAAGCAAAAAGGACAACTCAGGAGTAAGGCCAAGAGATGACTGGCCCTTCCCATAAGGCTTAAATGACCAGCAACAGCTCTTGGGTTCCTTGTCGGAAAACAACGTTGATAAACTTGTTCTTGTCTTGCTGCACTTATCTCTAGTCAGCATCTTCTGCTTCTGAACTTTTGCCAAGAGAAGCCTTTGGCAGGTTGCCTAATTATACCAAGGTTGGTGATTAGACTGAAGGATTCGTGTTATGAAAAATTTGTTTTGATTTAATAACGTCTGTTTGTTTTGGAACTGTTTGCATCTAATACGACCTACTTGGGCCTGGATCAGAACAGATGGACTCAAGATTAAGCAGATGTGACAGATGTGAACATTGGGGCCCTATCCGAAAAGATGCAGTTTATACTTTGGCAGGAAAAAAAAATGCACAGGTATGGAAGAGGCACAACAATAGTAACCGTGAGAGGGATCTTGGAGTCTCAGTGGACGGCCACTTAAACAGGAGCCAACACAGTGTGTGCCAAAAAAGTCAATGCAATTCTAGGCTGCATGAACAGAGGGATGAGATCGAGATCAGGTGAAATGTTAATACCGCTTTAGAATGCCCTGGTGGGACCATAATTGGAATATGGCATCCAGTTTTCGTCTCCATGATATAAAAGAAGATGTTTGAGGTTTTAGAAAGAGTGCAGAGAAGAGCCACAAAAATGATTAGGGAGCTACTGGAGGGGTAAAATATACATTCAACCTGTTGCAGGAACTGGGTATGTCTAGTTTAATGAAAAGAAGGACTAGAGGGGACATGATAGGATCTTCCAATATCTCAGGGGCTGCCACAAAGAATAAGAGGTCAAGCTATTTTCCAAAGCCCCTGAAGGCAGGACAAGAAACAACGGATGGAAACTAAACAAGGAGAAAAGCAACCTGGAATTGAGGAGGAATTTCTTGACAATGAGGACAATTCACCAGTGGAACTGCTTGCCTCCCTTCTAATAATCCAATCCTTTTGAAAAGGGTGGAGTCATCTTAAGCTCCACCTTCTTGAGTACTGTATGCACTGGAGTGGGGGGTGCAAGGGTCCATGCCTAACCGTGACATTCCTCTGGAGGGGAGGGGCCCTTGCAAACCGACCATAAGAGCCAGGCAAGACCTCATACAGAGAAAAGTGGAGGTTCATGACTTCCCATATCAATCCCCTTCTGATCTCACTGGAGCCTGGATAGCTCTGCAGATTAAGCACTGTAATTTAACACCAGCTGTCTGCAATTAAAGTAAGATCGAATCTCGCCAGGCTCAAGGTTGACTCAGCCTTCCATCCTTTCTAAGGTGGGTAAAATGAGGACCCAGTTTGTGGGGGCAATAAGCTGACTTTGTATAAATATACAAAAGGATGAAGGCTATTGCTTAACGCATTGTAAGCCACCCTGAGTCTCCGGAGAAGGGCGGCATATAAATCAAATTTAAAAAAAAAATACGTGAAAACAATTCATGATTTTGCCATCTAAAAGAACCGAAGGAAAACGAACAACTCAACGGTGACTTAGTATATCTGTCAAATGTTGGATTCCTCTCCATGGGTTAAGAAGGCTTTCGAAGTACTGATTACAAACCATCTTGGGTACTTCGTGAGACCGAAAGAGTCAGGAAAGGATGCTATGTTTCAGCAAGTGGCACGGAGCCAGTTTAGTCTAAGTGGTTAAGGCGCCAGGCTAGAAAGTGGTTAAGGGGGTAGTCTTAGTTCTAGTCCTGCCTTAGCCATGAAAGCTGGCTGGGTGACTTTGGATCAATCACTAGGAGACGATGAGTTCTAGTCTCGCTTTAGGCAGGAAAGAAAACTGGGTGACTAGGCCAATAACTAGGAGATGGTGAATTCAAGTCTTGTCTACTCAACAGGAAAGCCAGCTGGGTGACTTTGGGCCAATCACTAGGAGACGGTGAATTCTAGTCTCACCTTAGGCAAAAAAACCGGCTGGATGACTTTGGGCCAATCACTAGGAGACAGTGAATTCTAGTCTCGCCTTAGGCAAAAAAGCCAGCTGGGTGACTTTGGGCCAATCACTAGGAGACGGTGAATTCTAGTCTCGCCTTAGGCAAGAAAGCCAGCTGGGTGACTTTGGGCCAATCACTAGGAGATGGTGAATTCTAGTCTCGCCTTAGGCAAAAAAGCCAGCTGGGTGACTTTGGGCCAATCACTAGGAGACGGTGAATTCTAGTCTCGCCTTAGGCAAAAAAACCGGCTGGGTGACTTTGGGCCAATCACTAGGAGATGGTGAATTCTAGTCTCGCCTTAGGCAAAAAAGCCGGCTGGGTGACTTTGGGCCAATCACTAGGAGATGGTGAATTCTAGTCTCGCCTTAGGCAAAAAAGCCGGCTGGGTGACTTTGGGCCAATCACTAGGAGATGGTGAATTCTAGTCTCGCCTTAGGCAAAAAAGCCAGCTGGGTGACTTTGGGCCAATCACTAGGAGATGGTGAATTCTAGTCTCGCCTTAGGCAAAAAAGCCGGCTGGGTGACTTTGGGCCAATCACTAGGAGACGGTGAATTCTAGTCTCGCCTTAGGCAAAAAAGCCGGCTGGGTGACTTTGGGCCAATGACCAGGAGAAGGTGAGTTCGAGTCCCGCCTTAGTCATGAAGGTTGGCTGGGTAAACTTTGAGCCAGTCCTTCTATCTCAGCTCAGCCCACCTCACAGGGTCGTTATCGTGAGGAAAACAGGAAGAGGCCGGTGTGTGGGGTATGTTCGCCTCCTTGAGTTGCTCACAAAAAGCAGCAGGCGGCAGATAAATGCAGAAATAAAACCAAAGTGCCTCCGAGCAATTGGAGCATTAAAAGAGAAAAGTTACGTCCACTCCCTGCATAAGAAGCTCCGTGTAAAGCTCCGTGTTACTACAAGAGGCTTGCCTCTCTCCAAAGCAAGACGAAGGCGCTGGCAATCCATGTGCAGGCGGCTTATGGGGAGTAAAAGCTTATGGGGAGACGCTTTTGCGCACTAGACCAATCCAAAATAGAGCCCAGAAGGCAAAAGCAACTAACCGGATTTGTGCAGGACCCACAAATCCCCCAGGAGAAGGAGGTTTCTGCCTTGTTGCCTGCTGAACACTGTTTCCTTGGCGCCTGGCAGAGGTGGGGAGCCTGGCGCCATGACTCAGGCGGTGTGTGTGTGTGGGGGGAGATGGCTCCCCACCGAAGCGCGGCAAGCAGGCAAGGAAACAGACACTCAGTGGCTGCTTTCTGACGGTGACTCAGATTCCGTCCTTGGTGGATTCGCGAGCCTGCCTCCCACTGTCGGGTTCTCGCAGCCGATGGGACGGTTGTCCGCCTCTGTCATGCAGATATGATCGTTCCAGCCCTTTGGTCTCCTCACCTGGCTCACCTGGAGAAGGACGTCCTGGCTTTCTACTCTGCCTGGTGCTGAGGACTGCTAGCCAGGGCTGCTGCACCGGCTTTGCCAACAGAACCGGTGCCAAGGACGCGTCTTGGATTTCCCTGCCGATGAGGCACTGAGGACTCGGGTGGCATCCCAACGCAGGTGAGCAGATGTAAGGTTGGGAGAGGGAGAGCAGATTCAGCCAGAGGTGGCTCCCAGCTCGGACATCCAGGGTGACCCTGGGGAAGAGTGGATCTCGAAAGCCACAGAAAAGCACAAGGGTAATTCAGAGGCAGCGTTTTGGAGCCCGTCTCCTGAATGACTCCAGGTGAGGGGGTCTCGCCCTGCAGGGCAGAGAGAGGAACCCACCGAGTTGGGGGTCTTGCAATGCCTGAAACATTAAAAAGAAAAAAAAAAACCCACCCTAAGCTGAATTAAAACCAAAAGAGGTTTAGCCTGTTAAGAAAGTGCAGCTGCTCGTTTTGGGCAGCAGGATAAAATAGGGCAGCATCTGTTTAAAAGAACACAGCCAGGAGAGAATTTATCTCCTGGGTCTGGATTCTATATATTGTAGCTATATGTTGATCTGTACCTACGTACCTACCCACCCACCCATCTACCTATCGCCTATCATTTTTTTCCTCTGTCTATCTATCATCTATCTAATTACTTAGCTCTTCTATCGATCTCATCTTTCAGTAACAGTAATAGTAACGGAGTTGGAAGGGACCCTGGAGGTCATCTAGTCCAACTCCCTGCTCATGCAGACAATCTGTACTAGGGATTCGAACCGCCAAACTGCCGACCTTTCTGATCAACAAGCTCAGTGTCTTAGCCACTGAGCCATCTATTGACTGGCCTACCTGTTTACTTATGTACCTACCAAACTCTCTGTCTGTCTGTCTGTCTATCTATACATCCGTCCATCCATCCGTCCACAGTATCTATCATCTATCCATCTGTCCATGCATCCATTCTATCTATCTATCTATCTATCTATCTATCTATCTATCTATCTATCTATCTATCTACCTACTTACCTACCTATCATCTATCTATCATCTACCTATCTACCTACCTATATTTATCATCTATCTACCTACCTACCTATTGATCTACCTACCTACCTATCATTTATCATCTACCTACCTGCTTATCGATCTACCTACCTACCTACCTACCATCTACCTACCTACCTATATCTATCATCTATCTACCTACCTACCTATTGATCTTTCTACCTATCATTTATCATCTATCTACCTACCTGCTTATCGATCTACCTACCTACCTATCTATCTCCATCCATATCTATCTATCTATCTATCTATCTATCTATCTATCTATCTATCTATCTACCTACCTTCTCTCTATCATTTATCTACCTATCTACCTACCTATCTATCTATCCATCTATCTATCCATCCATATCTATCTACCTATCTACCTACCTATCATCTACCTACCTACCTATCTAGCTCCATCCCTATCTATCTATCTATCTATCTATCTATCTATCTATCTATCTACCTACCTTCTCTCTATCATTTATCTACCTATCTATCTATCTATCTATCTATCTATCTATCTATCTATCATCTATCTATCTATCTATCTATCCATCCATATCTATCTACCTACCTACCTATCATCTACCTACCTACCTATCTATCTCCATCCATATCTATCTATCTATCTATCTATCTATCTATCTATCTATCTATCTATCTATCTATCATCTCTAGCTCATCTGTCTACCTATCTACCCATTCACCTGTCCGTCCATCCATCCATCCATCCATCCATCCATCCATCCGGAATGTGTGAAGAGGGCATTTGTTTGAGGAAAATGGTCTTGAAGTTTATTTCTTTTTCTGGCTGCTTTCACTCCAAGTTGGGCTTGAGGGGTCTGGAGCAGGGAGATGGGACCATTGCTGAGCCCTTCAGGATGTTATGGAGACATCAGGTGAGGAGCCAAGTCAGCCTGGATAGTTTTAATCTTGATTAAGCGTTTGTTTTTTTTTGGGGGGGGGCAGGCTAGTTGCAGAATTTTGTGAAACCCAGTTTCTTGGGCAAGTATGGCTAGTCCTTGATCTACAATAATTCATTTAGTTAGCATTCAAAGTTATAATGACAGGAAAGAAAGGAAGGAAGGAAGGAAGGAAGGAAGGAAGGAAGGAAGGAAGGAAGAATTAATGAAAGAAAGAAAGAAAGAAAGAAAGAAAGAAAGAAAGAAAGAAAGAAAGAAAGAAAAGAGAGGGAGGGAGGGAAGATAGGAAGAGGGAGGGAGGAAGGAAAGAAGGGAGGAAAGGGGAGGGAGGAAGGAAGAAAATGAGGGAGGGAGGGAAGAAGAAAGAAAGAGAGAGAAGAAAGAAAGAAAGAAAAAAGAGGGAGGAAGGGAGGAAGGAAGGAAAGAACTAGGGAGGAAGAGAAGGGAAAGGAAGAAGGGAGGGAGGGAGGAAAGAAGGAAGGAAAAGAAAGGGATGAAGGAAGGAGAAAGATGGATTACCTGCCTCAACCAAGAAAAAATTTGCAATTGCATAGATCTTCCCTTCCTTCCTTCCTTCCTTCCTTCCTTCCTTCCTTCCTTCCTTCCTTCCTTCCTTCCTCCCTCCCTCCCTCCCTCCCTTCCTCCCTTCCTCCCTCCCTCCCTCCCTCCCTCCCTCTTCCAAGGCTCAGCCTCCTCTGGCTTCTTTGCAGCTGAGGCAAGGCAAGGATGGCTGACTTTGCCACCATCCATCCTCATCTGTATGGAGGCAGTTCCCATGGCAACGGCCAATCGGAAAAAGAGGATGCTGCCAGCCCAGGCCCAGCCAGCTGGGCAGGCAGGCTTCATGGTTAAGTCTGGGGGGGGGCAGGGGCGGGGAGGGATACCCTGGCTTTGCCACCCACAGGGAGGGAGGGGCCGTTTTCTGCGTACCCACAACCAGCTTCTGATTCCAAGGGGTGCAAGGGAGCCCCAGTTTCGAGGGAAATTCCTGGTGGCGTCACCCCTCATAATTTTTCCGACTTCTCCTGCCTCTTTCGGGGGCTCAGGCCCTCTTCTGTACCACAGGCTGGTGGTCCTGGGTTCGAATGTTGACGGTTGACTGGGGAATCTCTTTTCCCCCCAAATAATTTTTATCAACAGTTTGAATAAAACAATAAAGGAGGGGAGAGAGAGAGAATGAGAGAGAATAAGAAAAGAATTGCAAGAAAAAGTAACGTACGAAGAAAAAGAAACCCTTTTCCTTTCCTAAGGAAATGACTCCCTACTTTCTTCCTGGAAAGTATAAATAATTCGCTAATCTTTCCGCCTCCTCTTAACTCACAAATATAAAATTTCATTCCATATTCCATTTCTTAACAATAAGGAAATCAAATTACAGGCAGTTCTCAATTTACAACCATTCTTTTTTTAAAAAAAAAAAATGATTTATATGCCACCCTTCTCCAGAGACTCAGGGTGGCTTACAATGCGCTAAGCAATAGCCTTCATCCTTTTGTATATTTATACAAAGTCAGCTTATTGCCCCCACAAACCGGGTCCTCATTTTACCTACCTTAGAAAGGATGGAAGGCTGAGTCAACCTTGAGCCTGGTAAGGTTCGAACTTGCAGTAACTGCAGACAGCTGGTGTTAATAACAGTGCTTTAGTCTGCTGCGCTACCAGGGCTCCTATCTTCCTCCTCCTCCTCCTCCTCCTCCTCCTCCTCCTCTTCTTCTCCTTTTTTTAAATTTGATTTATATGCCGCCCTTCTCCGGAGACTCAGGGCGGCTTACAATGCACTAAGCAATAGCCTTCATCCTTTTGTATATTTATACAAAGTCAGCTTATTGCCCCCACAATCTGGGTCCTCATTTCACCTACCTTAGAAAGGATGGAAGGCTGAGTCAACCTTGAGCCTTGGCGAGATTCGAACCTGCAGTAACTGCAGACAGCTGGTGTTAATCACAATGCTTTCAGTCTGCTGAGCCACCAGGCCCTCCCTCTTTCCCTCCCTTCTTTTTCTTTCTTTCTTTCTCTCTTTCTTTCCCTCCCTCCCTCCCTTCTTTCTTTCCTTCTTTCTTTTTCCTCCCTCCCTCCCTTCTTTTTCTTTCTTTCCTTCTTTCTCTCTCTCTTTTTTCTTTTTTTTTTTTAATTTGACTTATATGCCGCCCTTCTCCGGAGATTCAGGGAAGCTTACAGTGCGTTAAGCAATAGCCTTCATCCTTTTGTATATTTATACAAAGTCAGCTTATTGCCCCCACAAACTGGGTCCTCAATTTACCTACCTTAGAAAGGATGGAAGGCTGAGTCAACCTTGAGCCTGGGGAGATTCGAACTCGCAGTAATTGCAGACAGCTGGTGTTAATCACAATGCTATCAGTCTGCTGAGCCACCAGGCCCTCCCTCTTTCCCTCCCTTCTTTTTCTTTCTTTCTTTCTCT
The DNA here is from genome assembly GCF_029215685.1 of Pituophis catenifer annectens. Classification (NCBI taxonomy): domain Eukaryota; kingdom Metazoa; phylum Chordata; class Lepidosauria; order Squamata; family Colubridae; genus Pituophis; species Pituophis catenifer. The sequence goes on along the minus strand of NW_027256883.1, from coordinate 213,363,111 downwards.
CTTTCTTTCCCTCCCTCCCTCCCTTCTTTCTTTCCTTCTTTCTTTTTCCTCCCTCCCTCCCTTCTTTTTCTTTCTTTCCTTCTTTCTCTCTCTCTTTTTTCTTTTTTTTTTTTAATTTGACTTATATGCCGCCCTTCTCCGGAGATTCAGGGAAGCTTACAGTGCGTTAAGCAATAGCCTTCATCCTTTTGTATATTTATACAAAGTCAGCTTATTGCCCCCACAAACTGGGTCCTCAATTTACCTACCTTAGAAAGGATGGAAGGCTGAGTCAACCTTGAGCCTTGGCGAGATTCGAACCTGCAGTAATTGCAGGCACCTGGTCTTAATAACCAGCTTAATAACAGGGTGCCTTAGACCACTGTACTACCAAGGCTCTTTATTCAAATTTATAGCAGCACTGAAAAAGTGACTTAGGACCATTTTTCACACTTACGACTGTTGTAGCATCTTTGTGGTCATGCCATCCAAATTTGGGCACTTGGCAACTGGCTGGCATGTATTCAGGGTCATGTGATCAGCATTTGCAACCTTCCCAGCCAGCTTCCGACAAGCAAAGTCAATGGGGGAAGCCGGATTCGCTTCATGACGGCATGATTCACTTAATGACCGCAGCGTAATAGCAGTGACCCCCCCCCAAAAAAAGGTGTTAAAACTCCCTTAACAACTGCTTTCCGTAGCAATGGAAATTTGGGGCTCAATTGTGGTCCTAATTTGAGGATTCTTCCCTGTAAGTAAAATCTTCAATCCAATTATCAGCAAAAGGGGCAATAAGCTGACTTTGTATAAATATACAAAAGGATGAAGGCTATTGCTTAATGCATTGTAAGCCGTCCTGAGTCTCCGGAGAAGGGCAGCATATAAATTAAAGCAAAAAAAAAAAAAAAAAAAGCTCTAAGATATTAACGTTAATTAACAAACAGGTGGTCCTTGACGTACACCTACAGTTGGGGCCAGCATTTCCTATTGCAAACCAAAGTGCTAACAGAATAACAGAGTTGGAAGGGACCTCGGAGATCTTCTAGTCCAGCCCTCTGCTAAAGCAGGAGACCCTACATTATAGGGCCTACAACGTTTGAGACAAATGGTTGTCCAATCTCTTCTTGAACTCCTCCAGTGATGGAGCACCCATAACTTCTGGAGGCAATTCGTAAGATCTCCGACCTCCGGGTGTTTCGCTGCGCACTGAAGACCCTGTTGTTCCGCCAGGCTGGGCTATCAACATAATAATTTTAAATTGGGGTATTTTAAATTTGTGGGGTTTTAAATTGAGCCAAATTTATTTAATTATTTTAAATTTTTAATCAATGTTTTGTCTTGTGTTTTTAAATAGGCTGTACACCGCCCTGAGTCGTTCGGGAGAAGGGCGGTATAGAAATAAAATTATTATTATTATTATTATTATTATTATTATTATTATTATTATTATTATTATTATTTCACTGGTGAATTCTTCTCACTGGTCAGAAAATTCCTGCTTAATTCCAGGTTGCTTCTCCCCAATTAGTTTCCATCCGTTGCTTCTTGTCCTGCCTTCAGGGGCTTTGGAGAATAGGTGGAAACCCCCCTCCCCCCCTGCTCTTCTTTCTGGCAGCTGCTTAGATATTGGAATATTGGAATAAATGCTTGTTTTTGTTTTTGTTTTAAATTTGATTTATATGCCGCCCTTCTCCGGAGACTCAGGGCGACTTACAGTGTGTTAAGCAATAGCCTTCAGCCTTTTGTATATTTATACAAAGTCAGCTTATTGCCCCCACAAACTGGGTCCTCAATTTACCTACCTTAGAAAGGATGGAAGGCTGAGTCGACCTTGAGCCTGGGGAGATTCGAACTTAATTGCAGACAGCTGGTGTTAATCACAATGCTATCAGTCTGAGCTATCCAGGCTCTTGTTCAGGGAGCCATTTCTGCTTTTACCACCTAATTCTGTGATGGCGAATCTGTGGCATGCATGCCAGAGGTGGCACCCATGCCAGAGGTGGCAAGCAGAGCCTTCTTTGTGGGCACGCACGCCGTCACCAGCGGCTCTTTTGGTTTCCGGCGCTGATCTTCGCGCATGCCGGAGCCCCCGGAAATTCGAAGACCAGCTGGATGGCGCATATGCACATGCTAGAACCCAAAAGACCAGGTACGCATGAGTGCGCCAGCCAGCTGGTCTTCGAGTTTCCAGGGCTCCTCCGGCATGTCCATGCACGCTCCGGTTTGGGCACTCGGTGCTGGCTGAAAAGGTTCGCCCTTACTGACCTAGTTTGCATTGGTTGTTAAGTGAAGCGTGCAGTCATTAAACGAGTCGAGTGGTTGTTAAGCTTATCCTGGGGTCATTAGCTTCGTCCCCCGTTGTCTTTGCTTGTCAGAAGTCTGCTGAGAACGGCAATCGTAGGACTCTGGGACACTGAAACCGTTGTAAATCCATGTACGGTTGCTAAATGCTTAAATTTTATTCACGTGACCTTGGGGTGGCTGTGATAGTTAAGGGTCGTCATTATTTTTATTTTATTTTATTAAATTTCTATACCGCCCTTCTCCCGAAGGACTCAGGGCGGTGAACAGCCACAAGATTAAAACACATAAATACAAAAATTTAAAATAAATTAAAAACGAATTAAATAATTTGGCTGAATTTAAAATACCCCATAATTTAAAAACAATTTAAAATTTACATATTAAAAAGGGGAGAAGATTTAGGCCAGGCCAGCTTGATGAAATAAAAAGGTCAACAAAACAAAAGTTAAAAAACATAATTAAAACCAGATTAAATAATTTAGCCTGAGACAATTAAAAATCCCAATAATTTAAAACAGATTAAAATTTCGATTTAAAAGAATTTTAAAACAGGGGAGAAGATTTAGGCCAGGCCAGCCTGATGGAATAAAAAGGTCTTGAGAGCGCGGCGGAAGATGCGCAGATCCGGGATCCTCCGTATCTCCGGGGGGAGCTCATTCCAGATAGTGGGTGCCCCTACAGAGAAGGCTCTTCCCCTAGGGGCCGCCAGTCAACATTGTTTGGCCGACGGCACCCGGAGGAGCCCCTCTCTGTGAGAGCGTACCGGCCAGTGGGAGGCTATTGGTGGTAGTAGGCGGTCCCGTAAATAACCAGGTCCTAAGCCATGGAGCGCTTTAAAGGTGATAACCAGAACCTTGAAGCGCACCCGGAAGACCACTGGGAGCCAGTGCAGCTCGCGCAGGAGCGGTGTTACATGGGAACTCCACGTCGCTCCCATAACCACCCGCGCGGCCGCACTCTGCGCCAGTTGGAGCCTCCGGGTGCTCCTCAAGGGAGCCCCATGTAGAGAGTGTTACAATAGTCCAGACGAGAGGTGACAAGGGCATGAATGATGCTTTACGGTGCTGCTGTCAAAGAGATGCTAAACATCTGTTTATGTTTATTATTAGCCGCCCAGAGTCCCTCGGGAGTTGGGCGGCATAAAAATGCAACTAATAAGTAAGTAAGTAAGTAAGTAAGTAAGTAAGTAAGTAAGTAAGTAAGTAAGTAAATAAATAAATAAATAAATAAATAAATAAATAAATAAATAAATAAATAAATAAATAAATAAGTGTCAAATAGAATACCAACCTAGAAATAAGGAGAAACTTCCTAACAGTGACAAAAATTAACCAGTGGAACAACTTGCCACCAGAAGTTGTGGGAGCTTCATCACTGGAGGTTTTTAAAAAGAGACTGGACAGCCATTTGTCTGGGATGGAATAAGGTCTCCTGCTCGAGCAGAGGGCTGGACTAGAAGACCTCCGAGGTCCCTTTCAACCCTGGGATTCTTTGTACAGGTAGTCCTTGATTTACAACAGTTCATGTACTGAGCTTTGAAAGTTAAAACGGCACTGAAATAAGCGACTTATGACCATTTTTCATACTTATGACCATTGCAGCCTCCCCATAGTTACGTGACTTACAGTCAGATACCGGACAACTGACTCATATTTATGACTGTTGCAGTGTCCTGGGGTCACGCCAGAGGTGGGTTTCAGCAGGTTCTGACCAGTTCTGGAGAACCGGTAGCGGAAATTTTGAGTAGTTTGGAGAACCGGTAGTAAAAATTCTGATTGGCACCGTCCCCATCTATTCTCTGCCTCCCGAGTCCCAGCTGATCGGGAGGAAATGGGGATTTTGCAATATCCTTCCCCCAGGAGTGGGGAGAGAATGGAGATTTTACAGTATCCTTCCCCTGCCACGCCCACCATGCCATGCCCACCAAGCCACACCCACAGAACCGGTAGTAAAAAAATTTGAAACCCACCACTGGGTCACGCGATAATCTTTTGCGAACTTCTAACAAGCAAAATAAATGGGGGTGGGGAGTCAGATTCACTTAACAACCGTGTTACTAACTAACGGCAGTGATTCACTTAACGACTGTGGCAAGAATGGTCATAAAATGGGGCGAAACTCACTTAACTGTCTGGCTTTGTTTTTTGTTTTATTAGATTATGGTTTAGCAGCAGAAATTTTGGACTCGATTTGTGGTCGTAATTCGAGGACTACCTATAATTCTGCGTATAATCCAGTCTGACCTGTCCATTTGCGCCCTGCAGGACTGATGGCCACGGCGGGAGAGCACATGTGTGGCTGCCAGCGGGGTCCAAACATGGAGCAGGGCAAATGGTACGGCGTCCGTTCGTACTTGCACCTGTTCTATGAGGATTGCACCGGCAACCGTTCGGAGGACAGTTTTGAAGATGCCGCTACGTCTCCCGCCAAGAGTGGCCAGACTTATGTCTTCTGGAAGGTGAGTTTCAACGTGCCTTGCTTTGTGGCACGTTCTCTGAGCGCAGACAGAGTGCCTTCCCACCACACTCAAGACTGCAAGTGGGGAGATTATTTTATCGGTTAAATTTATAGAACGTCTGTCTCAAGATCCTGTAGAAAGTTAGCATCCACCCTTTTCCTAGAACTGTGATGGCGAACCTATGGCACACGTGTCACAGGTGGCACTTGTAGCCATATCAGTGGGCATGCGAGCTCAGCTCCAACGCGGCCTTCTGGGCCCACCAGAAGTAGAAAAACAGGCTCTTTCCTGCCTCCGGAGGGCCTTGGTGGGTGGTGGGGAAGGCCCGTTTTTTGCTGTCCCCAGCCTCCAGAGCCTTTCTAGGAGTCTGGGGAGGGCGAAAATGGCCTTGCCCACCCCCTGGAGGCCAGAAATGGCCCATTTGCCAACTTCCGGTAGGACAGGAAGTTGGCAAACGGGCCGTTTTCGGCCTCTGGAGGGTGGGGAAGACTGTTTTCACCCTCCCCAGACTCCTAGAAAGGCTCTGGAGCCAGGTGAGAGAGAAAAATGGGCCTACTGGGCCATTGCGTACTGGGAGCGGTGGGGTGTCACACACGCATGCACGGGGCACATAGAATTATGGGTGTGGGCATGCGCACACATGACACCACCCCCGCCCCCCCCCTCCTGGCACGCGATGGCAAAAAGGTTAGCCATCACTGTCCTAGAAGAAGGAAATGTTTTAGGAAATATTAAAAAGGCAGAATATTTCCCCTAACAGAGGCACAGCGCGCTGGTCCTTTGCTATTCCCCAGACAGCCTCGCAGGCCAGATCTAAGCACCCCGTGGACCGGATCCAACCCCCCCACACACACACAGGCCTTGAGTTTGATACCCCTGCTCTAAAAGAATGCAAACGAGCAGCTGTCTTGCAAGGAATATAAATCCTTCCCTTCCCCACCATCCAGTCAGAGTTGAAGAAGCTTCTTGGATGAGAAGCAAAAGTTCTTCAAAAAAAAAAGAAAAGTCCAGTTGCCTCCTGAAAAAAAGCAATTTTGGATTAAAGTGGGCAAGTTTGGAGACCCCCTACTCTAGGTTAGGCGGCTAAGTGGGGAAACCACTGACCCAGTGGGGGGAAATGTTGGGTTGGAGGAAGGAAACATATGGCGGAAGGTTATATAGGGCTTTTGAGAAATTGGGGCTGGGGAGAGAGAGCTGATTTGCAGCCCCCTCCTCTTTCTACTCAGGACACATCTGGAATCCCCTTTGGTTAGCCTCTGGGATGGCTCTGGCGCCACCTGCAGGAAAGGAGTGGATCGTTAATGGACCACTTAGGACAAGTGGACTTCAACTCCCAGAATTCCCCAGCCAGAAATGCTTTGATTTAAGATTGATTTCAGTGTAGGAAGGTAAGAAGGCTCCAGAAAAGAGGATTGTGCATGGAAAGGCAGGTTCTTCACATACGGCCAGTGGTGGGTAGCTGCCGGTTCGGAAAAACTGGTAGTTCTGACCAGGGCTGGCCCCGCCCACCAACCCTGGCGCTATCACGATGTCAGCACTTCAAGCTGCATTTACTCTAGTGCTGACATAAGGAGAAGCGGAGGCGTCTGGAAAGGGACCTTTGACTTTTCACCTACTTATTTTCCCTGGAGATAATATCCCCTAGGAGATGGGATGGGAGGGGGGAAATTCCTTTGAGCTGGAGCAGTAGATTAGGAGTAGAGTGACTTGGAAGATGGCCAATGAGTGCAGAGGAGTGGGGAACGGAAAGGGAGGGTTTTGGATCTGGAAGTCAGTGTTGGCTATGATGGAGTCGGAGTTAGAATGTTGTGCTTAATAAATGGGAGTTTCTCATCAAAGACTTTGTTTGAAATGCAATTTATTTGAGATGACCTTGAAACCTGGCACACGTCCTATATAATCGCCGGTTTTTCTATGCTACGAGCACTCACATTTTCAGTTCCCGGGGCAAACCAGTTGTTACAACAGGTGGCAGCCCACCCCTGCATACAGCCTTCACACCCCCGTAAGTCATGCATTCACACAACAAAGCCAATCAGCTCACTGAATGAGTTTGTAGAGATTCTCAATCATCCAGGTCATGGTTATCCCAAAAGTGATATATTTCAGGAAGCAACTGGACTTTTCTGTTTTTTCCTTCGAAGGCTTTTCATTTCTCATCCAAGAAGCTTCTTCATCTCTGACAGGATAGTAGGGAACGGAAGGATTTATATTCTGTTGGAAGAAATTTCCCTGGTTCGTTCCTGGCAGGGAAGCCATCAACGATGCTGAGAAGGAATAGACATGGAAGCCAGCTGCCAGAAAAGGGATCCTTTAATTCAGGAAGGCAAGAAAAGTAGTGACACAGCTGGAGCGTTCCTGGTTTGCAAACAAATTTGGAAGTGTGACTCTGAGCCAGGGGTGAAATCCAGCAGGTTCTGGAGAACTGGTAGTGGAAAGTTTGAGCACCGTCAAGTGCCACCTCTGGCTGGCCCCAGAGTGGGGAGGGAATGGGGATTTTTTTTTTTTAATTTGATTTATATGCCGCCCTTCTCCGGAGACTCAGGGCGGCTTAAAATGCGTTAAGCAACAGCCTTCATCCTTTTGTATATTTATACAAAGTCAGCTTATTGCCCACACAAACTGGGTCCTCATTTAACCTACCTTAGAAAGGATGGAAGGCTGAGTCAACCTTGAGCCTGGTAAGATTCGAACCTGCAGTAATTGCAGGCAGCTGTGTTAATAACAGGGTGCTTTAAACCACTGTACTACCAAGGCTCATAAAAGGCTCATTTTGCAGTATCTTTCGCCTGCCATGCCCACAAAGCCACTCCCACAGAACCAGTAGTAAAAAAATTTGAATTCCGCTACTGCTCTGAGCCTTTTATGCTTAATTCTCCTTTGAAGCTCCTACAGCTTGATGGGTTTTGATGTGTTTCTGATTGCCCCGGGTTTTGTTTTCCTGGGTTAATCTTGGTCCCAGGTCTTTTGTTTTTCCTATCCTAGGAGTTAATCCTGTCAGGGAGGCATGAAAAAGGGAGTTTTGGTTTACCTTGGAGAGTTTATTTTTAGCCCGATTCCCCTTATCTTAATGGCTCTACTTAAGTGTTCCTTTCAGCTGGTGCTTTTGCCTGGGGTTTTCTTAAAAGGGGAAAGGGCTGGGTTGAGTCTCTTGGCATTATTTTTTGGAGGTTTCTGGCGCTGTCCTTTTGGGGTATACTACTTCCCACAATTCCTTGCAGACAGCTGGACATTTGCATCCTTTTAGAGGGTCATTGAGGCCAGTTGTGGGTTTATCTGTGTCCTCAGGGTCACCTGAGTGGTGCAAATGGTTCCTGTCGTCTGCAATTGTTTTCCTCTGGAAATCCATTCCTATGCTCACACCATTCGAAGGATGTTCATCCCAAATTGCATGGCTAAAAAAATCTATGGAGATTCCAAGTCATTCAGGTCATGGTTGTCCCCAAAATGCCTTTTTTTTCAGGAGGCAACTGGACAAATGACCAGCTGCCTGCAAGGGATATAATAAATCCTTCCATTCCCCACTGTTCTGTCAGAGCTGAAGAAGCTTCTTGGATGAGAAGTGAAACATCTTCAAAGAAAAAAACAAGAAAATCCAGTTGACTCCTGAAAAAACACCTTTGGGGCACTGAAAGAGTTAATAGCTGCTTTTATGCAACACACTAAACTTGGTTAGTAGTATTTTTTTTTTTAATTTGATTTATATGCCGCCCTTCTCCGGAGACTCAGGGCGGCTTACAATGCGCTAAGCAATAGCCTTAATTCTTTTGTATATTTATACAAAGTCAGCTTATTGCCCCCACAAACTGGGTCCTCATTTTACCTACCTTAGAAAGGATGGAAGGCTGAGTCGACCTTGAGCCTTGGAGAGATTCGAACCAGCAGTAATTGCAGGCAGCTGTGTTAATAACAGGGTGCTTAGACTACTGTGCTATCAAGGCTCCTGATTTGTTTGTTGATCAAATTTGTTCAAATCAAATTTGTTGATTTGTTTATTTTTGGGTTTAGCCAGTACAGATTATCCTCTAAACATTTGTTTAGAGACCACTCAAAGGTGCAATGGCAGTGAAAAAAGTGACTTTTGAGAGTTTTCCACACTTACGACCGTTGTAGCACCTCCCCCCCCACACCCTTCGCCCCCCCCACGCGATCAAACTTGGCAGCTGACTCACATTTATGATGGTTGCTGTATCCTAAGGTTATGGGATCCCCTTTTTCGACCTTCAGACAAGCAAAGGCAAAGGGGGAAGATTCGTTTAACGACCACACGGCTCACTTAACAACTGCAGGGATTGGCTGAGCAACCGTGGCAAGACAGGCTGCAAAAATGGGGCAGGACTCACTTAATAACAACAGTCCTGCTTAGCAACGGAAATGTTGTGCTCCTTTGCGGTCGTAAGTTGAGGACCACCTGTAAAATCTCCCAATGACCATTGCAAAGCATTCTTTGGAATTAGCGCGCAAGGATGCTACCGTATCTCTCGTTCTTCCTTCTCTTTTCAAGGTGACGCTTTCAGCCGCGACTCTGCTGTTGCTGACCGGTCTGGCAGCTATAACCACGGGGTCCCTCCTGCCCTCCAAGTTGGAAGACATCGGTGAAGCCGAGTTTGTGGTACTGGACCAGCGAGCCGTAGAGTACAACGGTGCCCTGGGCATCTCCCGAGCTGTCGGGGTGGCGCTGTGCACCGTTGCTGGGGTGCTGTTGGTGGCCTCGGTTGTATTATTCAGGCTCGGCAGAAGAAACCGGACTGGCTGTCCAGGTGAAGATGGCAAGGAAGAGCAGCTGTCTCCCATTTTGCAGGAAAATGCCCCCCATCCGTGGGGTACCGTCGTCTCAGCGACCCCTGCCCCTTTCCAAGTCTCCTGGGTGCAGGGCGTCCAGCCCAAGAGAGAGATGTGAATTCAGATTCACCAAAAGCTCTTAAGGCCCAAAGTTTCTCCACTTTCAAGATCGGTGGACTTCAACTCCCTGGCTGGGGAATTCTGGGAGATGAAGTCCTCCAATCCATAGCTGTGCGTAGGTGTATCCCCACCTCCCAGAGACAGATGCTGTTTTTCATTGTTAACAGCCTCCCTGGAGGATCCGTGGTAGGAGAAAAGGTGCCCTTCCCCCTCGCCTCTGCGGAACTCACAGGTAGACTGCTCTTAAGGCCGGAGGTTCTGTTTCACTAGCCTTAGGTAAACAGAACCTTCCGTCCCAAGGGAGGAAGCGGATAGAAACTCAGCAGGGAAAAAAGAGAAACCGGCTTGGAGAAAGTGACATAATATTTTCATTCTGCCAACATCAAATCCCGAAGCAAAAAAGATATTTGGTGGTTTCCGTGTGTATAAAAAAAAAAAAAGGAGAAATTTTCCAAAGTCAGAAACAAACCTGGAGGAGAATCCCATGTTGCAAAAACTCAAATATTATTATTCTGATTTGGATACAGATTGGATACAGATTAAAGGAGTTGGAAGGGACCTTGTAGGTCATCTAGTCCAACCCCACGCACCCAAGCATTTTTTTCCCCCCAGTTCAGGCCTGCTAACAGCTGAGTTTATTCAAGACAGGTAGTCCTCGTTTAACGGCCGTTCCAAGTTACAACGGCATTGAAAAAAAGTGAGTTAGGGACGTCCTCACCCTTACGACCTTATGGTCACGTGAACTAAATTCGGGTGCTTGGCAACTCGCATGTATGTAGGATGGTTGCGGCAATCCAGGGTCATGTGATGCCCCTGTGCCACCTTCCCATCCAGTTTCCGACCGGTAAAGTCAATAGGGGAAGCTGGATTTGCTTAATGACCGTGTGATTCATTTAACAACTGCCGTGATTTGCCTAACAGCCATGGGGAAAAAAAGTTGTATAATTGAGCATGACTCACTTAACAACCACTTTGCTTAGCAGCTGAAATTCTGGCCCCAATTGTGGTCGTAAATCGAGGACTATTTTATTGCAAGGCCAAGGCAGGATCTACCTCCCTATTTCTGCTTTGGTATCTTCCTTCCATTCCTCAATTACCCCTTGTTTTAACTTGGGAGATGCCCAAAGTTGGGGGGGGAGGAACCAAGCAAGATCCTCCCCTTTACTATTTCAGTGCCCTGATTGGTAGGTATCTCTTTGCTGATTGGGGGGTGAGCAGAAGGAGGTGGGCAACGAAACCAATCATGAGCAGCAGATGCACCAATCAGGAGAAGCCATTTGACTTGGAAAAAACCGAGGTGGGAGGAGAATCAGCTGTAGAGCGAGGCCGTACCATTTTCTGACTCCAGGAAGGGGGTGAACAGCATAGCGGGAAAGACCATCAGAGACATAGGGGAGGCCAGCTGTGTAAAACCTCTCTCCCTTCATGTGGTCGTCTGCTTGAATGAAGAGACCAGCTTAGAATAATAAAGACTGAAATTAGTGCATTTGCTGGGATTAATCATGGCTTGGTGTGAGGGTGTGGGGGTGGGACACGTTTTAAAAATATAATCTTGCATTTCTCAAGAGAATTCCAGGCAGTCAGGAGTGTGTCTGGATGTCCCTTCCTCTTATTCCCACAACAACCCTTTGAGGTAGGCTGATCCGAATGAGCCTTTCATTGCAACAGCTCTCACCATCTCCAATACAAACTAGCTAACCATGGCAGAATAAATTCAAAATTATGCATACACTCACATATATGACAGAGAAACAATGCACAGACCCCTTGCAAAATCTTGCAAAACCTACTTGCAAAATCCGGCCATCGGAGGGTCACCCAAACATTTCCTGACCTTCCTTCCTTCTGTCCGGCTCATAAAAAGCACAGCTTGCTCCTGTAAAATATAGTCCTCTACTTATGACCATCTGTTTAGTGACCAAAGTTGCTGGGAGAAAAAAGTGACTTACGACCTGTTTTTCACACTTACGACTGTTGCGGCATCCTCACGGTGACGTGATCAAAATTCGGACGCTTGGCAACTGACTCCTACTTACGACGGTGGCAGTGTGGTGGGGGGTCATTCCCTTTTGTGACTTTCGGACAAAGCAAAAGTCAAATAGGGAAGCTGGATTCGCTTAACGACCGTGGCAAGAAAGGATGCAAAATGGGGCAAAATTCACAACTGCCTTGCTTAGCGACAGAAATGGCGTGCTCCACTGTGGTCGTAAGTCGAGGACTACCTGCACAGGTAGTCCTCGACTTACAACAGCTCATTCAGTGACCGCTCAAATTTACAACGGCACTGAAAAATGTGACATGACTGTTTTTCACACGACCTTTGAACCATCCCCACGATCACGTGATCAAAATTCAGACGCTCGGCAACTGCTTCATACTTATGACCGCTGCTGTGTTCCGAGGTCATCATCATCTGACGAGCAAAATCAACGGGGAAGACTGATTCACTTAATAACCATATTACTAACTTATTAACTGCAGTGATTCACCTAACAGCTGTGGCAAAAAAGGTCGTAAAACGGAGCAAAACTCACTTAACCAAGGTCTCCCTTAACAACAGCAATTTGGGGCTCCATTGTGGTTATAAGTCAGGGACGACCTGCATTGCATTTGGCAACAAGAGATCATGGGACTGGGATGCGGCCCAGGAAATTCACTTGAAATCCCAAATGCAGCAACTCTTGACAGGATGCTCATCCGTTTCCCATTTCAGCTGACCGACATTTCCTGAAAAACTGTCCAATTTTTCTGGTTTTCCCACAGTCCAAGGTCAGCGAAGTAGCGGAGGCCATGTCCGCTGGCTAATTCTGGACGGAAATGCTTCTCTTAAAGCAGGGGTTCCCAACCGGGGGTGCTCGCCCTTCTTGGGGGGGGGTGTGAGATGATATTCCATGGGGTGCAAAAACTTGGGTTTAGAGGTTTCAAAATTATAGTGTATATGTATAATTATATGCATATACCATATTTTTCGGTCTATAAGACGCCCCTAGGTTTACAGGAGGGAAAACAGGAAAAAAGAATTGTTTTCGGTCTCCAAAACCAGGCCCATTTTTGGCCTGCAGAGTGCTTTTGGGGCAGTGGTGGGTTTCAATTTTTTTTTACTACTGGTTCTGTGGGCGTGGCTTGGTGGGTGTGGCAGGAGAAGGATACTGTAAAATCTCCATTCCCTCCCCACTTCAGGGGAAGGTTACTGCAAAATCCCCATTTCCTCACGATCAGCTGGGACTCGGGAGGCAGAGAATAGATGGGCGTCAGTCAGAATTTTTACTACCGGTTCTCCGAACGACTCAAAATTTCCGCTACCGGTTCTCCAGAACTGGTCAGAACCTGCTGAAACCCACCTCTGTTCTGGGGCCTGGGGAGGGCGAAAACACGAGGCACGGAGGGTTTGGGAGCCAAAAAAAATGTGCCCGTATTTGGTCTATAAGACGCACCAAAATTTCCACCCGCTTTTAGGAGGAGGAGTGCGTCTTATACTCTGAAAAATATAGTAATTACTTATTTTTTTTTAAGGGATGCAAGAATATATCAGAAGCATTCTAGGGGTACAGGATATAGAAAAGATTGGGAACCCCCGTTTTAAAGGCTTTCTTGGAGCCCCAAAAGGAGGAGGGAGGGAGCCTGATTTTCTATCACCAAAACTGCTGGGTTTATACCGTCCATGAGTGGCAAGAGTTGCCAGCGAGGGTTACAGGCAGTGAGGACCCAAAGCTCCAAAAAGTGGCTAAATCCAAGCAGTTGCACATCCAATGCATCCAGTTTTGCTCAACACAACATAAAAGAGATGTTGAGAGACTCTGGAGAAAGAGCAAAGAAAAAGAGTCCTAACAGACAATCACTTAAACAAGTCTTCAGAGTGTGGTGGCAGCCAAAAAAAGCAAATAGAACCCTAGGTTGCATAGAATCAAAATCATGTGAAATATTAGTACCGTTTGATAAAACCAGTGTTGGTCACCATATTGCAAAAAAAACAAAACAAAAAAAAACCAGTTGTTGAGATTTTGGAAAAAGTGCAGAGAAGAGCAACGAAGAGGATTAAAGGCCTGGAGAGTTGTTTTGTTTGTTTGTTTGTTTTATTAAATTTATATACCGCCCTACTCCCGAAGGACTCAGGGCGGTGAACAGGCACAAAATAAAATACATAGATACAAAAGTTAAAAAACATAATTAAAACCAGATTAAATAATTTAGCCCGAGACAATTAAAAATCCCAATAATTTAAAACAGATTAAAATTTCGATTTAAAAGAATTTTAAAACAGGGGAGAAAATTAGGCCAGGCCGGCTTGCTGAAATAGGAGAAGAGCACGGCGGAAAGTGCGTAGATCCGGGATCCTCCGTATCTCTGGGGGGAGCTCGTTCCAGATGGTAGGTGCCCCCACAGAGAAGGCTCTCCCCCTAGGAGCCGCCAGTCGACACTGTTTGGCTGACGGCACCCGGAGGAGCCCCTCTCTATGGGAGCGTACTGGCCGGTGGGAGGCTATTGGTGGTAGCAGGCGGTCCCGCAAATAACCAGGTCCTAAGCCATGGAGCGCTCTAAAGGTGGTGACCAAAACCTTGAAGCGCACCCGGAAGACCACCGGGAGCCAGTGCAGCTTGCGCAGGAGAGGTGTCACACGGGAGCGCCATGTTTCTCCCATAACCACCCGCGCGGCCGCACTCTGCGCCAGTTGGAGCCTCCGGGTGCACCTCAAGGGGAGCCCCATGTAGAGAGCGTTACAGTAGTCCAGGTGGGAAGTGATGAGGGCATGAGTGACCGTGCGTAAGGAGTCCCGATCTAGAAAGGGAACTGGCGAATAAGGCGAACCTGATAAAAAGACCTCCCGGTCACGGCCGTCAAGTGCTCTTCTAAAGACAGCCGTGAATCCAGGAGGACACCCAAGTTGCGAGCCCTCTCCGTGGGGGCCAGCGATTCGCCCCCAATAGTCAGAGATGGCGTCAACTGACTATATCGGGACGTCGGAAACCACAGCCACTCGGTCTTGGATGGGTTGAGCCTGAGCCTGTTCCTCCCCATCCAGATCTGCACGGCCTCCAGTATTTGAGGGTCTGACCCCAAGAAGAAGGGGGGGGGGGGTCAGCCTATTTTCCAAAGAAACAATAGATGGAAACTAATGAAGGAGAGAAGCAGCCTGGAACTAAGGAGAAACTTTCTAGCAGTGAGGACAATTAACCAGTGGAACTGCTTGCCACCAGAAGTTGTGGGTGCTCCATCACTGGAAGTTTTTAAGAAGAGACTGGACAACCATTTGCCTGAAATGGCATAGGGCCGTGATGGCAAACCTATGGCATCCGTGCCACAGGTGGCACGTGTAGCCATATCGGTGGGCACGTGAGCTCAGCTCTGACACGCATGCGCAGCCAGCTGATTTTCGGGCCTTCTGGGTCCACCAGAAGTAGGGAAACAAGCTGTTTCCTGCCTCCAGAGGACCTTGGGGTGGGGGGAAGGTCTGTTTTTCTCTCTCCCCAGCCTCCAGAGCCTTTCTAGGAGTCTGGGGAGGACGAAACAGCCTCCCCCAGGAGGCCCTCCGGAGGAAAAAAATGGGCCTTCTGGTCCCACCGGAAGTTGGCAAACAGGCTGTTTTCGGCCTTCGGAGGGCCTCCGGAGGGGGTGGGGAAGGCCGTTTTCGCCCTCCCCAGACTCCTAGAAAGGCTCTGGAGGCTGGGGAGAGCAAAAAACGGACCTTCCCCCCACCCCAAGGCCTACCATGCCATCACGTGCCAGGAGTGTGGGGAGCGTAAGGGGGGGGGGTTTGCGCACGCATGCACGGGGGCAGGGGCATAGAATTACGGGTGTAGGCACACAGACGCACAACCCCCCCTGCTCCTGGCACGCGATGTCAAAAAGGTTAGCCATCATTGGTATAGGGGGTGAGACTAGAAGATCTCCAAGGTCCCTTCTAACTCTTGTTATTTTGTTCTTCCAGCAAAGGGGCAGGGATAATTGTGAGGTTGTAATTGCTACCTTTAGTTTTTTTACTTCCCTTAGAATAGGGGTCCCTAATCCCCGGGCTGTGGCCCACTACCAGGCTGTGGCCCGTTTGAAACTGGGGAGTGCAAGCGGCGGATGAGTGTGGCAGGTGCTTAACGCTGGTGTGTGACGCTCCATTTGCACGGGCTCATATGTGCGCCTGCATCACACACAACCATCCCCTCTTCTTCCCCCCCTCCATTTCCCACTGATCCGCCAAGCAAGCCAGAACGGTTGGGGACCGCTGCTTTAGAATATAAAACAGGGAATCCCGGGATTCTGGAAGGGACCCCAGAGGACTTCTAGTCCACCCCCTTGCCCAAGGCAGGAGACCCTTCCACCATTCCTGAACAAATAGTTGTCAAGTCTTTTTTCTTGAAAACTGCCAATGAGGGAGCACCTACCATTTCTGGAAGCAACGTCTGAATGGCCAGTGTTTTATTTTTAAAAGCGGGTTTTTCAGCTAGTGGGATTTGGGAAACTCTTAATTTTAAAAAGTAAGCCAGATCACAGAAGAACTGAAGGGCTGTTCCCCAGACCTCCTTCCCCGCTGAGTTCAGCTGTTCTCCACCCATCCTGGAGCCAGCAAACAGCTAGATTGGCACATTTGCTATCCTGGTGCCAGGATAGCAGTTATTTCCGTGGCCTGTCCCTGCTGGACCCCCCAATTTCCTCCTAAGGAAATGGGGGACAATAACAGATTTCCACACACCCCCCACCCTCCTCCAGGTTGAGACCTTCCCCACCAGAGGGAATAACACCAATGGAGCTAAGAGTGACTTAGAATTTAGAATCAGAATAGAGTTGGAAGGGACCTTGTAGGTCATCTAGTCTAACCCCCCCACTCAAGCACGAAATCCAATACCATTTCAGACAACTGACTCTCCAGGCTCTTTTTAAAAACCTCCAGTGATGGCAAGCTGTTCCACCGATTAATTGCTCTCACTGTCAGGTTGCTTCTCTCTTTTGGTTAGTTTTCAAACGTTGTTTCTTGTCCTGCCTTCTGGTGCTTTGGAGAATAGGGTGCCCCCCTCCTCTTTGTGGCAGCCCCTCAATTGCTAGAAGACTTCTAGTGGGGATTTCTAATGGGGACCAAAAGTGGATGCAGGATTCCAGATGTGGCCTTACTAAGGCTTTATAAAGCGGTACTAATACTTCACGTGATTTTGATTCTATGCCTCTGTTTATACAACCAAGGATCGTATTAGCTTTTTTGGCTGCTGCTTTCTTTTTCTTTCTTTCTTTCTTCTTTCTTTCTTTCTTTCTTTCTTTCTTTCTTTCTTTCTTTCTTTCTTTCTTTCTTTCTTTCTCTTTCTTTCTTTCTTTCTTCCTTTCTCTCTCTCTCTCTCTCTCTCTTTCTCTTTCTTTTTCTTTCTTTCTCTCTTCTTTTTTTCTTTTTTTCTTTCTTCTCCTCCTTCTCCTCCCCTCCTCTCTCTTTCTTTTTGGCTGCTCAGTTGCTCTTCTCTGAACTTTTTCCAAACTCTCAACCTCTTTTTGGTAGTATGGTGACCAAAATTGGTTGCAGGATTCCAGATGTGGCCTTACTAAGGCTTTACAAAGCGGTACTAATACTTCACGTGATTTTGATTCTATGCCTCTGTTTATACAACCAAGGATCTTATTAGCTTTTTTGGCTGCTGCTTTTTCTTTCTTTCTTTCTTTCTTTCTTTCTTTCTTTCTTTCTTTCTTTCTCTTTCTTTCTTTCTTTCTTTCTTTCTTTCTTTCTTTCTTTCTTTCTTTCTTCCTTTCTCTCTCTCTCTCTCTCTCTCTCTCTCTCTCTCTTTCTCTTTCTTTTTCTTTCTTTCTCTCTTCTTTCTTTCTTTTTTTCTTTCTTCTCCTCCTTCTCCTCCCCTCCTCTCTCTTTCTTTTTGGCTGCTCAGTTGCTCTTCTCTGAACTTTTTCCAAACTCTCAACCTCTTTTTGGTAGTATGGGGACCAAAATTGGTTGCAGGATTCCAGGTGTGGCCTTACTAAGGCTTTATAAAGCGGGACTAATACTTCACGTGATTTTGATTCTATGCCTCTGTTGATACAACCAAGGATCGCATTAGCTTTTTTGGCTGCTGTCAACCCGGCTGGCTCATAGTTAAGTGATTGTCCACTAGGACTCCAAGATCCCTCTCACAGTGACCGGTTTTGAGCCAGGTTTCGCCTAATCTGTACTTGTACCTTTGGTTTTTCCTGCCCAGGTGTAAAACCTTTCTTTTCTCCACATTAAATTTCATATTGTTGGATAGGGCCCGTTGTTCAAGTCTGTCAAGATTGTTTTGGATCCTGAGTTTGTCTTCTGGTGTAGGAAGTTAGCACCTACCCCTTTTCCTAGAAGAATGAAATATTTTAGGAAATATTAAAAAGGCAGAATATTATGTTTCCCTGGATGAGAAATGGAGAAGCATGTTTTAAAGACGAAGCAGCTCCCACCTTCTTGCCGCCCCCCACCCTTTGTCAATGGGCGAGAGGCAGAAACTCAATTCCCTCCCATCTTTGTCAAAGGACCATCATCTGCAACACAATAGGACCCATCTAGCAACAGAAACTAACACAATAAGACCCATCTAGCAACAGAAACTAACACAATAGGACCCATCTAGCAACAGAAACTCACCACATGGCACCTGGGAAGATTACATCAGCCAGCAAGGCTAGCTAAGACCCCCACCCTCTGGGAGTCTGACAACCAATCAGGATACTCTTTCTGGGCCCCAGGAAGTTCAAAGCCAGAGAGGGCATAAAACCTGGGGGACTCGAAGCATCTCAACCCTTTTCTGTTCAGGAACTCAAACCATGTGATCCTGTCCACCATTAAACCATCTTTCCAAGCAGTCTCCATGTTTCCAGTGTCTTTTTCCCCACTTGGAGCTGAACCCAGAAGGATATTTCTTCTAACACTGGGGTGTTGGCTACTTCAATTCTGGGAGTTGAAGCCCACCCATCTTCAAGTCTAAATTTTTAGCTACATTTTTTTAAGCTGGCCTAATTTTTTAAACTTTTTTAATTTTTAAAAATTTTAAAACGGGTGTTTTATTTGAATAGCTGGGCCAAATTATTTAATATGCTTTTAAATTGTTTTTAAATTTTATATTTTATATTTGTGTGCTTTTACATTTGGCTGTACACCGCCCTGAGTCCTTCGGGAGAAGGGCGGTATATAAATTGGAATAATAAATAAGTAATAAATAAAAGTCTCCAAGGTGGAGAAACACTGATCTATCTAATTTATACAGTATAATTTTTCTCTCTTTCTCTCTCTCTCACACACACACAAGTGTATAGGGCAGCCCAACTCACACACAGGTAACTGGGGGCAACTTATTATGATCTATATGCAAATCGAATTCAGCCAGGTGCCTGTGTGATTCCAACACACCTTTCCCGAGGGAAGGGCTGTGAAACACTGCAAAACTTTTCTTGGTTGCATCATCCTCCCAAGCTTTCACTTTCGCTTGCCCCCACCCCACCCCGCTCCCTTTCCAAAACCAAGCTTCATCCGATTCTAACCAATCCCAGGGCCACTCGGATCTCTTCTTTGCAAACCTCGCCCTGGCCTCTGAGCATGTGCAGAGGTGTTCTTGTTTTCCTTCGCCCGCCCGCCTTCCTTTCCCAGCCCACCTGCGCCGCCTTTGCGATTAAACGAGGGGGCCTGTCCCAACCTGGCGCTTTCCAGGTGGAGAACCACATCTCCCATCATCCCCAGGCGTTTGGCTTGGCCTGGGATGGGAGTTGGAGTCCGACACCCCTGACGATCTGGGGCTGCTGCAAGGAAGTGTGGAGCTTCGGGGGAGGGGGGCTGCGCAAAGCCCCTCCCCTAAAGGTTCCTGCCCTTCTAAAGAAGCAGCCCTCTCCCCCGTATCCCCGCACCTCCTTGCAGGAACCCCCAATCAAAAGGGGTGTCGGACTCCCAAGTCCCATCGCAACAGCCCCCAATGGCCAGGGTCTTAGGACTCCATGTCCCATCTCAGCAGCTCCCAAAAACTAGAGTATTAGGATTCCAAGTCCCATTAGCCCCCAATAGTCATAGGACTCCAAGTCCCATTAGAATAACCCCCAATGGCCAGGGTCGTAGGACTCCGAGTCTCATCACAGCAGCCCCCAATGGCCAGGGTCTTAGGACTCCATGTCCCATCACAACAGCTCCCAAAGACTAGAGTCTTAGGACTCCAAGTCCCATTAGCCCCCAATGGTCGTAGGACTCCAAGTCCCATTAGAATAACCCCCAATGGCCAGAGTCTTAGGACTCCAAGTCCCATTAGCCCCCAATGGTCGTCGGACTCCAAGTCCCATTAGAACAACCCCCAATCACCAGGGTCTTAGGACTCCAAATCCCATCGCAACAGCTCCCAAAGGCCAGAGTCTTCGGACTCCATGTCCCATCGCAGCAGCCCCCAATGGCCAGAGTCTTAGGACTCCAAGTCCCATTAGCCCCCAATGGTCGTCGGACTCCAAGTCCCATTAGAACAACCCCCAATCACCAGGGTCTTAGGACTCCAAATCCCATCGCAACAGCTCCCAAAGGCCAGAGTCTTCGGACTCCATGTCCCATCGCAGCAGCCCCCAATGGCCAGAGTCTTAGGACTCCAAGTCCCATTATCCCCCAATGGTCGTCGGACTCCCAAATCCCATTAGATTAGAACAACCCCCAATGGTCAGGGTCGTCGGACTCCAACGCCCATCGCGCACCAGCCCCGCCGCCTGGGGATGATGGGAGGTGGGGCAGTCTCCCCTTCGAAAAGCGCCCCGCAGCGCAGCCTCTGGCGCAATCGGGCTGCAATCGGCGAGGCGGAGCCGGCGGCGGTTCCTGCTGCAATCCGAGCTGCCGGCCGCATCAGCCGGCATCCGAGGAGGAGCCGGAGGCGGAGGGAAGGCGGCGCTGCCCGCAGAGCCCAACCCGCTGCGGCCCGGGGTTGCATCATCCCCGCGGCTCGGGCTGGAGCGGCGGCGGCGGCAGGGCTCAGACAAAGCCGCTCCACGGGGTCGGTCGCAACGGCGAGGATGGCCCCCAGACGCTGCTGAGACCCCCCCCCAAACCCCGCCAGGGGTCTTTCCCGGGGTCGCTTCTCCGGGCGAAGGAAGGCAGAGCAGCCCCCCGACCCAGTGCACGGCTGCGGTGCGAAGGTAGGGGCAGGCGAGGGGAAAGCCCATTTGGGGAGGGGGTCTTGCTGGGGAGCTGATGCCGCGTGGGGTGGGGGGCGATGACAACGCGTTGCAAGCCTTCCATGCAACGGGAGAGTGGGGGGGGGGCTTCCTTTCTCCCGATTCTTCCTCTGCCCGGTACTTCGCCGGAGCTTCATCTCCCACCCCATAGAGCCCTTTGTCCATGCTCAGAGGTCCCCCTGTTCACTGAGCCGCCTTTCCCCACCACCGCTTCCAAGCACCGTAAGGACCCTTCTCTCAGTCCCACAGAATTGCAGGTTGACGTTTTTGGGGGGTGGGTGGGTGTAGAAAGGTAAACGGGGAAGGGAGGGAAGAATTGAGGAGTGGGGAGCAGAAGGGGAGGGGGCTCGGTTTCAGAGAGAGGCAAAAATCCACCCTTGCAAAAAAATATCTCCCTCCCCCTTGGAGAGTTACTCCAGGTAGAGGTGCCACAGGTGCATTCTCAAATTGAGACAAAGGGGGGGGGGGACACAATTACAGGCCCCATAATCCTCAACTGGACTGGTTTTGGGGTCCGGGGGGGTTGGCAGGTTATGGGGGGGGGGAAAAAGAGGCTAAGCCACCTCCTGGCACAAATGGTTCAGTGGAGAAGGAAGAATTGGGAGTTGCTGATTCAGCCCCGGCGCATTGCTCAGTACGGCTGCATCATCATCATCAGCCATATGAGTGGCCCATGAAGGAGTCACCCTGGTATGTGCTTGGCACATGGGAAGAGGGCAAAGGCCAGGCCAAGCTGGGATCTGGCACTTTCGGGGCACCCTAGACAAGGATTGGACCTGTTTTGCAACTTTGAAATAAGCCCCATAAAATGATTCACCAATAAACCCCGTTACAAGCAGTCCTCGACTTACGACGGCAATGGAGCCCCCCCCAAGTTTCTGTTGCTAAGCGAGACGGTTAAGTGAGTTTTGCCTCACTTTACGACTTTTCTTGCCACGGTTAAGTGGATCACTGCCAATGTGAAGTTAGTAACACAGTCGTTAATGTTAAATAACATGGTCATTGAGTGGATCACTGCCGATGTTAAGTTAGTAACACAATCGTTAAGTGGATCACTACTGATGTGAAGTTAGTAACACGGTCATTAATGTTAAATTAGTAACATGGTCATTAAGTGGATCACTGCTGATGTGAAGTTAGTAACACGGTCATTAAGTGGATCACTGCTGATGTTAAATTAGTAACATGGTCATTAAGTGGAGCACTGCTGATGTGAACTTAGTAACACGGTCGTTAAAGTGAATCAGGCTTCCCCATTCACTTGGCTTGTCAAAAGGGTCGTAAAAGAGGATCACGTAACCCCGGGACACTGCAACCGTCATAAATGCGAGACAGTTCCCGAGCATCTAAATTTTTAAAATGTTTTTAATTGGTTTGTCCCTTTTTAAATTATGGGGCCAAATAAATATATATTCTTTTAATTGTTTTTAATGTTTGTATTTTATGTTTCTTATTTGTGGCTGTACACCGCCCTGAGTCCTCCGGGAGAAGGGCGGTATATAAATCCAAAAATAAATAAATAAATAAATAAATTTAAACTTCGATCACGTGACCAGGGGGATGCTGCAATGGTCACAAAGTGTGGAAAATGGCCATAAGTCACTTTGTTTTTTTTTCACCGCCATTGCATTTTCAAACAGTCACTAAACGAAGTGTTGTAAGTTGAGGACTAGCTGCATTTAGATTAGTCCCTGCTGATGTGCAGGGACTTTCTACAGAAAAATAAGCCAGAGGGGATATATGGTTGCGTGTGCCACCGCTGATTGGTTTTTTATTTTCTCACCTGGGGGTGAGAAGGAACTTTGCCACAGGTGAGCAAAGGTGAGCTGCTTTGCCAACCTCTTGCAACATGCCCTGGATGACTCACTCACCTGTGTGTGGCGAGGGAGAAGGACACCTGAGTTGGCATCTTGGCAAAGCTTTGATTTTGGATGGGAAACCCGGAAAGGGGTCCTTGGTGCTCTCTGAGTGGGTTGGCTTTTTAGGGCAGGTGTTTCAGTACCCAAATTAAGTAACCCAACTAGGTAGGACCAGCACCGATGACGTTACCTACTCTGAGTAATGAAAAGGGTGAAAATATTCTCCAAAGCCCCTGAAGGCAAAACAAGAAGCAACGGGTGGAAACTCATCAAGGAGAGAAGCAACCTGGAATTAAAGAGAAACTTCCTAACAGTGAGGACAATTAACCAGTGGAACTGCTTGCCACTAGAAGTTGTGTGTGTGGGGGTGTCCATCGCTGGAAGTTTTTAAGAAGAGACTGGACAGCCACTTGTCTGGAATGTTATAGGAGTCGGGGTTGGACTAGAGGACCTCCAAGGTCCCTTCCATTTCTGCTATTCTGTAACGCTGTTCACACATGTACTTCAAGCTCCACCACTGAGGCCTGGGAAGATGTTATAGCAAAATGAGCCTTGGTAGTACAGTGGTCTAAAGCACCCTGTTATTAAGACCAGCTGCCTGCAATTACTGCAGGTTCGAATCTCACCAAGGCTCAAGGTTGACTCAGCCTTCCATCCTTTCTAAGGTGGGTAAATTGAGGACCCAGTTTGTGGGGGCAATAAGCTGACTTTGTATACATATACAAAAGAATGAAGGCTATTGCTTAACGCATTGTAAGCCGCCCTGAGTCTCCGGAGAAGGGCGGCATATAAATTATAAAAAAAAAAAAAAAAATAGGGAAAGCGGCGTCCTTGAGGGTCATCATCGTCGGAGCATTTTCCTTTGTAACTTTGAAAAAATGCAGCTATTGTTCAGGAAATCCAGATTGAGATTGTGAGCAAGAGAGCTGCCTTGTGCTCAGCCTCCTGAGTCAATGCCAGGAGGAACTTACTCTGTCTTTACATCAGCCGCTGTGGCTGCAACGGTGGCGGTCCTGCGGCAGAAGCTTCAAAGCTATTGCATGATTTTGGATACCCTCCTCCTCCTCCTCCTCCTCCTCCTCCTGTCTGCAAACCCCACTCCCTTCTAGCACTGATGCTGTTACCTAGTTGGGTCATAAAACATCTGCAAGAAAAGCCACCAAACTCCAATTACAATCCCAAGGGCCAGGCACAGAACTAGGAAAGGGATCTGAATCCTTGCCAGCCGTGACTTTTTTGACCTAAAATGCCTTGAGCTGACCTTAACCCTTTCCTCTCCCCTGTGCTCTTCCCCAGATGAGCCTCTTGGTGCCAAAGCCTCGCGCAGAGGCCCACGTGCCGAAAAGGAGACTGTGCTGTGAGAAAGCGTCAAAATCGGGCGGCTCGGTACCCAAGCGCCCGCGTGTGGACAAGATTCCGGGGCCATCACCCTGCCTCCAGCCCCTGCCTCAGTGCCCTCCCACCGCGGATCAGGGTTCGAGCATCACTCAGATCGGCCCCTACATCCTTCTGGAGCCCACAGAAGGTGGACGCACCTACAGAGCAGTGAACAGACACACCGAGGCAGAGCTGACTTGCAAGGTATGAGATGGTGGGTGTACAGATAGATAGATGATAGAAAGATAGATAGATAGAAAGATAGATGTTAGATAGAAAGATAGATGATAGGTAGATGATAGAAAGATAGATAGATGATAGAAAGATAGATAGATAGAAAGATAGATGTTAGATAGAAAGATAGATGATAGATAGATGATAGAAAGGTAGATGATAGAAAGATAGATGATAGATAGATAGATAGATAGATAGATAGATAGATAGATAGATAGATAGCGGCCGAGCTTGAGAAACACACTTTCTAGACCAGGGGTCTCCAACCTTGGCAACTTTAAGCCTGGTGGACTTCAATTCCCAGAATCCCCCAGCCACTACAAGCCGACCCAGGAAGAGAATAAATGTGTAAAGTTTAGTTGTTGAATGTGACAGATCGGGAACAGATCCAGCTAGCTATCATCTATTTAATATCTATCTATCATCTGTCTGTCTGTCTGTCTGTCTGTCTGTCTGTCTGTCTGTCTGTCTGTCTATCTATCTATCTATCTATCTATCTATCTATCTATCTATCTATCTATCCCTCTCTATCATTATCTATCTCTCTCTCTCTCCCCTCCCTCTCTATCATTATCTATCTGTCCCACTCTCTCTCTCTCTATCCCTCTCCATCATTATCTATCTATCTATTCCTCTATATCATTATCTCTCTCTCTTCTCTCCCTCTCTATCATTATCTATCTATCTATCCCTCTGTATCATTATCTCTCTCTCTCTCCCTCTCTATCATTATTTATCTATCCCACTCTCTCTCTCTCTCTCCCTCTCCATCATTATCTATCTATCCCTCTCTATCATTATCTCTCTCTCTTCTCTCCCTCTCTATCATTATCTATCTATCGCTCCCTCTCTCTCTCCCTATCATTATCTATCTATCCCACTCTCTCTCTCTCTCTCCCTCTCTATCATTATCTATCTATCCCACTCTATCTATCTATCTATCTATCTATCTATCTATCTATCTATCTATCTAATCTATTAACTCTCATCTATTTCTCTCTCTATCTATCTATCTATCTATCTATCTATCTATCTATCTATCTATCAAATTTTTAGGCCTCCCGTCTTACTCCCAGATCATTCTGCCGCTTGATCTTTTTTCTCACCTCTTTCTCTTCCCTTCCAGGTTTATCCGGCCAAGAGCTACCCTGAGGTGATGGAGCCCTACGCTGCTCTCCCCTCGCACCCCAACATTGCCCAGGTGGCAGAGATCATCGTGGGAGACCAAAACGTTTACGTCTTTTTTGAGCCCGGGAAGGACAACATGCACGACTTGGTGAGGCGGCGCAAGCGTGTGCCGGAGTCCGAGGCGGTTGCTCTTTTCCGACAAATGGCCGAAGCCGTCGCCCACTGCCACCAGCACGGCATCGTCCTCCGAGACATCAAACTGAGGAAGTTTGTCTTCACGGATCGAGAACGGTGAGAATTGAAAAAACCGGCTGATTTTTCCAGAGCAACACAAAAAAGTTGCCGCAGAAAAATCCTAGATTTTAGTTCATTTGCCATCAGACATTATTAAAATTAAACATAATCTCAGCGAGGTGTCCAATTAACATGCCTCCCATTTAGCAGATTTCAGTCTAATTGTCAGGGAATTGCGCAGACAGAGACACTGACGCAAAGTTGTAGTTTTATATAAAATAAATCTATTTTACATTGAGATTTACAGCAGACAAGAGAGCCGGGAGCGTCATGAGGTAAATCAAATCATGAGGTAAAGCACCCAGAAGAAAAAAGGCGGGAAAAAAGGGAAACGCCCTCTTTATGCTCGCGGCAACCAATCATAGTGTAGATTGCCTCATGCATGAGCCAGCACTCTGGCTGGAACCTCATGAGGTAAATCAAGGAGCCTTACAGAGCACACAGAGGAAAAAAAGGCGGGAAAAAAGGGAAAGTCCTCTTTTACACCCAGGAACCAATCATATCATGGATTGCCTCATGTACGAGTCAGCACTCTCCAACTAATCAGTTACAACTGTGTGTTCAGGCCCATTGCACACTTTACAGTTCCAGCTACTAAATTCAATATCCTAACACTTAATGCATCATCTTTCTAATTCCAGCATCTCCCTGGAATAAGTGGAATAAATTTTATAAATAAACAAACAAACAAAAAACTGACAAGACTGGATGAGGCCATTTTAATTTAACTTATTTCTATTCTTAATTTTATGATATTCATGGCGAATGCGGGTAGTCCTCCCCTTAAAAGAATTCATTTAGTGACCGTTCCAAGTTAAAAACGGCATGGAAAAAAGGGACTTAACAACTGTTGCAGCATTCCCATGGTCACATGATGAAAATTCAGACGCCAACTGCTTATTTTTATGACGGCCGCAGTGTCCCAGGGTCGCGTGATCCCCTTTTGTGACCACCTGACCAGCGAAGCCAGATTCACTTAACAACCGTGTTACTAACTTCACCATTGCAACAATTCACTTAACAATTGTGACAAGAAAGGATGTTAAAATGGGACAAAATGCACTTAACCAAGTGCCTTGCTGAGCAAAAGAATTTTTGGGTTCAATTGTGGTTTGTAAGTCAAGGACTACCTATATAAGAAGCCCTATAAATAAATAACAATAAGCAATCACAGCATGGATTTACTTTCCACGGCTTAAAATGATTCAAAAGACATTTAATGCATTGCGATTGCAGAATTCTGGCTGCGGAATCAGGGGCATGGATTCCCAGCAGCTCCTGCTCAACCTTTTGGAGCTGATCTCTGAACTTGATTCTCCTTTTCAATCAGAATAGAGCTGGAAGGGACCTTGGAGGTCTTCTAGTCCAGCCCCCTGCTCAAAGAGGAGACCCTATACCAGTGATGGCTAACCTTTCTGTTGTCGCGTGCCGAAAGCGCGTGCAATAGCGCACGACAGAGAGCACCCATAATGCAATGCGCATGCGACCCCCCCCAAGCTCCCCCATGCATGTGTGCGCAACCCCCCTGTGCCCCATTTTGTGCCTAGAAGGCCTCCTGCACCAACATGGAAGCCAAAACAGGGCATAGGAGGAGCCGTGCATACCCCTGTACCCCGTTTTGGGCCTGGAAGGTCTCCTGCACCAACATGGAATCCAAAATGGCGTGGGGGAGCTGTGCGAGGCCCGAAAATGCAATATGAGCACCCTCATGCACGCACCCCAGCCCCCCATGTATGCACATGTGCATCCCCCACATGCGCCCTGCCCCCCATGCATGTGCGGCAGAGACCCAAAGACCAGCTGGCTGGCGGGAGGCACGTGCGCATGCGTGGTGGAGCTTGGCTGGGGTGACGGCTGGTGTGCCCGAAGAGAGGGCTCTGCCGTAGGTTCGCCATCACGGCCCTATACTGTTTCAGACAAATGGTTGTCCAATCTCTTCTTAAAAGCCTCCAGTTGATGGAGCACCCACAACTTCTGGTGGCAAGCTGTTCCACTGACTGATTAATTGACCTCACTGTTAGAAAGTTTCTCCTTAATTGCAGGTTGCTTCTCACTTTGATGAGTTCCCATCTGTTGTTTCTTGTCTTGGTGCTTTGGAAAAAAGGTTGACCCCCCTCTTCTTTGTGGCAGCCCCTCAAATACTGCAACCACTGCTATCATGTCTCCTCTAATCTTTCTTTCCTCTTGACTGGCCATAGCCAGCTCCTGCAACCGTTCTTCATATGTTTTAGCCTCCAGGCCTTTAATCCTCTTAGTTGCTCTTCTCTGCACTTTTTCCAAAGTCTCAACATCTTTTTTTTGTAATGTGGGGACCAAAACTGGATGCAGAATTCCAGGCGTGGCCTTACTAAGGCTTTACAAAGCGGTGCTAATACTTCACCTGATTTTGATTCTATGCCTCTGTTTATATAAACAAGAATTGTGTTAGCTTTTTTGGCTGCTGCTCCCTTTCTTTCTTTCTTTCTTTCTTTCTTTCTTTCTTTCTTTCTTTCTTTCTTTCTTTCTTTCTTTCTTTCTTTCTCTTTCTTCCTTCCTTCCTTTCTTTCTCTCTCTCTTTTTCTTTTTCTTTCTTTCTCTTTTTCTTTTTTTGTTTCTTCTCCTCCTTCTCCTCCCTTCCTCTCTCTTTCTTTTTGGTTGCTCAGTTGCTCTTCTCTGAACTTTTTCCAAACTCTCAGCATCTTTTTTGTAATGTGGGGACCAAAACTGGATGCAGGATTCCAGGTGGGGCCTTACTAAGGCTTTACAAAGCGGTGCTAATACTTCACGTGATTTTGATTCTATGCCTCAGTTGATACAACCCAGGATCGCATTGGCCTTTTTGGCTGCTGCCGCACATGGCTGGCTCATGTTTAAGCGATCGTCCATTAAGATTCCAAGATCCCTCTCACAGTTGCTGTTTTTGAGCTAGTTCTCGCCTAATCTGTGTTTCTACATTTGGTTTTTCCAGGTCTAAGTTGCTGCTGGAGAACCTGGAAGATGCCCAGGTCCTGCTGGGTTCCGATGACGCCTTGGTGGACAAGCATGGATGTCCAGCTTATGTGGGTCCCGAAATCCTGAGCTTCAAGGGCTCCTACTCCGGAAAGGCAGCTGATATCTGGAGCCTGGGGGTGGTCCTCTACACTCTCTTGGTGGGCTGCTACCCCTTCCAGGGCACCAAGCCAATCTCATTGTTTAGCAAGATCTGTCACGGACGTTTTACAGTTCCGGCCGACCTCTCGCCCAAGGCCCAGTGCCTTATCCGGTGCCTCTTGCGAAGGGATCCGGCTGAAAGGCTGACCGCCAGCGGGATCCTGCTCCATCCTTGGCTGGCTTCGAACCCAGTCTCCAAACCACTGGGGGTCAGCCCCCCTGGAGGGCAGGGGCTGGACCAAGTGGTTCCCGAAATGGGGAGCCGCCGAAAGAATTTGGATAAATTGCGAGGAGAGGACAGATGAAGTGGCCTTGAGGGGAAGAATGCGGAAGAAAACAAGCATGTGGCATTAAAAGCCATATCTCAGCCGCCTTGGAAGTGCCTTTGGAGGGACAAACTACCTTTCACCTTTGCCCTTCCATGGGGCAGGGGTCACTTTGTCCCAAAACATGGGTAGAGAAGGGCTTCACCCCCTCTTTGTCCTTTGCGTTCTTGCCTATGCCAAAGAAACCTAGAGGAGTTTTGTCAAGCACCAGCAAGCTCTTAAAAGAGGGCTGTTTTGCACCTTTAATTTGGGATCTGTATTGCTGATCTGGACAAGGACCTTGGAACCTGCTGGAATGATTGATGGGAGAAAGAGATCTAGCATGGATGATGTTACCTAGTTTGGTAATGAGATGTCTGGAAGTAAACAGCTAAGCTCAGAGAGCACAAAGGACCCTGCTGTCATCTTTCTCCTCCTCCTCCTCCTCCTCCTCCTCCTCTCTTCAAACCCCACTCCCTTCTAGCACTGATGATGTTCCCTAGTTGGGTCACGAAACGTCTGCAAGAAAACAGCCAAGCTCAGAAAGCACCAAGGACCCCACAATTCTCCTCCTCCTCCTCCTCCTCTTCCCGCTCTTCCTCCTGCTCCTCCTCCCCCCCTTTCTCCTTCTCCTTTCTGCAAAGCCCTGTCCCTTCTCCTATTGATGATGTTACCTAGCTTGGTTATAAGATGTCTGCGAGAAAACAGCCAAGCTCTGAGACCACCAAGGACCCCGTAAAAAGAGATCTGGTGGCAGGGAGATTATGCTTTTTCCCGCATCCCAGGGCTGGATTTCATGTTCCACCATTTCAGGGGAAGGAATGGATGGGAGTGATCGAGTGATGGGCATTTCTGCATGGGATTATTTTCCCTGATGCCAAAGAAAAGGTTGAGATGGAAGCAGGGACTGGTGCTTTCTGAGGGGGAGGAAGAGGGTAGCCTCCGGGGGGGGGGGGGGAAGAGGTCAAAGGGAGGGGGGTCCTTGGGTTAGCTTTCCCTGTTTTTTTTCTGACACCCCCCAAAACTGGGGTGGCCTTAAATTGCTTACATCCCGCCGTCCTTAGGATGAATAATTACACTGTGAACGGGTTGGGTTAATCAGACTTTTTCAAACTTGCTCCTTTTAAGATGTGTGGATCAACTCCCAGAATTCCTCGGAGAGCTGGGGAATTCTGGGAGTTGAAGTCCACCCGTCTTAAAATTGGCCAACGTTGAAAAATATTGGCTCGCCAACATCTCTTCTGTCCTTTATACCTCTTTTTTTTTTGACGCAATCTTTTAAATTCCAACCTTGCCTTAAAAGGACGCTGCTGTCGATCCGGAAAACCTCTGCCCTATTTCTCACTTGAATTTTGTTTCACAACTCTACTTGACAGATGTGGGGTGTTTGGGGCCTTCTCTAGAAGAGCTTCCTTGATTCCAAAAAACATGGTCCATTACATTCAAGGGCCTTGTGACTTTAGAAGACAATGTTTGCCGCCATGTTTTCTAATCTTGTTCACTTGGCTTGAGATGGTTTTCCACCTCTGCTCCATTTAGGATTGCATTAGTGTGTGTGTGTGTGTGTGTGTGTGTGTGTGTGTGTGTGTGTGTGTTTTAACTATAGACCTGTGAAGATAGGATGGCAAAAGAAGGTTCTTGTTATGTGAACTCATAATTCTTGGTTGGGTTTGAAGACCAAGTCAAGATTTGAGGTCACCAAGATCTGGTCCTTCCTCCTG
Source organism: Pituophis catenifer annectens (assembly GCF_029215685.1). Lineage (NCBI taxonomy): Eukaryota > Metazoa > Chordata > Lepidosauria > Squamata > Colubridae > Pituophis > Pituophis catenifer. The sequence goes on along the minus strand of NW_027256883.1, from coordinate 213,332,300 downwards.
ACCTCAGGATCCTCCCCGTAATAATTCTGGATACCTCATTTCCTCAAGTTTCTTTCTCCAACTCCAGAAATTGAGATGTTGTTGAAAAAGAGCCATTGTAGATCATGGTTGGGTTGAGGTGTAGCCATCAGAGAAGGTATATGTGGGTATGTATGCTGATTTTAACCACAGACCTGTGAAGATGGGTGGTTCTGAAGGTGGAAAAAGAAGAGCCTTGACATCTGAGTCCATAATTCTTGGTTGGGTTTGAAGACCAAGCCAAGATTTGAAGCCACCAAGATCTAGTCCTTTCTCTTGACCTCGTGATCTTCCCCTTAACAGTTATGGATACTTCTCTCTCTCAAGTTTCTTTCTCCCACTCCAGAAATTGAGTTGTTGTATGAAGAGGGCCATAGTAGATCATGGTTGGGTTGAAGTGTAACCATCAAGAAAGGCACTTGATGAGTTAGTTGAGCAAGATATGGTTGCGTCTGAGCTCCTCCCCCATTCCTCCAACACTGAAGGACTTTGTTTTTTCCATTAGTTCCAAGAATGGAGCTGGTTTGGTCATGGGTGCTCAGGCAACCCAACTCAACCCAACCCAACTCATGGCATACTAGCTCTACTTGCAAGATGCCAACTCCGTATGCAAGATCTTCCAACTCTTGCACTCCATGATGGAGAATCTTCTCCAGGAGAAGAACTGGGATTTATGGGGAGCCCCATGGCCATCTAGAGAAGATGCTTCAAGCAGCTCTGTGCTAGAGACAGTAACTGGAGGAGAAATTGGCCTGCCCTTCCCGAGAACCAGTCGAATTTCCAATGTGCCTGCAAAACTACCTCTCCCAGAATTCCTTGGGAACAGACTTCCTGCTTGATCTTTATGGTTCCTGTGTGTGTGTGTGTGTGTGTGTGTGTGCGTGTGTGATCTTTGGGACTCAATTTGCTTTTGGGAGGATCAGTTTGGCCAAAGCATACGGATAGTCCTCAACTTACAACCATTCAATTAGTGACAACGGCACGGAAAGAAGTGACTTATGACTGTTTTGCACACTTAACGACCATTGCAGCTTCCCCAGGGTCCCGCGATCAAAATTCAGACACTCGGCAACTGACTCGTATTTATGACGGTCGCAGAGCCCCGGGGGTCACATGATCCCCTTTTGCGACCAATGGGGGAAGCTGGATTCGCTTAAACAAGTGTGCTGCTAACTTCACTGAACGACTTGTGATAAGGAAGGTCGTAAAATGGGGCAGTACTCCCTTAACAAATGTCCCACTTAGCAACAGACATTTGGGGCTCCATTGTGGTTGTAAGTCGAGGACTACCTGTAAAAAAATGCTTGCTTATTAGAGAGGTATTTTTCAACCTTAGCAACTTAAGATGTGTGAACTTCAACTCCGGTAGTCCTCGACTTACAACCACTCCTTTAGTGACGGTTCTACGTGAAAAAACTGATGCACCATCGGTCCTTGCACTTATGACTGTCCCAGCATCTCCTGGTCCTTGGCCAGCGTCATTAGCGAACGTCTCACAAGCAGAGTCAGTGGAGGAAGCCAGATTCGCTTAATGACCACACGATTCATTTAATGGCCACACAATTCATTTAACGACCACAGTGATTTGCTTCGCTGTGCCCCCCCCCCCAAAATTATAAAATCGGGTGAGATTCTCTTGCTTAGCAATGGAAAAACTCTGTCCCCCCCCCCAATTGTGGTCGTAATTCGAGGACTACCCGTATAGATGGCAGAAAGGGTTTTAATGGTTGCTACTCACCGGCTCCTTTAAAGAAAAGCAGATTTGATCCAGGGAGAATTCCCAGTGGATCCTCAACCAAGTACGGATTCCCCCGTGGCTGCATGTCGCGTGATCCTTTTTGTATTATGCATTACCCAGATTATGTCTGTGTGTAGCAAACAACTATGTGCCTTTTTATCTTTGACAAAACAACCAGGGGAAGCCTCCTCACACCTGTTGGGCCTACACAACCTGCAGGTAAAATTCACTGTGAAGTCCCATGCATCAGGGTCTCTGATGAATAACAGAGCTGAAAGCTCTGGAGGTCATCTAGTCCAACCCCCCGCTCAGGTAGGAAGCCGTGTACCATTTCAGACAAATGGCTCTGCAATCTCTTCTTAAAAACCTCCAATGATGGAGCACCCACAACTTCTGGAGGCATTGGAAACGGAAGGCCATGAGTTCAAATCCTGACTTGGGGATGAAAGCCGGCTGGGTGACTTTGGGCCAATCACCAGGAAGGCTGTGAGTTCTAGTCCTGCCCTGAGATGAAAGCCTGCGTTGGACCGTTCACTCTCTCAGCCCAACCCACCTTACAGGGTTGTTGTGCGAAAACTGGAAGGAAGGAATATTTTGTGCGTTCACCGCCTCGAGTTATTTGTCAAAATAATGAAGGCAGGATAAAAAATAAATAAGTGAGTGAAGTCCATAATTAAATGAATCGTGCAAACGGGCAGCCTTCGTTCTACAAAAAAGGAGCTAAAAGTTAAAAAAATTAAATTTTAACTTCACAGGGTTAAGATCTCCTGCATGTGTTGGGTGTGTGATTCTCACTTTGTGCCAGATTATAGTTTTATTTCCTTGGGGGTCGTACATTGTGTGAATAGCACTGCTGTGTTTGGTAAACCTGGGTTTAACGTGCTGTGTGAACGGAGTCTCTCACGCTCTTTCAAACAGTGAGTTTGCTGATTTTTCTGTCGTTTGGAAAATAAAATAAAAAAAAATGAATTAATTGGCATTTGTAGCAATATTTATTTGAGATTCTAAGTACCCAGAGAAGTTGGAATAATTTTTTTCCCCTTATATCCTGTTTCTGCAGTTTTTCTAAGGTATGGAGTTGAGTCTAAAGCAGTATTTTTCAAATTTGGCAATTTTTAAGATTTCTGGACAGAATAAACATAGCGTATATCAAACTGTTTAAAAATATATATATTTAAAATACTCCTTAAAAGGAAGAGTTATATATTACTGCTTAAAAAAAATAAAGGGAACACAAGCAGAAGACATCCGAGATCTGAATGAATGAAATAGCCTTATTAAATACTTTGTTCTTTACATACAGTAGCTTATACACTGCTCAAACAACTAAAGGGAACACAAAACTACTATATGCAACGAACAAAATATTTAATAAGGTTATTTCGTTCATTCAGATCTCGGATGTCTTCTGCTTGTCTTCCCTTTATTTTTTTGAGCAGTGTATATATTCTCTATCACTGTTTCTCAAACTTGGCAACTTTAAGATGGGTGGACTTCAGTGGTGAAATCCAAATTTTTTTACTACTGGTTCTGTGGGCGTGGCTTGGTGGGCGTGGCAGGGGAAGGATACTGCAAAATCCCCATTCCCTCCCCACTCCTGGGGGAAGGATATTACAAAATCCCCATTCCCACTCCATTCTGGGGCCAGCCAGAGGTGGTATTTGCCGGTTCTCCGAACTGCTCAAAATTTCCGCTACCGGTTCGCCAGAACCTGCTGGATTTCACCCCTGGTGGACTTCAAGTCCCAGAATTCCACAGCCAGCATGAGCGAAGCGAACGTGTGCTCTCGTTCCTGTTGCAAACCGGTAGTAAAGGTAAGTAGACCCCCACCCCTGGTGTGGCCTTGCAAAGCTAATTGCCAATGAGGTCTTTGGCAGCGTGTCAAGGGAGATAAAGGTAGGTGCTTATCAGCCTTATCCCGAAGAACTATGGCAGGCTTCTGTCGGACTCTTTTCCAACTCTTTGTGACTCATTACAGACTGTGAATAAACAATAATTCACAGCCGTTGAAATAAAAAGAGGGTTTTGGGGACTAATCTTGTGCTTTTTACTGTCTCAGGAAGTCTAGGTTAGAACATGGTGTAGGGCAGAGGTCTTCAAACTTGGCAGCTTTAAGACTTGTGGACTTCAACTCTCCAGCCAGCATAGCTAAGAGGGAAGCATACATATAGCATACGTTAAAAGGGAAAAATGAATAGGTTTACTATGTTCAATACTACATACTACATTACATCAAGAGCCTTGATAGTACAAGGGTTTAGTGCACCCTGTTATTAACACAGCTGCCTGCAATTTCTGCTGGTTCGAATCTCTCCAAGGCTCAAGGTTGACTCAGCCTTCCATCCTTTCTAAGGTAGGTGAAATGAGGACCCAGTTTGTGGGGGCAATAAGCTGACTTTGTATAAAATATACAATAGAATGAAGGCTGTTGCTTAACGCATTGTAAGCCGCCCTGAGTCTCCGGAGAAGGGCAGCATATAAATCAAATTAAAAAAAAAATATATCAATGTAATGAATGAAGTTGTAAATGTTGATGGTTATTGCACGAAGTTATTTGAACCCACTGTTTTAAGGCCGGGGTCTCCAAACTTGGCAACTTTTAAGACTTGTGGACTTCAACTCCCAGAGTTCCTCAGCCAGCAAAGCTCCTCAGCAAAGCAAAGCTAAGCTGGCTGGAGAATTCTGGGAGTTGAAGTCCACAAGTCTTAAAGCTGCCAAGTTTGGAGACTTCTGGTGTAGGGTTTCCTGCGATGGGGGCAAAAGTCGCTTAACGACCGCCTGGCTTGGGGCTCAAGTCTAACTGGAGGACCACCCGGCCTCTCTTCCCAGCTGGCTTTTTTTTTTTAATTTAAATTTTTTTTTTTTTAATATAAACATTCCATCTTCCCTTAAACCAGGGGTCTCCAAAGCTTGGCAACTTTAAGACTTGTGGACTTCAACTCCCAGAATTCCTCAGCCAGCTTTGCTTTGCTTTGCTGGCTGAGGAACTCTGGGAGTTGAAGTCCACAAGTCTTAAAGTTGCCAAGTTTTGGAGACCCCTGCCTTAAAACAGTGGGTACAAATACCTTCATGCAATAACCATCAAAATTTACAACACCATTCATTACATTGATATTAATGTAATGTAGTACTGAGCATAGTAAACCTATTCATTCTTCCCTCTTAACCTATCTTCTAATAAGAATAAAATAATAATCCTAATAGTCATCATAATAATAACAATTGTCCTATGGTTTGCCTCTCTATCCGAACAGTATTTTCAACCCTTCTCTAATCCCCTCCTTTGATTTCCAACTTCCATTTTTATTCTCTTAACTATCCATGAAACAGTTAAAACTACCCATAAAATAATAATCATAAAATTATTATAAATTAATGATTTTAAATTTTAAATTATTATAAAGTTATAAATTATTATAATTATATAATAATTATAATTATTATATAATAATTATAAAATTATTTTCTTATTTCTTATTTCATCAAGCTGGCCTGACCTAAGTCTTTCCCCTTTTTTCCCCTTTTTAAATGGAAATTTTAAATTTGGTTTTAAATTATTGGGGTTTTAAATTTGTCCAGCCAAATTATTTAATTCGTTTTACTTTATTTTAAATTTTGCATTTATATGTTGTTTTATTCTATGGCTGTTCACCCGCCCTGAGTCCTTCGGGAGTAGTACAAATTCAATAAAATAAATTAAAATAAATAAATAAATAATTATTATTTGAATAATAATATCAAAAGGGTTTGGCTGGCTCCCTTTAGGATGAAAAAAAAAGTGGCAGCTGCTCCCCCCAAAGTGGAGCCCCCCCTCATCCCCCCCCCAAAAAAAGCAGCGGGAGAGGCTTAAATCTGGATTGGACGGGGGACCACCAGGTGATCTCAGAGCTGGGGGGAGAGAGAAAAAAAAAAAATAAATAAAAACAAGTCCGGAAACAAATCCCCGCTAATCCGGCTCAGCTCTGCTTCCGGGGACTTGAAAAGGAGTCACTCCGGATTGTTTGCAGGGTCGGCCACGGGAGGGGTGGGGGGGGGGAAGGGGAGAAAAGACCCAGCCCCCCGTGACGTCACGGGGATTCCCTCTTTGCCCGGGCTCCGAAGCGGAAGCCGCGTGCTCAGATCTGCTGCTTCTGCTGCTCCTCCTCTCCGCCGCTTTGCTTTCGTTTTCCTGGAAGGAGCCGAGCAGAGGCTGGAGGTCAGTTTTGCATGGACCCCCCCCCTCTCCTTCACCCTCCCCTCCCCTCTTTTTTTGCAATCTCCCCTCCCCCGCCTGGGAAAAGGGGGGTATCCCGCGAGCTTGCAAGTTTTGCAGGGCGGGGCGGGAGGCCCAGGCCGCCTGGGGGTGGGAGTGGGGGTGGGGTGGGGCAGGATCTCTACTCCCCTCCCCCAGAGTTGTGTTTCTTCCCCCCCCCCTCGTTCCTAGTCTCTGCCTTCCCCCCTTCCCCAAAGAGGAAGGGGCTTCCTGCCCAGGCCGCCTGGGGGGTGGGGAAGGAGTTAAAAGGGGTTGGGGGGTTGGGGCTGGATCTCTGCTCCCCTCCCCCAGAGTTGTGTTTCCCTTCCCCCCTCTTCCTTCCTAGTCTCTGCCCTTCTCCCCCCTCCCCAAAGTAGGGGGGCTTGGCTTGGCTTCCTGCAGCCTTGGAAAGTTTGCAACTTGTGTTTGTGTGTCTGTGTGTGTTTTTTGTGTGCCTTGCAAGGGGCCCGGAGGTGCTATAGTCCCTCTCTGGCACGCAACCCTCCGCCCCCCCCACTCTCCGCCCCCCCCAACGCCTCTAGGGGGGGGCTAGAGACCCCTCTGGGGATGCTTCTTTGCATGCAAGGGAAGGGCTGCAATGGGGAGGGGGGGCTGGTGAACTTTGACCTTAGAAGGGGAAGGGTCCATCCCATCCTCCCCCTTTGCCCGGGGACTTCCAAGTCCGCAACCCCCCCCCCCCTCTGCTCTTAATCCTATCAGTTGCAAACTTGCTAACTACAGTTTTGGTTTGTTGATTTCAAGTGTCTGGTCCTCTTGAAGCAAGGGTCTCCAACTTTGGCAACTTTAAGCCTGGCGGACTTCAACTCCCAGAATTCCCCAGCTGGCTGGGGAATTCTGGGAGTTGAAGTCCGCCAGGCTTAAAGTTGCCAAAATTGGAGACCCCTGCCTTGAAGGTGGTCCCGTCATCTCCTCCCCCACCACCAGGGAAAAGCAGACGTATCCAGTTTCAGGTGACCCCATTCCTCTTCCTCCTTAGGGGTGGTGGGATTTTGCCCGGCTGTAATGGTGGGAGGGGGCTTTAGACAGCTGGAGGAGGGTCCCTATCCCACCGTTAGGCCCTTCCTGATGGCCATTTGGGCCTTTGATTTGGACGAGACTTTCACATCTTCTGGGACTCCAAACTTTTGCAAAGTTTCTGGGCTCCAAATAGATGCAGGTTTAACGCTCTGCTGATAGATTTTGTCTTCTGCTGGGGGGGGAGGGGGTTTAATTTAAATCCGGGGTGGGCGGGGCGGGCGTTGAGCTTTATTTAACCGGTAGTCCTCAAGTTACAACAGTTCATTTAACGACCGTTCGAAGCCCGGAAAAAGGGGCTTGGGACCGTTTCTCGCAGTTATGACCTTTTCAGCATCTCCGTGGTCATCTGATTTACATTTGGGTAAACGGGTGCATAGTTATGACGGTCGCAGTGGCCCTTTGGCGACCTTCGGACAACCGAAGTTCAAAGGGGAAGCCAGATTCGCTTAACAACCGGGTTACTCATTTAAGGACAACTTTGGCAAGGAAAGTTGTAAAATGGGGCAAAACTCGCTTAACAAATTGTCTCCCTTAGCGACGTAAATTCTGGGCTGAATTGTGATCATACGTCGGGGACTGCTTGTATTTCTTTATTATTATTATTATTTTTAGGGGGGGGCCTAAAAATAGTCAGTTTCTTTTAGCTGGGCTGTCAAAGTTGCAGACTTTTCGATAATTTCCCTCCCTCATCCTGATCTTCCTTCCTCCCTCCCTCCCTCCCATTGAACATAGAATCCTAGGGCTGGAAGAGACTTTAGAGATCTTGTAGTCCAACCCGCTGCCCAAAGCAGAAAACTTTATTCTATCCTAGACAAATGGCTGTCCAGTCTCTTTTTAAAAATCTCCATTGATGGAGCACCTACAACTTCTAGAGGCAAGTAGTTCCACTGGTTAATTGTTCTAACTGTCAGGAAATTTCTCCTTAGTTCCAGGTTGCTTCTCTCCTTGATTAGTTTCCACCCGTTGCTTCTTGTCCTGCTTTCTGGTGCTTTGGAGAATAGCTTGACTCCCTCTTCTTTGGGGCAGCCCCTGAGATATTGGAACACTGCTATTATGTCCCTTCTAATTCTCTTCAAAAAAAATTTTCTTTCTTTCTTTCTTTCTTTCTTTCTTTCTTTCTTTCTTTCTTTCTTTCTTTCTTTCTCTCTCTCTTTCTTTCCTTCTCTCTCTCTCTCCCTTCCTCCCTCCCTCCCTCTGTTTCTGTTTCTGTTTCTGTTTCTTTCTAATTGATTGAGTCATTCTTTCATTCACTGCTAATCTAAAAACACAATTCATGGTGACTCACAACAACAATACAACCCAGAACTAAAAAAAATCCCAGCCTTATGGGTTGTCTGGAGCCTGTTTAGGCCATGTCTTTCCTTCCTTCCTTCCTTCCTTCCTTCCTTCCTTCCTTCCTTCCTTTCTTTCTTCCTTTCTTTCTTTCTTTCTTTCTTTTTCTTTCCTTCTTTCCTTCCTTCCTTTTTTCTTATTCTTTCTTTCTTGCTTGCTTTTCTTTCTTTTTCTTTCTTTCCTTCTTTCCTTCTTTCTTTTCTTTTTCTTTCTTTCTTTCTTTCCTTCCTTCCTTTTTTCTTATTCTTTCTTGCTTGCTTGCTTTTCTTTCTTTTTCTTTCTTTTCTTCTTTCCTTCTTTCTTTTCTTTTTCTTTCTTTCTTTCCTTTCTTTCTTTCTTTCTTTCTTTTTCTTTCCTTCTTTCCTTCTTTCCTTCCTTCCTTCCTTTTTTCTTTTTCTTGCTTGCTTGCTTTTCTTTCTTTTTCTTTCTTTCCTTCTTTCCTTCTTTCTTTTCTTCCTCCTTCCTTCCTTCCTTCCTTCCTTCCTTCCTTCCTTCCTTCCTTTTTTCTTTCTTTCCTTGCTCAAAAAATTATACTAATTAAAAACAACCAGGCACCAATAAAGCAGTGTTTTTCTCAACCTTGGCGGCTTAGAATGGGTGAATTTCAACTCCCCAATTCTGGGAGTTAAATTCTACACATCTTAAAACTGCCAAGATTGAGAAACAATGCAGGAAGGCATTTAACTGTGACCTTGGATATCCCTATCATAATTTAGACTTTTAAAGTTTGTGTAACACCAGTCTCTTTTGGCTTCTGCCAAAACTCAGAAGAAATGTTTTCACCTAGCGATTCTCTCCAACAATCCAAGGGAGTGCCCTACAATCTCCAAAGAGTTATTCTACGTGGAACGATGGGGATTGTAGTCCTAAACTAATGGTGAAGATTAGGGAATGGATCTGCCAAGTCTGTGCGCACTATAATTGGTGCTTGTTATTGTGGGGAAAATAGGAGGAGGTGGATATGGATATGTTCGCATTTTGGTTCGTTTGTAAAAATAATAAAGGCGGTATATAAATAAATGAATAGAAAGGAATAGAATAGAATAGATAATAGATTGGAACGGAATGGAACAGAAAATAGAACATGGAATATAGAGTAAATACAACATCATGGAATGGAATGGAATAGAAGGAGAACAGAACAGAACAAAACATAATAGAATGGAGCGAAATATAGAATAGACTAGAGACTGGACAGGACTGGACTAGAGAATGAAAGAAAAGAATGGAATGGAACAGAAAATAGAATATAGAACATAGAATATATACAATATCATGAAAATATAGAATAGACTAGAGACTGGACAGGACTGGACTAGAGAATGAAAGAAAAGAATGGAATGGAACAGAAAATAGAATATAGAACATAGAATATATACAATATCATGAAAATATAGAATAGACTAGAGACTGGACAGGACTGGACTAGAGAATGAAAGAAAAGAATGGAATGGAATAGAAAATAGAATATAGAACATAGAATATATACAATATCATGAAAATATAGAATAGACTAGAGACTGGACAGGACTGGACTAGAGAATGAAAGAAAAGAATGGAATGGAACAGAAAATAGAATATAGAACATAGAATATATACAATATCATGAAAATATAGAATAGACTAGAGACTGGACAGGACTGGACTAGAGAATGAAAGAAAAGAATGGAATGGAACAGAAAATAGAATATAGAACATAGAATATATACAATATCATGAAAATATAGAATAGACTAGAGACTGGACAGGACTGGACTAGAGAATGAAAGAAAAGAATGGAATGGAATGGAACAGAAAATAGAATATAGAACATAGACTATATACAATATCATGGAATGGAATGGAATAGAATAGAATATAGAAAATATGGAACGGAATAGAATGGAATAGAATTACAATTAGAGTTAGAATAGAAATAGTGTCAGACTTCCAACTAATTGACCCATTGCAAGTAAGAACTCCAAGGCAGGTAGATTCCTCAAAGAATAGCTTTATTGGAAATATCAAATTGGCACAGATCTGGTGAAAACGAACTCTGGGAGGCCCCGTAGTTTTCACTTAATTAAAAGTAAAAGTTTTGCTCCCAAATTCCAAACAAATCAGTCATGTGGCCCAATCAAGGCAGCGTCTGGTGACATCACTACTCCTCCTCCTGGCCAGGTGTGAGAACGCCCTTGGTTCCCAGGGGAAAAGTATTTTGTTTTGACTAAACAACCTCAGCTATCTAATCTACCCCTGCCCTCCCTATCCGTCAGCTCCAGTGTGGCGGTAGCTCTGAAGCTCCCAGATGGCTTTGGCCAGGCCAGCTTCAGGGTTGAAGAGAAATAGATGAGAAGTAGAATGGAATGGAATAAGAAAGAAGAATAGAATAGAATAGAATAGAATAGAATAGAATAGAATAGAATAGAATAGAATAGAATAGAATAGAATAGAATAGAAAATATGAAATGGAATAGGAATAGGAATAAGAATAGAATAGAATAGACATTGGAATGAAGAATGGAATGGAATGGAATGGAATGGAATAGAATGGAATATTGGAATTAAAAATGAATAGAATTAGAATAGAATGAATAGAATAGAATAGAATAGAATAGAATAGAATAGAATAGAATAGAATAGAATAGAATAGAATAGAATAGAAAATATGGAATGGAATGGAATGGAATGGAATGGAATGGAATGGAATGGAATAGAAAAGAAAATATGAAATGGAATAGGAATAGGAATAAGAATAGAATAGAATAGAATAGAATTTGCGACCTTCTGACCAGCAAAGTCAATGGGGGAATCCCAGTTCACTTAACAACCAGGTTGCTAATTGAACAAATGCAATGATTCACTTAACAACGGTGGCAAGAAAAGTCGTAAAATGGGGGCAAATTCACACAACCAATGTTTCACTTAGCAACATAGATTTTGGGCTCAATTGCGGTCGTAACTACAGGACTACCTGTAACTACCGAGAGGCCCTATAAATTCCCTAAACAAATAAAGATAAGTAAAATCAATCCCAAAGTGAGATTTCCAAGCCAACATCAGTTCAAGAGCAGAGTTTAATTTCCAGCTAAAAACTGAAAAACACAAAACTCTGGATGCAAATGTAGAATTACGCTCAAGTTAAGAGTTTGCGCCATTGCACTTTGTGCAAAAAAAAATGGAGGCCCTTCCCTTTTTTTCCATCGGTTTCATTTTTTCAGGATCCAACTTTTTTTAAAAAACAAAACAAAAAAAAACATCCTTTGAGTTTATGGTCAGCCTGCTCTTTTCTTGCACTGTTTGCAAATACTTAGTCAAAGAATCAACAGTTCTACCAGGAAATGTTAACGACAGAAAAATAAGAAAACCACACCCGGATTACGGAACTGAGAAAAAAAAAACCAAGAAATTTTGTTTCCTAAATGTGAAAGTTCATAAGGGACGTGAAGATTTATATAGTTAGACCCCATTCGAAAGGGACAATAAAAAAAAGAGAAGAAGGAAACAAAAAAAACCCACAATATCCTGCAGTTCCATTTGTCAGAATTGGTGTAGGACAGGGGTCTCCAACCTCGGCAACTGCGTTGGTTGTAAACGGTTGTAAGTCACTTTCACGGAACCGTTGTAACTTCGGACGGTCGCTAAACGAACCGTTGTAAGCCGAGGATTGTTTTGTATCGGGAGTCAAATAGGCTCAGTTTCTCATGGCGTTCTTCTCCCTATAGATTGGAAGCCTTGCAACCAAAGATGAGTCAAGGCTGGGCCGCAGTTGCCAAAAATGCTATTTTCGACTAAAACAACGGAAGTCGGAGGAAGTGAAAGCTGTGCTTGCTTGTGGTTTTTCGGCCTCAAGTCCTGGGTTCAAGTCTGGGCACCGTCTTTTAAGGAGGATTCGGAGCATCGGAAACAGGTGAGGAGAAAAGCAGTGAAACCAAACCCACCTGTTCTGCCCCAGCTACGGACCCCAAAGAACGCAGCACATACAAAGTCGGTTCAAACCTTAGTTTACTAAATAAATCAGTCTTTTACAACAACAGCTGTTAATTAACTGCATTAATCCAGGAGCCTGGATAGCTCAACAGACTAAAAGCCTGTTATTAACATTCAGCTGTCTGCAATTATTGCAAGTTCGAATCTCCCCAGGCTCAAGGTTGACTCAGCCTTTCCATCCTTTCTAAGGTGGGTAAATTGAGGACCCAGTTTGTGGGGGCAATAAGCTGACTTTGTATAAAATATACAAAAGAATGAAGGCTATTGCTTAGCGCATTGTAAGCCGCCCTGAGTCTCCGGAGAAGGGCGGCATATAAATCAAATTAAAAAAAAAAAAAAAAGAGAGAGAGAAAGAAAGAAAGAAAGAAAAAGAAGGGAGGGAGGGAGGAAAAAGAAGGAAAGAAAGAAGGGAGGGAGGGAGGGAGGGAAAGAAAGAGAGAAAGAAAGAAAAAGAAGGGAGGGAGGGAAAGAGGGAGGGCCTGGTGGCTCAGCAGACTGATAGCATTGTGATTAACACCAGCTGTCTGCAATTACTGTAAGTTCGAATCTCCCCAGGCTCAAGGTTGACTCAGCCTTCCATCCTTTCTAAGGTGGGTAAAATGAGGACCCAGTTTGTGGGGGCAATAAGCTGACTTTGTATAAAAATATACAAAAGTATGAAGGCTATTGCTTAACGCATAAAAAAAAAAAAACAGCCGTCAAGAATTCAAAGAATAATAACTGAAAGCTTACTGTGGTTGGCAGAATGCCCAGAAGCAATTTGCAGGAAGCTGATAAGATAAGCAAGGCAAGACATGTGAACGAAGTTGTTCCCTGCAAATTGCTTCAGTCGTTGTCCTTCCTTAAATAGGCTAGGGGAGTGGCCAATTAGCCCCAAGCCTTACTCTCGAGGAGACCTCCCCCTGAGGAGCCACTCCTGCCTTTTGGCAGCTCTGCGCGCTCGTGCATCGAGAAGAAGCTGCTCCTCTTCTTCCTCTTCACTTAAAGGAGCTTCTGGAGGTTCTGAAGGCCCTGGCTCAATCCTCGCCTCTGGCACCACATCTTCTCCAGCCTCCTCACTGTCTGACTTAGTGCCAGCTGCACAGGCTGCTGGCGCAGCACCACACCAGCCTCCTCGCTGTCTGAGTCAGCTACAATCCGCACAGGCACAACACCCAGGTAGCCCTGAATTTACGACCATTCATTGAGTGACCAGAGTTCTGAAAAAAGTGACTTCTGACCGTTTTTCACACTTACGACGGTTGCAGCCTCCCCGGGTTCACGTGATCAAAATCCAGAGGCTTGACAACTGACTCGTATTTACAACAGGTGCATGTCCTGGAGGTCATTTTGTGACCAACTAACCTGTAAAGTCAATGGGGAAGCCAGATTCACATAACAACCCTGTTACCAACAACGGCAATGATTCGCTTAACAGCTGTAGCAAGTAAGGTCGTAAAACAGGACAAAACTCTCTTAACTGCTCCGCAATGGAAATGTGGGCCCTGATTGTGGTTGTAAATCGAGGATTACCTGTAATAGACCCTCTAAGGCAAAAGTGGGTGACTATGGCCGTTTTATAGAATAGAACGACAGAGTTGGAAGGGACCTTGGAGGTCTTGTAGTCCAACCCCTTGCTTAGGCAGGAAATCCTACACCACTTCAGACAAATAGTTGTCCAATCTCTTCTTAAAAACTTCCAATGTTGGAGCATTCACAACTTCTAGTGGCAAGTAGTTCCACTGGTTAATTGTTCTAACTGTCAGGAAATTTCTCCTTAGTTCTAAATTGCTTCTCTTCTTGATTCGTTTCCACCTGTTGCTTCTTGTTCTACCCTCAGGTGCTTTGGAGAATAGCTTGACTCCCTCTTCTTTGGGGCAGCCCCTGAGCTATTGGAAGACTGCTGTCATGTCTCCCCTAGTTCTTCTTTTCATTAAACTAGACCTATCCAGTTCCTGCAACCGTTCTTCGTATGTTTTAGCCTCCAGTCCCCTAATCCTCTTTATTGCTCTTCTCTGCACTCTTTCCAGAGTCTCAACATCTTTTTTACATCATGGTGACCAAAATTGGACGCAGGATTCCAAGTGTGGCCTTACTAAGGCCTTATAAAGTGGTATTAACACTTCACGTGATCGTGATTCTATCCCTCTGTTGATGCAGCCTAGAACTGTGTTGGCTTTTTTGGCAGCTGCTGCACACGGCTGGCTCCTATTTAAGCAATTCTCCACCAGGACTCCAAGATCCCTCTCCCAGTTACTACTATTGAGTGAGGTGTACCTGTGCATTTTGTTTTTCTTGCCTAAATGCAGAACCTGACATTTTTCAACCTTGAATTTCATTTGGTGAAAAAAGTAAGGTTCTACATTTAGGCAAGAAAATTTATGACCTGTGGTCATGTGATAACCCATTTACTGACTGGCTTACAGTCCTTGACTTATGACATATGACTGCACGGTCACTCAAGCACTCGTCACTTCTCGTCTGGATTATTGTAACGCTCTCTACATGGGGCTCCCCTTGGGGTACACTCAGAGGCTCCAACTGGTGCAGAATGCGGCTGCGTGGGGGATTATGGGAGCGACGGGGCGCTCCCATGTGACTCCTCTCCTGCGCGAGCTGCATTGGCTTCCGGTGGACTTCCGGGTGCGCTTCAAGGTGTTGGTGATCACCTTTAAAGCGCTCCATGGCTTAGGGCCGGGGTACTTACGGGACCGCCTTCTGCCACCAATAGCCTCCCACCGGCCGGTTCGCTCCCACAGAGAGGGCCTCCTCAGGTTGCCGTCCGCCAGACAATGCTGGCTGGTGACCCCCAGGGGAAGGGCCTTCTCTGTGGCGGCACCTGCCCTCTGGAACGACCTACCCCCAGAGATATGAGTGATCCCGGACCTCTGGACTTTTCGTCGGGCCCTAAAAACCTATTTTTTTTCAGTTAGCCGGGCTGTCCTGATTTTATGGTGGGTTTTTAAAATTTGAAATTGGTTTTGAATTGACACGTTTTAAATTATGGGCCAAACTTATTTAATTATTTTAAATCTATTTTAACTTTTGTGTACAAATGTTTTACTTTGGCTGTTCACCGCCCTGAGTCAGAAAGGAGGAGGGTGGTATAGAAATCTGAGAAATAAGAATAAATAAATAAATAAAATTCTGGGTACCCTTATGGTCATAAGTCGAGGACTACCTGAAAGATGTCCAGGAACAAAGTCATGTTGGGTTTTCCTCTCTATCAGAACGCAGAGTTCAGAAACCTGGATTGAAGTTCCTGGAGGGAAGAGATTCTCCTTCAATGTCTGAAGACGCTTTGGGTCACCTGGGGAAGTAGAGACGCACAGAGCAGGTGAGGCTGTTTTCTTGAAGATGCTTTCATTTGGGTTCCTGTCCCCAGCAGAAAAGTTTTCTTTGGGCCTAAATTGCAGGGTAGGGTTGGGTAGGGTAAGGGTAAGGTAGGGAAGGATATGGAAAGGGTAGGGAAGGGTAAGGTAAGGTAGAGTACGGTAGTGTTGGGTAGGGTAGGGTAGGGTAGGGAAAGATATGGTAAGGATAGAGTAGGGTAGAGGAGGGTAAGATAAGGTAGATTAAGGTAAGGTAGTGTGAAATAGGGTGGGGTAGATTAAGGTAGGGTTGGGTAAGGTAGGGTAGGGAAGAGGTAAGGTACAGTATAGTAGTGTTGGGTAGGGTAGGGAAGGATATGGTAAGGATAGGGTAGGGTAGGGAAGGGTAAATTAAGGCAGAGTAAGCTATGGTAGGCTAGGCTAGGGTTGGGTAAGGTAGAGTAGGATAAGGTATGGTAGGGTTGGGTAGTGTATGGTAAGGTAGGGTTGGGTTGGGTAGGGTAGAGTAAAGTAAGGTAGGTTTGGGTAGGGTAAGGTCGAGTTGGGTAGTACGGAAAGGTAGGGTAAGGACAGGGTAGGGTAGGGATGGGTAAGGTAGGGTAGGGATGGGTAAGGTAGAGTAAGGTAAGGTAAGCTAGTGTAGGGTTCGGTAAAGTACAGTAGGGTAAGGTACAGTAGGGTAGGGTAGAGTAAGGTAGGGTTGGGTAAGGTAGGGTAGGGTGGAGTAGAGTAGAGTAAAGTAGGGTAGGGTTGGATAGGGTAAGGTAGGGTTGGGTTGGGTAGCATAAGGTAGGGTAAGTTAGGGGTAGGGTTTCCCAACTTAGGCAACTTTAGAATAGGTGGACTTCAACTCCCAGAATTCCCCAGCCAACTTCACTCATGGAGAATTTGGGGACTTGAAGTCCACCTATCTTAAAGTTGCCAAGATTGAGAAACAGAGAGTTGGAGGGGATTTTGGAGGTCTTCTAGTCCAGCTCCCTACTCAGGCAGGAGCTCCTACACCGTTCCAGACACGTGGCTGTCCAAACTCTTCCTTAAAAGCCTCCAGTGATGGACCGCCGGGTGCTGAAATTGGATCTGGAAAGACTTGTTGTTCGTGAGGATGGGGTTGTTGGGGTTGGGTCTGTCCTGCCCATCCTCACGGCTCCTTCTTCTCTTTGGGTCAGGAGTCCGTGGGGCTGACTGTGTGGCCGATGGAGGAGGCAATAAGGAAAGGTGAGTTTGCAGGGGAATGGGGTGGGCATCCAACAGGTGGGGAAGGGCTTGCAAAGGAAGCGGAAATGGCCCGTGGGGAGGGTCTTTTGGATGCTCCTTGCTGACCCAGAGCAGAAATGAGGTCTAATAAAGGAGAAGATTTGTAGCTCCGGGTTGACGTGAGGGATCCCTGGTGCTCTCTGAGCTTCGTGGTGGTTTTCTTGCAGACGGTTCAATATCCCAACTAGCTAACATCCTCAGGGTTAGAAATAAGTCTCTCTAGGGCAGTGATGGCTAATCTTTTTGCCATCGCGTGCCAAAGGCGGAGGGGGGCGCGGACGTGCCCACACCCATAATTCAATGCCCCTCACGCATGCGTGCGCGACACCCTCCCGCAGTCCCCCCACTTTTGGCACGCAACGGCAAAAAAAGTTACCGGTAGGCCCGTTTTTTCGCCCTCCCCAGGCTCCAGAGGCAGGTTTGGAGCCTGGGGAGGGTGAAAACAGCCGCCCCCACCTTCCCGGAGGCCATCCAGAGGCCGGAAATGGCCGTTTCCCAACTTCCGGTGGGCCCATAAGGCCCGAAAATCAGCTGGCCGGCGCACGCATGCGCGCTGGAGCTGAGCTAGGGCAACACTTGTATGCCCACAGATATGGCTCTGCGTGCCACAGGTTCACCATCACGGCTCTAGGGGGTCTTTCTTCCCACTGGGTAATAAAGTCCCTCCTTTAAAAACACCTGAATAGACTTTTTTTCCTTTGAGGCTTTAGTCCTGGTCACTACCTGGACAGGTCCATGAAGTATTGGAAACGACTTCCGACCTGCCTGCCTCATTCATTCATTCAGTCAGTCATTCATTCATTCATTCTCTCCTTCCTTCCTTCCTTCTTTCTTCCTTCACTTTCTTTCTCTCTCTCTCTCTATCGCCATTCTCCTTCCTTTCCTTTCTTCCTTTCTTTGTTCCTCCCTCCCTCATTCATTCATTCATTCATTCATTCTATCCTCCCCCCCTCCCTCCCTCCCTCCCTCCCTCTTTCTTTTCTTTCTTTCTTTCTCTTTCTTTCTTTCTTTCTTTCTTTCTTTCTTTCTCCTTCCTTCCTTTATTCCTCCCTCCCTCCCTCCCTCATTCATTCATTCATTTATTCATTCATTCTCTCCTTCCTCCCCTCTTTCTTTCTTTTTTACTTACTTTCTCTCTCTCTCTCTTTCCTTTCCTTCCTTCCTTTATTCCTCCCTCCCTCATTCATTCATTCATTCATTCATTCATTCATTCATTCTCTCCTCCCTCCCTCTTTCTTTCTTTCTTTCTTTCTTTCTTTCTTTCTTTCTTTCTTTCTTTCTTTCTTCCTTCCTTCCTTCCTTCCTTCCTTCCTTCCTTCCTTCCTTCCTTTGTTCCTCCCTCCCTCCCTCTCTCCCTCATTCATTCATTCATTCATTCATTCATTCATTCATTCTCCTTCCTCCCCTCTTTCTTTCTTACTTACTTTCTCTCTCTCTCCTTCCTTTCCTTCCTTTATTCCTCCCTCCTTCCTTCCTTCATTCATTCATTCATTCTCTCCTCCCTCTTTCTTTCTTTCTTTCTTTCTTCCTTCCTTCCTTCCTTCCTTCCTTCCTTCCTTCCTTCCTTCCTTCCTTTGTTCCTCCCTCCCTCCCTCCCTCATTCATTCATTCATTCTCTCCTCCCTCTCTCCCTCTTTCTTTCTCCTTCCTTCCTTCCTCTCCCCCTCTCTTCCCTCCCTCCCTCCCTCCCCTCCCTCCCTCATTCATTCATTTATTCATTCTCTCCTCCCCTCCCTCCTTGAGGACTAGAACTCACTGTCTCCTGGTGATTTTGATCCAAACTCACCCCACCAGCTTTCATGCCAGAGGG
Organism: Pituophis catenifer annectens; assembly: GCF_029215685.1. Taxonomy (NCBI): domain Eukaryota; kingdom Metazoa; phylum Chordata; class Lepidosauria; order Squamata; family Colubridae; genus Pituophis; species Pituophis catenifer. Next base: position 213,313,599 of record NW_027256883.1, on the reverse strand, counting down.
AGGTCTAGAACTCTTTGAGTCCCCTAACCATCACATCAAACTGCCCAAAACGCAGAATGGGCGTGAAGAAACAGACCTAAAGGTTGGCATTTGCGTGGTGACATTCCTAAGCCAACTGGGGACGCCCGTGCCTGGATCTCTCCCTTACCTTAAGGGAGCTTCAGATGCCGATCTCGGAAATGGCTCCCAGGGGGCAGAGCGGTATCACGTGGCAAGGAGTTCCACAGCCGAATGGTCTCCTCTCCTCCTCAGCTGAGCAGCAAGCCCTGAGGCTGGCGGAGGCGATCCGAGACGGGGAGGAAGAGATTGCCCAGCGTTGCGCCATCTGGCTGGCCGAGCGCCGTGTCCCCGTCAAGGTGCAGCTGGAACCAGACGCCTATCCGGAGCACGACATTAGGTGATGCCAGAGGAGGTGATGCGGTCCTGAATGCGAATCTTACACAGCTGGATTCTCCTAGAGCAGTGTTTCTCAACCTTGGAAGCTTGAAGATGGGTGGACTTCAACTCCCAGAATCCCCCAGCCAGCGCTGCTGGCTGGGGGATTCTGGGAGTTGAAGTCCACCCATCTTCAAGCTACCAAGGTTGAGAAACACTGTCCTAGAGAGCCCTGTAAATATTCCAAAATCTGAGAATTGGGGAGGGGGTTGGAATTTTGTCTGGGGCTTCTAAACCCCCGTTATACCCTCAACACTGGGCATCCCGTCCTTTTGAAGCAAGAAACCGAAATTTTACTTCGTTACTGCCAGCCCTTCCAGGTAGGCCAGGCTGAGAAACTTGATAAGGATTCCAGGAATGTTGCTTTATTCTATACAGGTAGTCCTCGACTTACAACCCTTCGTTTAGTGACCGTTTGAAGTTATAACGGCATTGAAAAAAAGTGACTTATGACCGCGTTTCACACTTACGACCGTTGCAACATCCCCAGGGGTCACGTGATCAAAATTCCGACGCTTGGCAACTGACTCGTACTTACGATGGTGGAAGTGTCCTGGGGTCACGCGTTCCCCTTTTGCGACCGCCCTGACCAGCAAAATCAATGGGGGAAAGCCAAATTCATTTTAATGACCGTGTTACTCACTTAACAACTGCAGTGATTCACTTGACGACTGTGGCAAGAAAGGTCGTAAAATGGGGCAAAACTCACTGAACAACCATCTCGCTTAGCAATGGAAGTTTGGGGCTCCGTTGCGCTCATAAGTCGAGGACTACCTGTATATGAGATGGGTCCATGAGGAGCCAAGTTTGACTTAAAGAAGACTTCACCTTTGTATCCCCTGGCGTGGTGAGGTCCTTATTTTCTGGATTAGTGTTCTCAAATATGTCTTGGGACCTCCAACCTTGGCAACTTAAAGCCTGGTGGGCATCAACTCCCAGAATTCCCCAGCCAGCAAAGAATTCTGGGAGTTGAAGTCCGCCATCTTAAAGTTGCCAAGGTTGGAGACCCCTCTCCTGGACTACAGCTGTCAGAAGGTCCAAACCACCATGGAGAAAAGTCCTCCTGGCTGATAAATTCTTGTATTTGGAGTCTATCATAGTTGGAGGGTGGTAGGTTATGGAAGGCCACCTCACAGAAACTGTGCTTCTTGGGTGGAGAAAAGATGGCGGAAGAACATTCAGGAGTGGACTCCGAAGAACATTGAGATGATGACCTCTGACCTTGGTAGTGTGAGCAAGTCAGAGGTTAAGAGAATCATGGAGAAGAAGGGATGGGTTTTGGAGTCAGACCTGGTGGAGGACCTTCTCATAATGCCTCTCCTTTCTTCTAGGCTCTGGGTGGGCGTGGAAGATGCCCAGATGGTCACCACACCCATCTTTCTGAAGGTCCAACCTTCCATGACTATGGCTTCCCTCAAAGACATGGTATGAACTGTCAGAGGCAGATTTGGGGCAAAAGTTGGGTGATCTTGGAGGAACCTGGAATTCAGGAGAAGCTTCCTCACAGTGAGGACAATTAACCGGTGGAACTACTTGCCTCCAGAAATCGTGGGCGCTCCATCAATGGATGTTTTTAAGAAAACTCTAGATAGTCACTTATCTAAATTGGTATAGGTTCTCCTGCTGGAGCAGGGGGCTGGACTAGAAGACCTCCAAGGTCCCTTCCAGCTTATTCTACTCTAATCTATGATGATGCCATCATGGTATTCTGCACCCGGTCCATTTTCAGGAGAAGTCAGGGTTTTCAATCCAGGTTTTCACCACAGCAACGATGGAGAAACTGTGAGAGGGACCTTGGAGTCCTAGTGGACGATCCCTTGAATATGAGCCAGCCATGTGTAGCAGCCGCCAAAAAAAGCTAATACAATCCTTGGTTGTATCAACAGAGGCATAGAATCAAAATCACGTGAAGTATTAGTACTGCTTTATAAAGCCTTAGTAAGGCCACGCCTGGAATCCTGCAACCAATTTTGGTCCCCACATTACAAAAAAGAGGTTCAGAGTCTGGAAAAAGTTCAGAGGAGAGCAACTGAGCAGCCAAAAAGAAAGAGAGAGGAGGGGGGAGAAGGAGGAGAAGAAAGAAGGAGGGAGGGAGGGAGGGAGGGAGGGAGGGAGGGAGGAAGGAAGGAAGGAAGGAAGGAAGGAAGGAAGGAAGGAAGGAAGGAAGGAAGGAAGGAAGGAAGAGCAGCAGCCAAAAAAGCTAATACAGTCCTGGGTTGTATCAACAGGCATAGAATCAAAATCAGGTGAAGTATTAGCACCGCTTTGTAAAGCCTTAGTAAGGCCCCACCTGGAATCCTGCAACCAATTTTGGTCCCCACATTACAAAAAAGATGCTGAGACTTTGGAAAAAGTGCAGAGAAGAGCAACTAAGAGGATTAAAGGCCTGGAGGCTAAAACATATAAAGATATCTCTTCTCTTCTCTTCTCTTCTCTTCTCTTCTCTTCTCTTCTCTTCTCTTCTCTTCTCTTCTCTTCTCTTCTCTTCTCCCCTCCCCTCCTCTCCTCTCCTCTCCTCTCCTCTCCTCTCCTCTCCTCTCCTCTCCTCTCCTCTCTCTATTCTACACTCTACTCTACACTCTCCACTCTACTCTACTCTATTCTTTCTGTATTTTATCCTATCCTATTCTATTCTGTATTCTCTCTTCAGTATATTCTCCTCTCCTCTCCTCTCCTCTCCTCTCCTCTCCTCTCCTCTCCTCTCCTCTCCTCTCCTCTCCTCTCCTCTCCTCTCCTCTCCTCTCCTCTCTATTCTACACTCTACTCTCCACTCTCCACTCTCCACTCTACTCTACTCTATTCTTTCTGTATTTATTCTTTCTGTATTTTATCCTATCCTGTTCTATTCTGTATTCTCTCTTCAGTATATTCTCTTCTCTTCTCTTCTCTTCTCTTCTCTTCTCTTCTCTTCTCTCTCTTCTCTTCTCTTCTCTTTCTCTTCTCCTTCTCTTCTCTTCTCTTCTCTTCTCTCTCTTCTCTTCTCTCCTTCTCCTCTCCTCTCCTCTCCTCTCCTCTCCTCTCCTCTCCTTCCTCTACACTCTCTATTCTACACTCTACACTCTACACTCTACTCTCCACTCTCTACTCTACAATCTACACTCTACTCTACTCTACTTTACTCTACACCCTACTCTCCTCTAGAGGCAGACGTCTCCTGTGGATTCTCTACAGCTGCCTTTTGTCTCCTGAACAGATGCATCTCCATTATGGTTTCCCACCCAGCATCCAGAAGTGGGTGGTGGGACGGAGGCTGCCCCAGGACCACGAGACCCTCCACTACCAAGGTATCCAGAAGGACGGCGGACCAGGCCTACCTCTACTTGATGTCCGCCAAGACCAAGAAGCTGAGCAAAGAAACGGCAGAGTTGGATCACGAACGCAGGCAATTGGAAGGTGAGCTGGTCCGAAGGGGCACCAGGGGCATGGAAGGACCATCTACACAGGTAGTCCTCGACTTACGACCGCAATGGAGCCCAGAATTGATGTGGCTAAGAAAGACGTTCGTTAGTGAGTTTTGCCCCAGTTTTACACTTTTCATGCCACGTTCGTTAAGTGAGTGATTGCAGTTATTAAGTGAGGAACCCAGTCGTTAAGTGAATCTGGCTTCCCCCATTGACTTTGCTTGTCAGAAGGTCGCAAAAGGGGATCACGTGACCCCCGGGACGCTTGCGACTATCATAAATGCGAGTCAGTTGCCAAGCGTCGTCATAAGTAGGAAAAATGGTCATAAGTTCCTTTTTTCACTGCCGTTGTAACTTTGAACAGTCCACTAAATGAACTGTTGTAAGTCGAGGAATACCTTTATCTACAGGTTGTCCTCATTGATGACCGTAACTTGTGACAGTCGCCATTTTATCATCTTTTTGAGAGGTCATTAAGTGAATCCTCAACAGTTTGTTAAGTGAATGCAGCGTCATTAAGTGAACCAATGCTTTGCTCTGAGAAAAAAATTGCCAAAAAACCGGAAGTACAAGATGTCCTCGACTTACAAGCATTCATTTAGTGACCGTTCAAAGTTACAACGGTATTGAAAATAAGTGAGTTTAGGACTATGTTTCACATTTACGATCGTTGCAGCAGCCCCACAGTCACGTGATTCAAAATCCCGATGCTATACACGGGACAAAATTAACTTTTAACAACTGCCTCGCTTAGCGACAGAAATGTGGGGTTCAATGTGGTCATAGGTCGAGACTACAGGTCTCAAAAGAGGATCCACATGACTTCTGGGACACCGCAACCATCATAAATATGAATCAGTCGCCAAGCGTCTGGCTGTTGATCACATGACCGTGGGGACGCTGGAACGGCCGTAAGTGTGAGAAACGGCCGTAAGTCACTTTTTTCAGTGCCGTTGTAACTTCAAACGATCACTAAGCAAACGGTTTGTAAGTTGAGGACCACCTGTGTCTGTGCTCTTTCAAACTATGAAGCACCGTGACATTTTTAAAACTCTAAACCCACATAGTGACTGTTAAGGTAATGATGATTTAATAGCTGACCAGCTGCTGTAAGGCTGTAAACCGAGATGATGAAATGAGAATGAGTCGGCAGGGTTATTGCCCCTTTAAGAACCTGTCTATATAAGGGAGGCCATGAGAGGGCGCATCTGTCTCTCTCCTCCTGTATCACTCTCCTCGTCGTGTTCTATCTGCATTGTAGTTCTCCGTGTAGAGGTGAAGATTGCTTGCTTGCCTGGTATGTGCCTACCACGTGTATGTCTGTATATAGAAGTCTTGTATATAAACCACCATTTGTAATGATAAAATCTCTTGTGTCCTGTATTTTGCTCCTGTTCTGCCCCAGCTATGGACCCCAAAGAACATAGCACTTACAAACTCTATACAAAGCTTATTTTACTCAAATAACTCAGTCTTTATCAACCAAAGGCTGTTAATAAACTGTCTTAACAGCCTACCAGAATTCTAAGATAAGGTAATAGCAGTCTTACTAGAGTTGGCAGAAAGCCCAGAAGCAATTTTGCAGAGAATCCAGACGCGAAGGAGAGTGAACTAAAGTTGTTCCTACAAATTGCTTCAGTTGGCGTCCCTCCTTAAATAGGCTAAGGGAGTGGCCAATTAGCCCCAAGCCTTACTCTCGAGGAGACCTCCTCCTGAGGAGCCACTCCTGCCTTTTGGCAGCTCTGTGCGCCCGTGCATCGAGAAGAGGCTCCTCCTCTTCTTCCTCTTCACTTATGGGAGCTTCTGGAGGTTCTGAAGGCCTTGGCTGAATCCCCGCCTCTGGCACCACATCTTCTCCAGCCTCCTCACTGTCCGACTCGAGTGCCAGCTGCACAGGCTGCCGGCGCAGCACCACACCAGCCTCCTCGCTGTCAGAATCAGCTATAATTCGCACAGGCCGCTGACGGGCCACAACAGCTCCTGGGTTGTCTCAAAATAGTAGTCACGCTGTAAACACGTCTTTCCTTTCTCCCTTGTGTGTTGTCGTCAGAGTTAGGCATCAGAGAAGGAGTCCTGGTGCCTCGGGGAACTGGCGACTCGGGCTCTTCGGACTTCTCGACACCAACGGAGCCCTCCTTGATGTTGGACGTGCACGAGGAGGGCAGCGGCTGTGAGCTGACTCTCCCCGTGGAGCCGCCAAAGGTAGGAGACGCGCAAGAAAGTGCGTGATGTAGAGATTAAGAAGATGAGAGACGTACGCAAGAGCCAAATAATATCTACGGAGATTCTCCGTCATCCAGGTCACCGTTGTCCCAAAGGTGTTTTTTTTCAAGAGGCAACTGGATTTTTTCCTCGAAGACGTTTCGCTTCTCCTCCGAGGAGCTTCTTCAGTTCTGACTGAAACGGTGGAGGATGGGTGGATTGATACTCCTTGCAGACAGCTGGAGATTTTAGAGAGCCGTTGAGGCCGCGTGTTGGTTTATCTATATCAGTGATGGCGAACCTTTTTGCCATCGCGTGCCAGGAGCGGGGGGGGAGCTTGCGTATGCGCCCCTCCCCTGCGCATGAGCGTGCGACACCCCCCCCCCCCACCGCTCCTGGCATGCGATGGCCCATTTTTCTCTCTCCCCAAGCTCCAGAGCCTTTCTAGGAGTCTGGGGAGGGCGAAAACAGCCCTTTCCTGCCTCCGGGAGTGGGTGGGGAAGGCCATTTTCGCCCTTCCCAGGCTCCAAGAAAGTCTCTGGAGGCTGAGGTTGGACTAGAAGCAGTGATGGCTAACCTTTTTGCCATCGCGTGCCCGGAGAGGGGGCGGGGGGGAGTTGCGCGCCCGCGTGCCCACACCCATAATTCTATGCGCCCCACCCCTGTGCATGCGTGCATGAACACCCCTCCCCCACCAGCTCCTGGCACAGGATGGCCCGGTAGGCCCGTTTTTCTGTCTCACCTGGCTCCAGATCCTCTCTATGAGTCTGGGGAGGGCAAAAATGGCCTTCCCCACCCACCCGGAGGCCCTCTGGAGGTTGGAAACGGCCCATTTGCCAACTTCCGGTGGGACCAGAAGGCCTGTTTTTTGCTGTCCGGAGGGTCCAGAGCCTTTCTGGGACAGGAAGTTGGCAAATGGGCCATTTTCAGCCTCCGGAGGGCCTCCGAGGGGTTGGGGAAGGCAGTTTTTGCCCTCCCCAGACGCCAAGAAAGATTCTGGGGCCTGGGGATAGCAAAAAACAGGCCTTCCCCACTACCTCCCCCCCCCCGAGGCCCTCCGGAGGCAGGAAACAGCCTGTTTCCCTACTTCTAGTGGGCCCAGAAGGCCCGAAAATCAGCTGGCACGCGCCGGAGCTGAGCTCGGATGCCCACTGATATGGCTACGTGTGCTACCTGTTGCACGCGTGCCACAGGTTCGCCATCACAGGACTAGAGGATCTCCAAAGTCCCTTCCAACTGTTATTCAGCGATTTCCCTCCAGAACTTTGCGCTGCTCCAATACTGGAGGTTTTTAAGAAGAGACTGGACAGCCATTTTGTCCAGAATGGCATAAGACCGTGATGGCGAACCTATGGCACGCGTGCCACAGGTGGCACGCAGAGCCATATCGGTGGGCACGCGAACTCAGCTCCACCTGATTTTCGGGCCTTCTGGGCCCACCAGAAGTAGGGAAACAGGTGTTTTTCCTGCCTCCAGAGGGCCTGACAGGTGGGGAAGGCCGTTTTCGCCCTCCCCAGGCTCCAGAGAAGCTCTGGAGCCTGAGGAGAGGAAAAACGAGCCTTCCGGTCCCACCGGAAGTTGGTAAATGGGCTGTTTCAGGCCTTCGGGGGTGGGTGGGTGAGGAAGGCTGTTTTCACCCTCCCCAGGCTCCTAGAGAGGCTCTGGAGCCTGGGGAGAGCAAAAAACGGGGAGAGCGGGGGAGGGGAGCATGCGCATGTGCGGGGGCAGGGCGCATGTAATTATGGGTGTTGGCGTGCACACACACAACCTCCCACACATCCCCCCCCCCGCTTTTGGCATGCGATGGCAAAAAAGGTTAGCCGTCACTGGCATAGGATCTCCTGCTCAAGCAGAGGGTTGGAGTAGAACAGGGGTCCCCAACCTGTGGGCCGTGACCTACTACCAGGCCGCAGCCTATTCGCAACCAGGCCGTGTGAGTGGCCGGCTGGTGCACGGGGGAGCCCTCAGCCCCACTCGCGCGAGGAACGGGTGCGTCAACTTGCAAAGCTTTCAAGTTGCCCTGAGCAGGAGGGAGGGAGAACTGAAGTGCATTCCATACATCCTTCCTGACCACAATCAGAAGGAGGGTGTTGGATTTCACAGCCAGCCAAAGTGGTGAATTGGAGAATGTGATTTATGACATGGCCAGAGAGGAGGGGAGAGACAGCGTCATAGGGGAACGTAAATCTACGTAGGATCAGTCCTAACTGCATCCCAGTATTGCCGGAATGTTGCTCCTAATAAATGACTATATTTCCTTTGAAGTTTGGATCATGGCCCATGAATTAATTAGGGCATCTTTCGGAAACTTGATAGGGTGTGCGCACCTGCCCCTCTCACAAAACCATCCTCTCTTTCTCCCCTCCCCTCCCTTTCTCTGGGTCCCCAAGCCAGAAATCTTAGGGGACTCTACTGGAAGACCTCCAAGGTCCTTTCCAACTCTATTATTGTAACTGGGCTGCCATGTTGTCTCCTATATGCCTCTCACTCCTTTGCTTCCCCACCTGCTTGGGTGGCTTCCTAGATCGGTTGGGAGTGCCTGACTTGTACATTTATCAACAAGCCGTCCCGTCCCGGATGCGAAATGTGCTGTGCCGAGCGGCCCTTGAATTACGTCGTCCCGGAAGATTATAAACTGGATGCGGAAGAGCAAGAATGGCTGCAGAGGGATTTGGAGGCCACCCGCCAGTACCAACAGGTGAGGGGTGGACCTGGCCAGCCACATCGGGGTGGAAGGGGGGGGTTTGATCTGAAGAGCCCTGGTGGCGCATAGTAGTCAGAAGGCAGCATTGCAGGCTGACTGCCCACTGCCAGGAAGTTCAATCCTGGCCAGCTCGAGTAAAATGAGGACCCAGATTGTTGGAGGCCAGAGGTTGACTCTGTATTTATTTATTGGTTCGATTTATATGCCGCCCTTCTCCAGAGACTCAGGGCGGCTTACAATGCGTTAAGCAATAGCCTTCATACTTTTGTATATACCTGCTTAGTAGGGCTTTCGCCCCCCCCCCCCCCAAACGGTGTTCTTTTTTATACAAACTCAGCTTATTGCCCCCACAATCCGGGTCCTCATTTTACCTACCTCGGAAGGATGGAAAGGCTGAGTCAACCTTGAGCCTGGTGAGATTCGAACTTGCAGTAATTGCAGGCAGCTGGTGCTACTTTAACAGCACTTTAATCTGCTGCGCCACCAAGGCTCTGCAAACTGCTTAGAGAGGACTGGAAAGCATTCTGAAGCGGTATATAAGTGTAAGTGCTACCCTGTTTCCCCGAAAATAAGACCTCCCCTGATAATAAGCCTAATTGGGATTTTGAGCGCATGCGCTAAAATAAGCCCCTCCCCCCAAAAATAAGTCCTCCCCGAAAATAAGGCCAAGCACTTATTTCGGGGTTCCAAAAAATATAAAACAGGGTCTTATTTTCGGGAAAACATGGTATTGCTATCTTTCTATGTCTTCTCTCTCTCTATGTCTATTTCTCTCTCTCACTGTTTCTCTCTCTCCTTCCATGTCTGTCTGTCTCTATCTCTCATCTCTCTCTCTCTCTCCTATCTATCTATCCATCCATCCATCCATCCATCCATCCATCCATCCATCCATCCATCTCTATAATCTATCTATCCATCCATCCATCATTCATCCATCCATTCATCTCTATAATCTATCTATCTATCTATCTATCTGTCTGTCTGTCTGTCCGTCCGTCCGTCCGTCCGTCCGTCCGTCCGTCCGTCCGTCCGTCCATCCATCCATCCATCTCTATGATCTATCTATCTATCTATCTATCTATCTATCTATCTATCTATCTATCTATCATCTATCCATCCATCCATCCATCCATCCATCCATCTCTATGATCTATCTATCTATCTATCTATCTATCTATCTATCTATCTATCTATCTATCTATCCATCCATCCATCCATCCATCCATCCATCCATCCATCTCTATGATCTATCTATCTATCTATCTATCTATCTATCTATCTATCTATCTATCTATCTATCTATCATCTATCCATCCATCCATCCATCCATCCATCCATCCATCCATCCATCTCTATGATCTATCTATCTATCTATCTATCTATCTATCTATCTATCTATCTATCTATCTATCCATCCATCCATCCATCCATCCATCCATCCATCCATCCATCCATCCATCTCTATGATCTATCTATCTATCTATCTATCTATCTATCTATCTATCTATCATCTATCCATCCATCCATCCATCCATCCATCCATCCATCCATCCATCCATCCATCCATCTCTATGATCTATCTATCTATCTATCTATCTATCTATCTATCTATCTATCTATCTATCTATCGGAATGCAGTATTGCAGGCTAACTCTGCCCACTGCCAGCTGTTCAATCCTGACCGGCTCAAGGTTGACTCAGCCTTCCATCCTTCCGAGGTCGGTAAAATTAGGACCCAGATTTTTGGGGGCAAGAGGCTGGCTCTATAAAGCACTATGAAGGGGTATACAGGTAGTCCTCAACTTAAGACAACAATTGACCCCAAAATTTATGTTCTTAAGTAAGACATTTGCTAAGTGAGTTCTGCCCCATTTTACGACTTTTCTTGCCACTTTTGCTAAGTGAATCACTTGCAGTTGTTAGTAACCCGGTCGTTAAGTGAATCTGGCTTCTCCATTGACTTTACTTGTTAGACGGTCGCAAAAGGGGGATCACGTGACCCCGGGACATTGCAACCGTCATAAATATGAGTTGGCTTGCCTTGTGTTTGAATTCTGATCACGTGACTGTGGGGATGCTTCAACAGTCGTAAGGGTGAAAAAAATGATCGTTTTTCAGTAATATTATAACTTTGAAGGGTCACTAAATGAACTGTTGTAAGTCGAGGACTGTGTGAATTCAGCCTGATCCTTATTGGCTGGAGGAGAGAATGGCCCAGGGCCTCTTCAGATTTCACAGGTAATCTAGGCAAGATGTCTCCAACCTTGGCAACTTTAAGCCTGGCGGACTTCAACTCCCAGAATTCCACAGCCAGCAAAGCTGGCTGTGGAATTCTGGGAGTTGAAGTCCGCCAGGCTTAAAGTTGCCAAGGTTGGAGGCCCCTGATCTAGGCCGTAAAAGCCACACGTCTAAAAACCCCACAGGTAAGAAACCTTACACTCCCCTTCTCTCTCTGGTCACAGGTGGAAGAAGAAGAGAAAAAACGAAACTATAGGCAACTCCTGCAGTGGGACAACCAGAACTTAGTGCTTTCTGAGGAAGCCATTCAATGCCCCATCTGCTTCATGAACCTGGAGCCTGGAGAAGGAGTCACCCTACGAGAATGTCTCCATTCCTTCTGCAAGTGAGCCTTGGTTCCAGAACGTGCTCAGGATTTGTTATCAAGGCCTGGTCATAAGGCAGAGGAGGACACCTGGAGGATCAGTCGATGGTCTTTTAGGAGACATCTAAGATAGGTTTACATAAGTGGCATGGGAACTGCTAGTTCCTACCTCTGCGATATCTTCGATAGTCTTAGGAGACATCTAAGATGGCTTTGTAGAATGGTCATCCTAGGATGCGAATTGCTAGTTCCTACTTCAGTGGTATCTTGATGGTCTTAGGAGACATCTAAGATGGGTTTGCATAACTGGTCTCCCTAGAATGGGAACACCTTACTTCGGTGATCTCTTGATGATCTTAGGGGACATCAAAGATGGGTTTATATAACTGGTCATCCTAGTATGTGAATTGCTAGTCCCTACCTTGCTGATCTGTTGATGGTCTTAGGAGACATCTAAGATAGGTTTACATAACTGGTCTCCCTAGCATGAGAACTGATCTTTCCTACCTTGGTAATCTTTGATGGTCTTAGGAGACATCTAAAATGGGTGTATATAACTGGTCATCTCGTTTGAGAATTGCTAGTTCCTACCTTGGTGACCTCTTGATGGTCTTAGGAGTCATCTAAGATGAGTCTATGTAACTGGTCTCCTTAGCATGAGAACTGCTAGTTCCTACCTTGGTAATCTTTGATGGTTTTAGGAGACATCAAAGATGGGTTTATATAACTGGTCATCCTAGTGTGTGAATTGCTAGTCCCTACCTTGCAGATCTCTTGATGGTCTTAGGAGTCATCTAAGATGAATCTATGTAACTGGTCTCCCTAGCATAGGAACTGCTAGTTCCTACTATGGTGATCTCTTGGTGGTCTTAGGAGACAGCTAAGATGGATTTACTGTATGTATGTCTTCCTAGTGTGGGAACTGGTAGTTCCTACTTAAGAGATTCCTTGATGGTCTTAGGAGACATCTAAAATGGGTTTATGTAACTGGAACTGCTAGTTCCTAGCTCTGTTCTTAAGTTTATCTCGAATGATACCTAAACTGGGAGATGCATTTGAAATAATCCAAGGACGCAGATCAAAAACTAAGAAAGAATCCAATGGATTGCCAAGGAAGGCAGGTCTTATGCAAGCATAGTAAAATGGGGTATATATAGGAAAGGCTGAAAGGTGAATTCTGGGGATCCACAGTTCTTTTGAGGAACACGGAATTGGGGGACAAAATTGAGAATGAAATCATAGGGAAACCTCCATTCTGAAATGGAAATTAAGTTTAAAGCTTTCGGTGGCCCGGAGGTGGCCCAGCCTGGGGTCCTTGATGCTCTTTGAACTTGGTGGTTTTCTGGCAGACGTTTCATTACTAAATTAGGTGATATTAGTGCTGGAAGGGAGGGGGGTTTGCAAAGTGGAGGAGGAGGAGACAATTGTGGGGTCCTTGGTGCTCTCTGAGCTTGGTTGTTTTCTTGCAGACCTTTCATGGCCCAGCTAGCTAACACCATCAGTACTAGAAGGGTTGGGATGTGTGGAGAGGAGGAGGAGGAAGAGGAGACAACTGTGGGGTCCTTGGTTGTCTCTGAGCTTGGTTGTTTTCTTGCAGACCTCTCATGGCCCAGCTAGCTAACACCATCAGTACTAGAAGGGTGTGGGATTTGTGGAAAGGAGGAGGAGGAGGAGGAAGAGGAGACAATTGTGGGGTCCTTGGTTGTCTCTGAGCTTGGTTGTTTTCTTGCAGACCTCTCATGGCCCAGCTAGCTAACACCATCAGTACTAGAAGGGTTGGGATGTGTGGAGAGGAGGAGGAGGAAGAGGAGACAACTGTGGGGTCCTTGGTGCTCTCTGAGCTTGGTTGTTTTCTTGCAGACCTTTCATGACCCAGCTAGCTAACACCATCAGTACTAGAAGGGTTGGGATGTGTGGAGAGGAGGAGGAGGAGACGGCAATTGTGGGGTCCTTGGCACTCTCTGAGTTGTTCATTCATTGTTTTCTTGTAGATGTCTCATGATCAATCTAGGTAACATCATCAGTGTTAGCATCAAGCTCGGAGAGCACCAGGGACCCCACAGTTCAACACTCAGCTACGAATATTCTCTTTTATAAGTGTCCAAGGGTGCAGAGTTCTTCGTGGCCACATCAGAGTTCTGTGGAAGTTCTAGGAGTTCAATGTGAGGATAATCGGTTCTGTGCTTCCTCCTTGCCTATCTTCAGGGATTGCTTGAGGGGGACCATCCTCAACAGCCCAGAACCGGAGGTCAAGTGCCCCTACATTGATGACAACTACTCCTGTCCCTCGCAGCTGCTGGACCGCGAGATCAAAGGGGTGGGTATCAGGATGGACCTCAAAACCAGTGTGTGATGACCTGGGGCATGGCACAAAGGCAACACAGCCAGAGAATAAGTATGAGTCCCTTTATTAGCTCCAACTTTGCCCTCAACGTTCATTTTACTCTCCGGTCTGGAGAAAAACTCTCCCACAAACCTGTAACAGCCTTTGGCTGAAAATACTCCAGTCCAAGTGTTACAAGCAGAAAACTTCCAACTATAAATCCAACAAGGCAAAATAAGGTAATTAATTGCAGCATTAGTCTGCAATGCTCTCTACATGGGGCTCCCCTTGAGGAGCACCCGGAGGCTCCAACTGGCGCAGAGTGCGGCCGCGCGGGTGGTGATGGGAGCAACGTGGAGTTCCCATAACACACCTCCTGCGCGAGCTGCACTGGCTCCCGGTGGTCTTCCGAGTGCGCTTCAAGGTCCTGGTTATCACCTTTAAAGCGCTCCATGGCTTAGGACCTGGTTATCTATGGGACCGCCTACTACCACCAATAGCCTCCCACCGGCCAGTACGCTCCCATAGAGAGGGGCTCCTCCGGGTGCCGTCGGCCAAACAATGCCGACTGGTAGCCCCTAGGGGGAGGGCCTTCTCTGTGGGGGCACCTACGATCTGGAACGAGCTCCCCCCAGAGATACGGAGGATCCCGGATCTGCGCACCTTCCGTTGCGCGCTTAAGACTCTTTTATTTCATCAAGCTGGCCTGGCCTAAATCCTCTCCCCTTTTTAAATGTAAATTTTAATTTGTTTTTAAATTATGGGGTATTTTAAATTCAGCCAAATTATTTACTTCGCTTTTAGTCTATTTTAAATTTTTGTATTTATGTGTTTTATCTTCTGGCTGTTCACCGCCCTGAGTCTTTCGGGAGTAGGGCGATATAGAAATTTAAATAAATAAATAAATAAATAAATAAATAAATAAATAATAAATAATAATAAATAAATAAATAAATAAATAAATAAATAAATAAATAAATAAATAAATAAATAAATAAATAAATAAATAAATAAATAAATAATAAATAAATAAATAATAAATAAATACACACACAGCCAGAGAATAAGTATGAGTCCCTTTATTAGCTCCAACTTTGCCCTCAACGTTCATTTTACTCTCCGGTCTGGAGAAAAACTCTCCCACAAACCTGTAACAGCCTTTGGCTGAAAATACTCCAGTCCAAATGTTATAAGCAGAAAACTTCCAACTATAAATCCAACAAGGCAAAATAAGGTAATTAATCTGGCAGGGCAAGCAAGATAAGGAGTTCCAGAAGTGAAGTAGCACGGCAGTAAATCAAACCAGTTGGGAGGATGCCGGGAACTCCGATAAAGCAGTTAACACGAGATGAACTCCGTGTTTGTTCCCGACAACCGCCCCTCCCATTTGCCTCTCCTTTAAACTCCATCCCCAGGTGTGCCTTGTGAAGGGAATCGGGGGGGCCCTTCCCTCCCTTGTAAGCCACACAACTCACGTTGGTCTCTTCTCCGTTCTTTCCTGCGTGACTTAGGATGAGGAAGGGGTGGGCCTTGGTCTTCATCTGAACCCCCTCTCCCATGTTCTACCTCTCCCCTGCTCTTCCCAACCTGGCTTTGCCCTTTCCAAGTTTCCTCCACGGCCAACAGAGCCACTCTCTCGCTCTCTGTCAACTGTTCGTCTTTCCCCTCGGATTCAGACTCGAAGGGGGCATGACACAGTGTTTCGTCCCCATTTCTAGTCTAACATTCTTCACTGCTGCCCCAGAATAGAAGAGCTGTGGTTTCCAGCACCACCTTTCTCCGTGGAACTGGTCCCTCGTGCCCAAAAGGTTCGGGACTGCTGCCCTAAAGATCTTCTCTAAAGTCATCTCCGTTTTGCCCATAGCTACTAACAGAGGAAGAATATCAGCACTTTCTGGATTTGGGGATGTCCATCGCTGAGAATCGTAGCCGGTCGAGTTTCCACTGCAAAACGACAGACTGCCGGGGTTGGTGTTTTTACGAAGACGACGTGAACGAGTTCTACTGCCCGGTGTGTCAAAAACCGAACTGCCTGTTGTGTCAGGTAAGCTGTGTCCCATCTTTGGAGTGGACACCACGCCAAACTTGCATAGAAGGACCGTTTGAGTTAGTAAATGCTTTACACTTAGGCAAGAAAAACCAAATGTATAGGGACAGATTAGGTGAAACTTGGCGCAATAGTAGTAACATGTGAGAGGGATCTTGGAGTCCCAAGTGGATGATCAATTAAATAGGAGCCAGCAGTGTGCAGCAGCTGCCAAAAAGGCCAATGCAATCCTAAAATGCATTAATAGTGAGGTACTAATAAACACATGTGCTAGTCGTTCCCGACTCTAGGGGGCAGTGCTCATCTAAACACCAAAGGCGCACGGAACGCTGTTCCCTTCCCACCAAAGGTGGTACCTATTTTTCTACTTGCATTTTTTTTTACGTGCTTTCGAACTGCTAGGTTGGCAGAAGCTGGGACAAGTCACGGGAGCTCACCCCATTACGCGGCACTAGGGATTCGAACCGCTGAACTTCCGGCCTTTCGATCGACAAGCTCAGCATCTTAGCCACTGAGCCACCACTCGGTGGTACTAATACCACTCTATAAATATAATACCACTCTATAAAGTTAATAATATCACTTATAATACCACTCTATAAAGCCTTAGTAAGACCACACCTAGAGTACTGCATCCAGTTTTGGTCCCCACACTATAAAAAAGATGTTTGTTTATTGTTTATTTATTAGTTTGATTTATATGCCGCCCTTTTCCGGAGACTCAGGGTGGCTTACAATGCGTTAAGCAATAGCCTTCATACTTTTTTATATACCTGCTTAGTAGGGCTTTCGGCCCCCCCTAAGCGGTGTTCTTTTTTATACGAAGTCATCTTATTGCCCCCACAATCCGGGTCCTCGTTTTACCTACCTCAAAAGGATGGAAGGCTGAGTCAACCTTGAGCCTGGTGAGATTTGAACTTGCAGTAATTGCAGGCAGCTGATGCTACTTAACAGCACTTTAGTCTGCTGCGCCACCAAGGCTCTTTTTGATATTGAGACTCTAGAAGAAGTGCAGAAAAGGGCAACTAAGATGATTAGGGGGCTGGAGGCTCAAACATACGATGAACAGTTGCTGGAACTGGGCATGTCTAGTTTAATGAAAAGAAGGACTAGGGGATGGCATGACAGCATCTTCCAATAATTGAGGGGCTGCCACAGAGAAGAGAAGATCAACCTATTCTCCAAAGCACCAGAAGGTAGGACAAGAAGCAACGGATGGAAACTAAATAAGAAAATATACAACCTAGAACTAAAGAGAAACTTCCTAACAGTGAGAACAATTATCCAGGGGAACTGCTTGCTACCAGAATAGCAATAACATTTCTATACTACACTTATATACTGCTTTACAATGTCAAGTTTTGAGGTCGTCTCAAATAAATTGCATTTCAAACGAAGTCTTTGAAGAAAAGCTCCTATTTATTAAGCACGGCATTCTAAACCCGACTACCATCGAAGCCAACACTGACTTCCAGCCCCAAAACCCTCCCTTTCCGTTCCCCACTCCCCTGCACTCATTGGCCATCTTCCAAGTCATTCTACCCCTAATCTACTGCTCCAGCTCAAAGGAATTTCCCCCCTCCCATCCCATCTCCTAGGGGATATTATCTCCAGGGAAAATAAGTAGGTGAAAAGTCAAACGTCCCTTTCCAGACGCCTCCGCTTCTCCTCCTTATGTCAGCACTAGAGTAAATGCAGCTTGAAGTGCTGACATCCATCAGTGCTTTACAACCTTCTCTAAGCGGTGTACAGAGTCAGCATATTTGCCCCCAACAATCTGGGGTCCTCATTTTACCCACCTCCGAAGGATGGAAGGCTGAGTCCACCTTGAGCCTGGTGAGATTTGAACTGCCAAATTGCAGTCAGCAGAAGTAGCCTGCAGTACTGCACTCTAACCACTGCGCCACCGTGGCTCATGGTGCGTGGGTGTGCTCCATCACTGGAGGTTTTCAAGAAGAGATTGGACCACCATTTGTCTGAAATGGTAGAGAGTCTCCTGCCTTGAGCAGGGGTTGGACTAGAAGACCTCGAAGGTCCCTCCCAACCCTATTATTCTATGTTCTATCTCAAGAGTTTCCCAATCTTTCCAACTTTGCAGACCGGCGGGGGTGGGGAGAGGGGATGGTTCCATGTGAACGGCCAGAAATGCGTGTGCACACTGCTCCATTTGGGCAAGCGATGGCGACACACATCTGCTGCTCGCGCAAATGGAGCACACATGGACGTGCTTGCTATGTGCTGCCCACATAAGTGAGGAGGCGCATATGTGCGCACTCACCCACTCCTGCTTCGGCCCGGTTCTAAATGGCTAGTGGGCCACGGCCTGTGGGGTTGTGGACCCCTGTTCTATATGGAAAATGTGGGGGTAACACCACTTCCGGTTGGAGCCTTGGTGGCGCAGCAGACTAACGTGCTGTTAAATAGCACCAGCTGCCTGCAATTACTGCGAGTTCAAATCTCACCAGGCTCAAGGTTGACTCAGCCTTCCATCCTTCCGAGGTGGGTAAAATGAGGACCCGGATTGTGGGGGCAATATTTATTTATTTGTTTGTTTGTTTGTTTGTTTGTTTGTTTATTTATTTATTTATTTATTTATTTACTTACTTATTTATTTATTTATTTATTTATTTATTTATTTATTTACTTATTTATTTATTATTGCGATTTATATGCCGCCTTTCTCCCTGGGGACTCGAGGCGGCTTACAAAATGACAAATTCCAATACAAATCACAATGAAATAAAATTAAAATCAGCGACCCTATTAAAAACAGTTTAAAATTATGACAGTGTACCCCCAAACGGATCAGTTGAGTTGACGGAAGAGCCACGTCTTCAGCTCACGAAAGGAAGGAAAGAAGGTCGGGGGCTGTCCTGAGCTCGGTGGGCAATCCATTCCAGAGGGTCGGGGCTCCCACAGAGAACGCTCTCCTCCTGGGGGCCGTCAGCCGACATTGTTTGGCCGACAGCACCCTGAGAAGGCCGACTCTGTGAGAGTGCACAGGACAGTGGGAGAGCGGCTGGAGATGGTCCTGCAAGTACCCTGGGCCTAAGCCATGAAGGGCTTTATAGGTGAGCATCAACACTTTGAAATGTATCCGGAGCGCCACCGGCAGCCAGTGCAGCTCACGCAGGAGAGATGTTACATGGGAGTATCTAGACGCCCCTGTAACTACCCGTGCGGCTGCGTTCTGGACTTGCTGGAGCCTCTGGACGCATCCCAAGGGCAGCCCCATGTAGAGGGTGTTACAGTAGTCCAACCTAGAGGTAACGAGGGCATGAGTGACCATGGCGAGGGCATCCCGGTCTAGAAAAGGGCGCAACTGGCGCACAAGACTCAATAAGCTGACTTTGTATAAAAAAGAACACCGCTTGGGCGGGCCGACAGCCCTACTAAGCAGGTATATACAAAAGGATGAAGGCTATTGCTTAACGCATTGTAAGCCGCCCTGAGTCTCCGGAGAAGGGCGGCATATAAATCGAACCAATAAATAAATAAATAAATAAAAAAATCTCAGCCCTGATTCTTCTGTAGATGGAAAATTTCTCCTTGTGGAATGCTTGGGCGACATAGGATTCCTATCTTTCTGCCCACTCTTAATCTGGGAATCAGTGCCCCAAGACAGGGGTCCCCGACCTCTGCGCCACGGCCCGGTACCGATCCGCGGCCTGTTAGGAACCGATCTACACAAGTGGCGGACGGTCGAGCGACGATTTATCTGCGCATGTGTGAGATCTAAGTTGTGTGTGAAACTGGGGGCCCCCCACCCCAGTCCGTGGAACAATTGTCTTCCACAGAACCGGAACCACGTTGCCAGAAAGGTTGGATCCGCTGAATTACTGGCAGGGCGGTGTGTAAGGGAAGGTCCATTCAAGCTGACTGTTGTGGCCTATCGGCCGCCGGACCCTCCAGTAGCCGAATCAGAGGAGGAGGAGGAGGAGGTGGTGGTGTCGGAGTCAGGGTCAGCATCAAGCAGCGTGGATAAAAATCAATGATTTTTTTAAAAAAATCAAAAAAATTGGATTTTTTTTATTTAAATCGGATTTTTTTGATTTAAATCAGATTTTTTTTTAATTTTTATCGAATTTATTTTAATAAAAAACTTTTGGGGTAAAAATCTATCGTAAGATAGTTTTCTATTTAAGATACATAAATAATTTAGTTTATTCCGCATGAAATGGAGCTTAGTTATGTAGCAGGAGGCTGTATATTCTGCAACGCTGGGACTATCGGTGAGTCAACGGTGGGTCAAAGGAGTAGCAGAGATGACAGTTGCTCTTTAAAAATTATGATTTAAATCGAGTTGATTTAAATCAAGCCTTTTTACTAGTGATTTAAATCATGATTTAAATCAACTCGATTTAAATCAAATCCTTGATAGTAGCCTTGATAGTACAGGGGTTTAGTGCACCCTGTTATTAACACAGTTGCCTGCAATTTCTGCTGGTTCGAATCTCCCCAGGCTCAAGGTTGACTCAGCCTTCCATCCTTTCTAAGGTAGGTGAAATGAGGACCCAGTTTGTGGGGGCAATAAGCTGACTTTGTATAAATATACAAAAGGATGAAGGCTATTGCTTAGCGCATTGTAAGCCGCCCTGAGTCTCCGGAGAAGGGCGGCATATAAATCAAATTAAAAAAAAAAAAAAATCCACCCTGGCATCAAGGCAACCTGGGAGCTCCGAGGGGAAAGAGGGAATAGAGCTGGCAGAGAGAGAGAGAGACAGAGACGGAACCTGGGACCTCCGTCAGCCCTCAGATGGAGAGTCAACAGGCCCCAGGAGGTCTGGAGGTGACTGATGAGGAGGAGGAGGAACAGCTGGGTCCAGTGCCTGATGCTCAGAAGGCAGAGGAGAGGAGAGCAGTGGAAATCTATGGGCCGGTCCTTGGGACGGAAGAGCCACCACTGCTAGTGAAGCCTCATCCTAGCTCTGGGGATAAAAGGCAGCAGGCGGAGATGAATAGACATGACAGACAACTATTCATGGACTTGTTAGCCTGTGTTGAGAGAGAAACATTTTGTTGGGGCAAAAAGGAATCTTCGAGTTCCCTTTAGAGGGTTTGTCGTGTTTGGGGAGCTGGGTCAGAACACTGGATGATGAATCTATGTCCAAGCCATGTTTTCCTCCGCAGGCTATTCACGAAAACATGAACTGCAAGCAATATCAGGACGATCTGCAGGCGCGAGCGCTGAATGACCACGCTGCACAACAGACCACGGAGGTGTTGCTGGTGAGAACGGCGGGGCACCGTTTGATTACAAAAATAAGAAAGTTTATAGGGACGCCCAACTCATGGCAACTCCGGGCGGCTTAAGAAATAACCCCCCCCCCCCCGTAATAAACGCCAAACTCACGCTGGTGATGAGAAATCAAACCAACCGCTTGATGGAGTCCGTATCCCGCTGGGGTTCCCGGAACCACTGGCAAAACAAGGTCTTTGGGGGCCTTTTGAAAGAGCGTCGAGGTGAGGGGGGGGATTTTATTTCCGCAGGGAAGATGTTCCACAGGGTTGGGAGCCACCACGGAGAAGGCCATCCTTCTTGGTCCCACTAGATCAGGGGTCTCCAATCTTGGCGACTTTTAAGACTTGTGGGCTTCAACTCTGAGCTTTGCTGGATGAGGAATTCTGGGAGTTGGAAGTTCACATATCTTAAAAGTTGCCAAGATTGGAGACCCCTGCACTAGATGGACCTCCTTAGCAGAGTGGGGGTCACCTGTAACATCGCCTGCCTGCCTGCCCGCCTGCTCTGGTGGGTTGGGTAGATACTGTATAACCATAGATCTAACATAGAAAAAGGTCTTTTCCTCCAGTATCTGTCTCCCTGTCTGTGGACCCTAAGCCTATCATCCATCCATCCATCCATCCTCTATCATCTATCAATCCATCTATATCTATATCTATATCATGTCTGTCTGTCTGTCCATCCATCTACATCCATCATCTATCTATCTGTCTGTCTGTCTAATCTACCTACCTACCACCTCTTATTTATCATCTATCATCTACATCTCTTCTATATCTATGTATTATCTACTATCTATATTTATCTATCTCATCATCTCTATCACTACCAAGTTAACTAATCTCTATCATCTATCTTTCTCTACATATACTGTATATTATTTCTTCTCTCACATGTTTATTACATTTTATAAACAACTCAAGGCAGCTCTGGTGGCTCAGCAGACTAATTAACATCCACTTACATCTGCTGCCTTCAATTACTGTGAGTTCAAATCCCACCAGGCTCAAGGTTGACTCAGCCTTCCATCCTTTCTAAGGTAGGTGAAATGAGGACCCAGATTGTGGGGGCAATAAGCTGACTTTGTATAAATATACAAAAGGATGAAGGCTATTGCTTAGCGCATTGTAAGCCGCTGAGTCTCCGGAGAAGGGCGGCATATAAATCAAATTATATATGTAATACTTTTCTAGTCAGGGTTTTTTCCTACGTAGCTCAAGATGTTTGTATTGCCATGGTTGGGTGATATCTCAAATCACCACTTTCAGGCTTTATCAGACATTTTGTGTTGTCTGCTGTGAGACTTAAGGGAGACTGGGATAGTACTATTTCTGCCTTATGAGGCTTCTCCTTATGAGCTACGTAGGAAAAAACCCTGACTAGAAAAGTATTATACATATAAACCTACGAATAAAAGAACAAAATAAAAATAAATATTTGACCTTTATATATACCTAATAGGCCTCCCCCCTCCTATTTTCCTCATAGCAACCCTGCGAGGTGGGTTGGGCTGAGAGAGAGAGACTGGCCCAAAGTCACCCAGATGGCTTTCATGCCTAAGGCAGGACTAGAACTCACCGTCTCCTGGTTTCTAGGCAAGTGCCTCAGCCACTAGATGAGAGATCTTCAAACTTGGCAGCTTTAAGACTGGTGGACTTCAACTCCCAGAATTCTCCAGCACAGCATAGCTGTGCTGGAGAATTCTGGGAGTTGAAGTCCACCAGTCTTAAAGCTGCCAAGTTTGAAGACCTCTGCACTAGACCAAACTAGCTCTCCATAAACCTTTTCCTCTCCCTCCCGGTGCCATCAGGAAGAGGCGGGCACAAGCTGTGGACGTTGTTGTGAAGGGCTCTGCTCCCTTTTTCAGAGACTGGTGAAGGACGGGGAGGCCATGTACTGCCCCACCTGCAGGATCATCGTGCAGAAGAAGGATGGCTGCGACTGGATCCGGTGCACCGTTTGCCACACGGAGATTTGCTGGGTCACCAAAGGGCCACGCTGGGGACCAGCTGTATGTATTGACGGAGGGTAGAAACAGTTTGTGTGTGTGTGTGTGTGTGTGTGTGTGTGTGTGTGTGTGTGTGTAATTTTATTTATTTTGGTCTTTTAATGACTCCATAATCCCTTACCGGGGTGGAGTCTGGGCAACTGAATGGAGAGTTTACTGGCCGGATGCCTTTCCCTGTTGCCAATGCGGAGTTTTGTTCAGCAGATATATTCTCAGTGTACCCAGAGAGAGAAATATCTGCCTCTACCTAGGATCGAACTCACAGCCTTCTGATTGTGAGGTGAGAGCTCCACCTCTAGGCCAATGCACCACTCTCTCTCTCCCTCTCCCTCTCCCTCTCTGTGTGTGTGTGTGTGTGTGTGTGTGTGTGATTTTATGCATTCTACATATTGCAGAAGGTTGGATTAGTTCACGATTTCCCAATCTCAGCAATTTAAAGATGGGTGGACTTCAACTCCCAGAATCCCCCAGACAGCAAAGCTTGACAACTCTGGCAAATGGGGTCTTAAAATGGGGTGCGACAACTGTCTTGCTTAGCAATAGAAATTTTGGGCTGAATTGCGGCCATAACTTGAGGACTACCGTATCTATAGTATTAAAAAAAAAAAAAAAATCAAGATGGAGAAAATGGGACTCGTTTAATGACTGCTGCATTTGCTTAACGACCATTGCAAAAAACCAAATATTGATGAAACTGGATGCAGTTTTAACAGCCACAACTTTACGATTGTAAGAACAACCTCGGTTCGGGTCATAAATCGAGGATAAATCGAGTCCTTGCTGATTTTGCCTCCCCCCCCCTTTTCACACTCCGTGCTTCTTTCCCTCCAGGGCTTGGGCGACATCAGCGGGGGCTGCCGTTGCAAAGTGAATGGCGTGGCCTGCCATCCGAATTGCCAGAACTGCCATTGATGGAGGAGATTCCTGAAAATCGGACTTTCCGGACAGACCCTTCGCCTGCAGAGGAAAGTCGGCGTTGTGGACGACGGCTGGAGGGGACGTTTGGACAGTTGCACAGTTCTTCTGCGGCATGACCAGTTCCTACCACGTCTGTCTTGGACAACTCGCCTCCGGCAACTGAGGTGGTGACGGGGCCAAGGAGCTCTCCTACGTCGCGGTTGGTTGAAGGGGGCGTTTTTTTCGTCCTCCACCCGTCTCTTGGTTGTGCCGAGAACTTGACCTGTTGATTGGTTTCACTCGAGAAGTTCTGCTTCGTCTTTTCCGTAGAAAGCGACGGCTGTTTTATTGTTCTCGCGTCCTTCTGCACACACACACACATTACCAGGTCCATCTTTCAAGCTCGGATCTCCATTACCGGAGTCTTGCCACTCGTTGCATTCAAACCAGACTTTTGAGTTGTGGTTTTGATTTACAAAACGAACCCACAATATTCTCCTTTTATTGGCATTACGGAGCGGGCTGCTTAGCACGCCTTCCATTTTTACTTTTGCTTTGCTCAAAGGATGCTCTGACTTTTCATTGCTCCTTTCGGTTACTTCTGTGATTTGAAGCCAAATCAGGAGCAGATGGAGCTTCGCTGTTGAGGGGGGGGAGGGTTACCTCTCCTGTATCCCCCCCCCCACCTCCCAAATAAATCTAGTTTTTGAAATTTAAGATAAAAATAGCACAGAATCTTTCCAGGAAACGTTGAAAAGCCTGCAGAACGGATCCTCAAGGCGATGGACGTCATGCTTTCCTGAGATAGGATTTCGTAGCACGCGGAGGGCTAGGAATTAAAGCAGTGGAATTGCTTAAAATTCGTCTTTTTTTTTTTTTTTTTTGAAAATAATGCACCATTTTATGAATTTATTACTTGGAAATTGTATGAGATGGTATCTGTGGAGATTCTCAAGTCACCTGGGTCCCGGTTGTCCCAAAGGCGCTTTTTCAAGAGGCAGCTGGACTTCCTTTGTTTTTCCTTGAAGACGTTTTGCTTCTCATCCAAGAAGCTTCTTCAGTTCTGAAGAAGGAAAGAAGAACTGAAGAAGCTTCTTGGATGAGGAGCAAAACGTCTTCAAGGAAAAACAAAGGAAGTCCAGCTGCCTCTTGAAAAAAGCGCCTTTGGGTGTAACAGGTGGTGTCAAAACGATGGAGAGGTTGCAGTCAGATAGTTTTGAGAAGTCTGGTGAACCAGAGATAATCTACAGCAGTGTTTCTCAAACTTGACAACTTTTAAGATTTGTGGACTTCAGCTCCCAGAATTCCATAGCCGGGCCCACAATTCTGCATGCTGACTGGGGAATTCTGGGAGTTGAAGCCCCCCCCTCAACTGAAAGTAGCCAAGATTGAGTAACACAGATTTAAAAGTGCTCCGTTGCAGCCTTTCCATTCTCAAAACTATCTAGTTTCCTTCATTTCCCTGAGATCATCCATGGCTCAATCTCACAACCGCATTGAACCCAGGTTGAGGTGCGCTGGACCGGTTTCAAGGATGCCTTGAGACGGAAGATATTGCTTCGAAATGCGACAACTTGCCACGGCTGATTTGTCGCAGCTTACCTTACCATGGCCAACTTGTGAAGGGACCTTGGAGGTCTTCTAGTCCAGCCCTCTGCTTGGGCAGGAAACCCTATACTCGTAATGGCGAACCTATGGCATGCGTGTCCGAAGCCATGTCGCCTGGCACGCATGGCATTGCCTGTTCTTCCTGGTTTCTGGCACGCATGTGCGCACGACGATCAGCTGGCCTTTTTGCATGCAGCAGTGCCGGAAATTAGAACGGCTGGTCATCCGTTTTCCTGCGTGACCATGTGCGCCGGCCAGCTGATCGTTGGGTGCGCATGCGCGCCAGAAACCCGGAAGAGTAGCTGGCTGAAACCGGAAGTTCAGTAGCTGAAACCGGAAGTTCATTTTCGGGTGTGCACATGCGCCCTGGGCAACTCCTCTTCTGGGTTGCGGCCCAGACATGAGCGCATGCTCCCTTTTTGGCACTCGGTGCCGAAAAGGTTTGCCATCACTGCTCTACACCACTTCAGACAAATGGTTATCTAGTCTCTTCTTAAAAACTTCCAGTATTGGAGCATTTATAACTTCTGGAGGCAGGTTGTTCCACTGGTTAATTGTTCTCACTGTCAGGAAGTTTCTCTTTAGTTCTAGGTTGCTTCTCTCCTTGATTAGTTTCCACCCATTGCTTTTTGTCCTGCCTTCAGGGACGTTGGAGAATAGCTTGACCCCCTCTTCATTGGGGCAGCCCCTCAAATATTGGAAGACTGCTATCATGTCTCCCCTAGTCCTTCTCTTCATTGAATCGTCGCACGCCAATACAACAATTCAATTCTTTAAACTAATTTCTAAAATGATTTTAATCTTTTCGTTCACATTTCATTTTGTCCCTTCCTTGGGCATCCTTCCTTTAATGATTCTATTCCACCGTTTCTTCGATATTAGTGTGTAATTTCTCTCTCTGTGGCGAGCTGTCGTAGACCCACTCCGCTTAGGCCACGCAGAGCAAGGAAAGAAAGAAAAAAAAAATCCCTTGATTTAAAGAGTTCCGGCATCCTCCTTGCAAACGGCTTTAGTAAGTTAA
Organism: Pituophis catenifer annectens; assembly: GCF_029215685.1. Lineage (NCBI taxonomy): Eukaryota > Metazoa > Chordata > Lepidosauria > Squamata > Colubridae > Pituophis > Pituophis catenifer. Next base: position 213,287,109 of record NW_027256883.1, on the reverse strand, counting down.
TACCGCATTTATTTAATGTACACAATTACAAGCCCTGTACAAATCTACAAGTTACATTACGTACATGAGTATACAAAAGAGCCACGCTGCCCAGGATGCACGACCGAAAGGCTGTTGCAATCCACGTTTTTCTACGCTGAACTCAACCTCTGGGCTCCGTTACCTGTCTGCCCACACAGAAGGGTGAAAGTTAAGGGATGCAACAGGTGAGTGAGATGCTCTGGACAGGTGGGCACATTAATTTTGTGGGGATTTCAGGGCTGCCCGGGATTGTGTGAAAGTGGAAAGATGCCATCAGTTGGCGTTCACGGCAAAGGCTGCCTCTTGCTTCATTTATGAGAAGCAGTAAGGAAACTTCCCAGCAGCAATGGGGTCCCGGTAAATCCCACCGGTGGGGCAGGCTCATTTCTCAGCGATGGCTGTCCTTACTTCTCCGACAGAAGTGCAAATAACCAGCAAAATCCCAGGCTAATTTTTCTAGGCTGCAGTGCAAACTCCAAATTATTTCTACTTAGTTTTCCCCGTTCGCTCCTCGATAATGCTCGTTTTCTATGGATAGGACTCCGGATGTCGGTAGGAAGGAAAGGACTCAAGCCTTCACACAATCTGTCAAAAATCAAGGTTCTGCTGACCGACGCTGAACCGAGGACCTCGCTCCGTGTTTGTGAGGTCCCTAAGGGGGCGTGTGCCAGTGCACCGTCATGTCTTATTGTCCCTGCCACATTTTGATTTTCTTTGTCTGAATTCCTACTTTTTGCTGGACGAATAAAATAAAATAAGTGCTCGGGACGGTTCTTAGGAAATACGATGAAGCGGAACTTCTCTTTCGGAGCACTGCGTATTTCCCGTGGTTAGAAATCAAAAGTTTAAGGGCTCAATTTTTCCTCAGCTAAATTGGCCAGATCCGAAGACGCGGAAGAAAATAACTCTTAAACGAAAGAGACATCAGACAACCCACCCCAAAAATTGAGAGAGCACTTTCCTGCCTTAAGTTAATTCTCCATTAAAAGCCTGTTCCTTTCTTTTAGAAATTATTTTTGTAAAGTGCTTTTTTTAAAAAACAAAAAATGAGGTTAGGAATTTCTTAGCGTTCTTTGCGGTTTTTCCTCTCCTGTTTTGTCACTGCTGCTCGGATGGCACCACCCTGCTTCTTATGATACGACACCGGGGTGTTTGATCCAAATTGTTGGGGGAAAGGTCTACCCATGCTCCCCTCCGCCTTCGGAGGGATGGTTACAGTCCAAAACGCGTTATCGAAAAACGTTGGGTGACCCTCCCTGGTCCGTCTAACTCTAGAAATATCTCAATGACTACTTCAACTTCAAGGCAAAAGCAGAGGCTGGAAGTCCAACCAGCTTCTTGGGTTAAAGTGGTCTTTGGAACCACGCGCAAAGCACGATCCAAACCCCTTGGAGAAAAGGCACGGACTTTCTGGCACCAGCCCTGAGCTCGTCTGGAAGAGAAGGTCCATAAGCATATGAGAAGGACAACTTGGGGGTGTAGTGGGTTGCTTCTCCTCCAGAAGAAGCCATACGTCTCGGCACAGAGGAGAATTCAATGCAACTGTTTTTAAAGAAAAACACACAGAGGTGAAGTCTAGACCAGGGGTCTCCAACCTTGGCAACTTTAAGACTTGTAGACTTCAACTCCTAGAGTTCCTCAGCCAGGAACTCTGGGAGTTGAAGTCCACAAATCTTAAAGTTGCCAAGGTTGGAGATCCCTCGTCTAGATGCTTCCAGGAGGCGGCTCTTGACATTTTCTGGAAGCTGTGGTTTCTGAACGACATCTTGAGTTCAGCCTGAAGAACGTGGCAGGACTCTTTGTTTGTTCACCTCAATACCAAGCCCTACTCTTGGATCGATGCAATGTTCAAAGTTGTCAAAGCGAACAGTCCTTGGCTCAGGGATCGAGAGGGCTTGGTTCTTATCTTCTGCTCGGTCGCTTCCAAGATAGCCAAGAAACTCGTCCATCAAAGGTAGCGAAAGTTGGGTAAGGACACTTGTGAGAGAGGCTTCTGTAGTGTGTGTGTGTGTGGGGGGGGAGGATTGTGGATTATGGATTAAGTGAACCTCCTTGTTGAGAATTCGTCATGCAGTTAAAGAAAAGTTCTAATTTTTTTCGTCGGGGGAAGGTTCCTTTGTATCCCCCTTCAAACAGGGTGATCTGGTTTTGATCTTTTTTTCCGGATGGCAACCAGATCAAGTTTGAAAGTCCGAAGATGATCTATTCGAAGGGTGTCCGACCTCGGCCATTTTTAAGATTTGTGGAACTTCGACTCCCAGAATACTTCAAAGTCTAAAACCAAAAGTTGCCAAATTGCTGATCTATTCTGTGCGTTTAACAAAACTTCTTTTCCTGCTGTTTTCCTTTCCGGCTAACGCGAAATATCGAATATCAAAACATCGAAACGAGAACCAGCGAGAATCCAGTCCTGCCGTTGGCAACCGCCAAGAAACTATCTCCTTCCATTTTTGGTTAAGACAGGCAACCAGAATTGCTTGGAGAAATTCTCAAGATCCCCAAGCCGGTTGTCTCTCCTTCGGATAAAATTGTAGGAACAACAGTTTTTCCCCCGAACGGCTGCACTGAGACTTCTCTGTTCATCCGGAGGACAGAAGGGGGGTCTTCGTGGAGAAGAGTTGCCCCTTAGCTGGCCAGAAGAGCGAGCAGAAATTGAGACCACCCAGCCTGTAGCAGCCCAAGGCAACGGTCCCCTCTTCACGGCGGAAGGTTGCTTTGCAGAAGGGAACGGATTCAGGGCTGCTGGCCTCAAAACTCGGCTTGTCTTCCGCCGAGATGGTTTTCAGCTCACGGAGAGCAGGAGATGAGAAAGGACGTTCCTTCTGTCCTTCAGCCTTAGGGGAAGATCTGGAGTTCGAATTTGGGGGCCCATTCGAGGGCGCTCTTGACCACCGCCACGGCGGCCGCCCCCAGCGCCACCGTCAGCCCCATCACGGCCAGCTTGACGAAGCGGTTGGTCCTGGGTTTGGTCGCTAAGAGGGACTTGGCTCTTTCCTCTGCCCGGAGTTGTTCTCGGAAGCGCTGGCGGAGGATGGTGTCCGGCTGTTGCTGGGATGAAGCCAGCTCAAAGTCTTTGAAGGTGGAAACCGCCGTTCTGCAAGGGGGAGGGGGGAGAAGAAAAAAGAAGGGAGGGACTTCAGTTGTGAAATACAGCTGGTCCTCGACTTACAACCGTTCGCTTAGTGAACATTCGAAGTTACAATGGCACTGAAAAGGGGGCTCGTCTCCTTTTCCCTCCCCACTGCTTTTCCATTTTCTTTTGTATTTTATAATATTTTATAACGCAATAAAAAATGTTAAAACCTGAAAAAAGGGACTTGGTAGGACCGTGTCTCACACATACGACCGTTGCAGCAGCCCTGTGATCACGGGATCAAAATTCGGATGCCTGGCCACTGATTCGTATTTATGACAGTTGGAGCGGCCTGGGGGTTACGCAATCCCCTTTTGCGACCTTCGGACGAAGTCAATGGAGGAAGCCGGATTCTCTTAATAACGGGGTTGATAACTCGACAACCGTGGCGATTCACTTAACAACGGTGGCAAGGAAGATAAGTTGCAAATTGGAGGAGAACTCACTTAACAAATGTCTCAGTTAGCAACGGAAATTTTGGGCTCCATTGTGATACAAGTGCGCCAACTGATTCTTTATAGTTAGGGATGAATGAAAAGAAAATTAATAAAATTGTTCCCAAGGAGAAATGGACATTGGTGATCATCTATTCATGATAAACTCTCTTTTTATATTTTTTATTTTTGGGAAGCCGCCTATACAGGTAGTCCTCGACTTACAACAGTTTGTTTTAAGTGACCAAAGTTGCCACAGCACTGAAAAATTGACTTATGACCGTTTTCACACTTATGACCGTTTTCACACTTATGACCGTTGTAGCATTTCCCAGGGTTATGTGATTTACATTCAGACCCTTGGCAACTGACTGACATTTATGACAGTTGCAGTGTCCCGGGGTCACATGAGCCCTTTTTGTGACCTGACAAGCAAAGTCAATGGGAAAAGCCAGATCCTCTTAACAACCGTGTCGCTCATTTAACAACTGTGGTGATTCACTTGAGGAAAGAAAGGTTGGGAAAAGGGGCAAAACCCACTTAGCAACTGTCTTGCTTAGCAACGGAAATGCTGGGGCTCCACTGGGGTCGTAAGTCGAGGACCGCCTGTATTAGGGAGTTTTGCTTCCCCTCTTTTCTCCTGGCAGGAATTCTTTCTTTCCTTATGTCAGGTTATGTAGATTTAATAGCTGTAAGCTGATGGAAGGTTGTAAGCGGAGGCAACTGTAAGCTGATGCAATAGGAATGAGGCAGCAGGGTTACTGCCACTTTAAGAAGCTGGGCAGAAGCTGCCTATATAAGGGAAGCCATTAGAGGGTGTTTTCTTCTCCTCACGTTCTCTCTCGTCGGGATCTCATTGCTCTCTCTGTGTCAGTACCCTGTTTTCCCCAAAATAAGACATCCCTTGATAATAAGCCCGATCAGGCTTTTGAGCGCATGACAATAAGGCCAAGCGCTTATTTCAGGGTTCAAAAAAATATAAGACAGGGCCTTATTTTCGGGGAAACACAGTATCTTTCTGTCCATCCATCCATCCATCCATCCATCCATCCATCCATCCATCCACCCACCCACCCACCCACCCACCCACCTACCTACCTACCTACCTACCTACCTACCTCTACCTAACTACGTCTGTCTGTCTGTCTGTCTGTCTGTCTCTCTCTCTCTACCTACCTACCTACCTACCCTGTTTCCCCCCAAATAAGACATCCCTTGATAATAAGCCCAATTGGGCTTTTGAGCGCATGGCAATAAGGCCAAGCGCTTATTTCAGGGTTCAAAAAAATATAAGACAGGGCCTTATTTTCGGGGAAACACAGTATCTCTCCGTCCATCCATCCATCCATCCATCCATCCATCCACCTACCTACCTATCTACCTACCTACCTCTACCTAACTACATCTGTCTGTCTCTCTCTCTGTCTCTCTGTCTCTCTGTCTCTCTGTCTGTCTATCTATCTATCTATCTATCTATCTATCTATCTATCTATCTATCTATCTATCTATCTATCTACCCTGTTTTCCCCAAAATAAGACCTCCCCTGATAATAAGCCCAATCGGGCTTTTGAGCGCATGGCAATAAGGCCAAGCGCTTATTTCAGGGTTCAAAAAAATATAAGACAGGGTCTTATTTTCGGGGAAACACGGTAGCTGTATGATAAGGTATATATTTAGCTGTAGATAAAACCACTGTTAATTATCTAAAGCAGGGTTCACCAACCTTTCGGACCTCAGGGACCCACTAAATTCATAATTTTAAATCCCGTGGACCACTAATACGAATTTTTTAAAAAGATAAGTAGTATTTAGTGCAATCTAAAAAATGCAAAGTTTTTCTGCGGACCACCAAAATTTTCTCGCAGACCACCAGTGGTCCACGGATCACCGGTTGATGGCCACTGATCTAGAGACTGTGTGTGCTGTGTGCTGTGTTTTGGCTCCTGGGTTTATCTCATAATACTAGTCACGCTGCCTAAACTAAACCTTATATTTTTTGCACAGTTGAGGAACTGAAGGTGGACCCTGAACCAAGCTTGAGTCTTGCCACTCCTGATCCTTCTGGAATGGCTCCTGTATAGAACCTTCTAGAAATGGGCGGATTGTTTTGAAGGTCAAAGCCCACTCCCTTCCTCTCTCTCTGCACTCTACAAGGGCGAGTAATACAGATACAGGAACTGTATGCCACAAAGGTCTAACCAAGGATGGTGGCATGGAGCCCAGTGGCAGGATTCAGCCGGTTCGGGCGACTGGTTGTTAAATTGCTGACCCCTTCCAGGAGTCCCCACGCGCCCCGTTTTGGCTCCCAGGTAAGTGCAGGGAGGCCTCCTAGGCCCAAAACGGGGACCTGGGGAGGGGGGCGCCGCACCCCCCTGCAGCTCATTTTTGCTCCAGGAGGCTGCAAGGAGGCCTCCTAGGCCCAAAACGGGGAGTGGGAGGAGATGGAGTGTTTCCCACCCCCCGCGGCCCTTTTTTGCTCCCAGGGGGGTGCAGGAGGCCAAGTGCTGCCTGTCAAACCCCCTGGCCACGCCCACCATGGCCACGCCCACCCAGCCAGTCATTAGGGCAGCGAACCGGTTGTTAAATTATTCAAATCCCACCACTGGTGGAGCCCGTCTGGCCAAAGAAACCCCCCAGGGAAGGAGGCCTCTCTTCACCTCTCGGCTTGTTGCTGAGCAGCTTCCTGGGCGAGCTTCGAAGGCGGGAACTGAACGAAAAGATCCCCGGCCCGACTGATGAGCATCTCGTAAGGGAGGTCCTGGGGGATCTGGGACAGCAGGTGGTGGACGGAAGCCATGTCGCAGTCGCAGGCCAGAACCTCCGGGGCCCGATGGAGCACGATCTGCAAAGGGAAGCAACAAAAAGAAGAACTCAGCTCGGCCGACTGGCAGTGCCGACGACGTTTCCCCCTTCCGGGTTTTGTGATGACGAGGAGGTCAAAGGCTCCCACCGAAGCCTTTCCAAACTTTTCTTCCCTTGAGTTAGATTTGGAGAGGGGTGGGGGAGAATTGTACACCACCCCAACCAGTTGGAAGTGGTGTGTCTTATAAGGGAAGGGAAAAAGAAGGGAAGGGAGGAAAGCGTAATGGAGAAGAGGAAGGCGGAGGAGGAAGGGAGGAGGAAGGAAACAAAAAAAGGAGAGGGGGGAGGGCGGGAAGGGAGGAAGGAAACAGAAAAAAGGAGAAGGGTGGAAAGGGAAGGAGGGAAGAAAGGAGGGAAACAGGAAAAAGAGGAAGAAAAGGGAAGGAAGGAGGGAAACAGGAAAAAGGAGAGGGAGAAAAGGGAAGGAAAGGGAAAAAGGAAAAAGGAGAGGAAGAAAAGGGAAGGAAGGAGGGAAACAGGAAAAAGGAGAGAAAAGGGAAGGAAGGAGGGAAACAGGAAAAAGGAGAGGAAGAAAAGGGAAGGAAGGGAAACAGGAAAAAGGAGAGGGAGAAAAGGAAGGAAGGAGGGAAACAGGAAAAAGGAGAGGGAGGGAGGAAAAGGGAGGGGGAGGAGAGAAGAAAAGGAGGGAGGAAGGAAACAAAAAAGGAAAGGGGAGGGGAGGGGAGGGAAGAAAGGGAGGGAGGGAGGAAAAAACAGGAAAAAGGGAGGAAAGGGAAGGAGGGAAGGGTGGAGGGGATTGAGTGGAAAGGGAAGGGAGATTTTGAGGAAGGAGGGAAGGAAGGAGAGGAAGATGAGGAAAAGGAGGGAGGGCGGGAAGGAAGGAAAGTGGAGGAGTGGAAAGAGAAGGGAAGGGAGATCTTGATGAGGAGGGAGGAAGGAAAGGAGAGAAGGAAGGAGAGAAAGACAGGGGAAAGAGAAGGGAAATCATGAGTCAGATGACGTTGTTGCTCCTGCTCCTGGTTAGCCCCTCTGGGGGTCACAGGACCGGAAAGCAACATGGATCCCCTTCAGAATGGCTCTCCTCTTCCTTTCCCCATCCATGATTGGCCCACCCCGCGTTCCCTGCGGAAACACCCACCACTGCCGCAAAGTAGATGGGCATCAGCGGGTGACAGGCGAGGAAGAAGTCGTATAACCGCACCACGTGCTTGAAGTCAGACAGGACGTGTCCAAACCAGGTGATCAGCCAGCTGAGGGCGAAGATGGTCCCCACCTCGGCTCTGTGCAAAAAAAAAAAAAAAGAGGAAAAAATGTTTAATATGTAAACATATTAAATATCTGTATCCACTCAGCAAATAGTTCGGACCGTTTTCCTCTCTTCAGAGTGTAGACAAATTCTTCTCCTTCAAGGAAAACACAAATGGAGCCCAAAAAGAAGGTACCAGATGGATCCCCAGCTTTTCCCCAATCAGAATAGATGGGGAAGGGATCTTGGAGATCTTCTAGTCCACCCCACTGCTGAAGCAGGAGACCCTCTACCGTTTCAAATGGCTGCCCAATCTCTTCTTGAAAACCTCCAATGATGAAGCAACCACAGCTTCTGGTGGCAAGCTGTTCCACTGGTTAATTGTCCTCACTGTTAGGAAATTTCCCCTTAGTTCTAGGTTGCTTCTCTCCTTGATGAGTTTCCATCCGTCGCTTCTTGTCCTGCCCTCAGGTGCTTTGGAGAATAGCTTGACTCCCTCTTCTTTGGGGCAGCCCCTCAAATAGGTCTGACAAGGTGGCGCAGTGGCTAAGACACTGAGCTTGTCGGTAAGAAAGGTCGGCAGTTCGGTGGTTCGAATCCCTAGTACAGGTCTGCGTGAGCAGGGGGTTGGACTAGATGACCTCCAAGGTTCCTTCCCTGCTATCATGTCACCCCTAGTTCTTTTTTCCTGTAGACTAGCCAGACCCAATTCCTGCAACTGTACTTCATATGTCTATGGAGATTCTCAGCCATCCAGGTCATGGTTGTCCCAAAGGTGCTTTTTCAAGAGGCAACTGGACTTTCTGTTTTTTTCTTTGAAGAAGCTTCTTGGATGAGAAGTGAAACGTCTTCAAAGAAAAACAAGAAAGTTCAGTTGCCTCTTGAAAAAAAAAGTACCTTTGGGACTTTCTTCATATGTTTTTTGTTTCCAGGCCTTTAATCCTCTTAGTTGCTCTCCTCTGCACTTTTTCCAAACGCTCAACCTCTTTTTTTTGTAATGTGGGGACCAAAAGTGGATGCAGGATTCCAGCTGTGGCCTTACTAAGGCTTTACAAAGCGGTACTAATACTTCACCTGATTTTGATTCTACGCCTCTGTTGATACAATCAAGGATTTTATCAGCTCTTTTGGCTACTGATCTATCTTTCCTTCCTTCCTTCCTTCCTTCCTTCCTTCCTTCCTTCCTTCCTTCCTTCCTTCCTTCCTTTTCTTTACTTCCTTCCTTCCTTCCTTCCTTCTCTCTCTCTTTCTTTTCTTTCTTCTCCTCCTTCTCCTTCTTCCCCCTCCTTTCTCTTTCTTTTTGGCTGCTCAGTTGCTCTCCTCTGAACTTTTTCCAAACTCTCAACCTCTTTTTTTTTGTAATGTGGGGACCAAAAGTGGATGCAGGATTCCAGCTGTGGCCTTACTAAGGCTTTACAAAGCGGTACTGATACTTCACGTGATTTTGATTCTACGCCTCTGTTGATACAATCAAGGATATTATCAGCTCTTTTGGCTACTGATCTATCTTTCCTTCCTTCCTTCCTTCCTTCCTTCCTTCCTTCCTTCCTTCCTTCCTTCCTTCCTTCTCTCTCTTTCTTTTCTTTCTTCTCCTCCTTCTCCTTCTTCCCCCTCCTTTCTCTTTCTTTTTGGCTGCTCAGTTGCTCTCCTCTGAACTTTTTCCAAACTCTCAACCTCTTTTTTTTTGTAATGTGGGGACCAAAAGTGGATGCAGGATTCCAGCTGTGGCCTTACTAAGGCTTTACAAAGCGGTACTGATACTTCACGTGATTTTGATTCTACGCCTCTGTTTATACAACCAAGGATCGCATTGGCTTTTTTGGCTGCTGCTGCACATGGCTGGCTCATGTTTAAGTGATTGTCCACTAGGACTCCAAGGTCCCTCTCACAGTGACTGTTTTTGAGAGAATTTTGGGGTTAAATTCTTGAGTGGGGGAACTCCATGAGGAGTCATAGGAGCTTCTTGCTTAATTCAAAATGCTACCATTGATACAGATTAAATGCCTCCTTACAAGTGATCCTCGAATTATGACCACAATGGAGCGCAAAATTTCCACGGCTAAGCGAGGCAGCCCTTAAATGAGTTTTGCCCTGTTTTACAACCTTTCTGGCCACAGTTGTTAAGCGAATCACTTGCAGTTAAGTGAATCACACAGTTGTTAAGCGAATCTGACTTTTCCCATTGACTTTGCTTGTCAGAAGCCGGCTAGGAAGATTATAAATGGTGATTGTATGACAAGGAAGGAAGGAAGGGAGGGAGGGGGGAGGGGAGGGAAGGAAGGAAATAAGGAAGGGAAGGGAAAGAGTGAGAAAGAAAGGAAGGAAGGAGGGAAGGAAGGAAGGAGAGGGAGGGAAGGAGGGAGAGGGAGGGAGGAAGGAAAGGAAAGGAAGGAAAGAAGAAACGAAAGAGGAAAGGGAGGGAAGGAAGTGAGGAAGGAAGGAAGGAAAGGAGGAAGGAAAGGAAGGAAGGAAATAAGGAAGGGAAGGGAAAGTGAGAAAGAAAGGAAGGAAAGAGGGAGGGAGGGAAGGAAGGAAAGGGAGGGAGGGAGGAAGGAAGAAACGAAAAAGGGAAGGGAGGGAAGGAAGGAAGCGAAGAAGGAAGGAAGGAAAGGAAGGAAGGGAATAAGGAAGGGAAGGGAAAGAGTGAGGAAGAAAGAAAGAGAAAGAAAGAAAAAGGAAGGAAGGAAGGAAGAGGGGAGGGAAGGGACAGACGGAAGGAAAGAAGGAAAGGAAGGAAGTAAGGAAAGAAGGAGAGAGGGAGGGAGGGAGGTGGGTAGGTGGAGGGGGAAGGAGAGGGAAGGGAAGAGCTCCCAATGAAAATGATGTGTTAACATTCTGCAACTGTCTTAAATAACATACTAAGTTGCTGAGCACCCAAATTTTGATTTTGTGAACATGCGGATGCTACGACAGTTGTGTGAAAACTGTTCATAAGTCACTGTTTTCAGTGCTGTTCTAACTCTGAATAGTCACTAAACAAAGGATTGTAAAATGAGGACTACCTGAACTTGAAAAAAAAAACAAAAAACAAATCCTAAAACTTAAGAATACCTTTGCATGAAATCGTGGAGATCTGGATTCACTTGGTCTATGATGGGCATCAGATAATTTAAAATGTGCCTGGTGTTTTCCATGGTTGGGTCCATAAAATCCCTGCAACCAGGAAAGGATTAGCAAAAAGTTAGAATGCAACAAGGGTGAAGCGCACGCGCACATATACAAACCATGAACATCCTGCAATATCACAGGGACAACACAAACGGACACAAATACAAGTGAGGCAAACTGCAATCCGAGAAATATTCGTGTTTATTATACTCCACAAAGGATGTTTAGGAAAAGCTGACAGTCGGCAATTTTCTCTAACATCCTGGAAGGGAGGTGGAGCCATCATTTGGGTGAGTTTCAGGGGTGAAATGCTCCCGGTTCGGACCGGCTCTGGTAGCGATGGAGGCGGGGGGGTTCGGAGAACCGGTAGCAAAAATCCCTGCCCCCCCCATGCCCAGCTGAGCCATGCAATCATCAGAGGCTTTTTTTTTTTTTTACTTTTAAAAGCATTTTTTTTTCCGGCCAAAAAAATGCTTTTAAAAGTAAAAAAAAAAAAAAAAAAGCCTCTGAAGATCGCAAGGCTCAGCTGGGATCGTCAGAGGCTTTTAAAAGCATTTTTTTCTACAACCTTTTCGGCCGAAGAGGTTGTACAAAAAAATGCTTTTAAAAGCCTCTGACGATCCCAGCTGAGTTGCCTGATCATCAGAAGCTTTTCTTTTCTTTTAAAAGCATTTTTTTTTTGCTTTTAAAAGAAAAAAAAAGCCTCTGATGATCAGGCAACTCAGCTGGGATCGTCAGAGGCTTTTAAAAGCATTTTTTAACAACTTCTTTTGCCGAAGAGGTTGTAGAAAAAATGCTTTTAAAAGTAAAAAAAAAAAGTTGGCCATCTCCCCCCCATCACATTACCCACCCCCACCCCCACCAAGCTACAGCCACAGAACCGGTAGTAACAAATTTTACGTTTCACCACTGGTGTGTTGTCCTGTGTTTGGTTTAAACATCAGAAGTTTGTTCATTTCATTTGGGGGGCAGGAATTTAGGGTTAAAGATGCGGGCAAGACGTGGGAAATAAGACACCCAAAATGTGCCATGTAAAGTGTTTGGATGTGTTATATGTGAAGTGCACCAATAGGGAATGTTGTGTTGCAATGAAGGAAATATCTTCTGGATTTTAAGCAGGGTGGATAAAAATCAATGATTTTTTAAAAAAAAATAAAAAAAAAATCAGATTTTTTTTTATTTAAATCGGATTTTTTTTATTTTTATCGAATTTATTTTAATAAAAAACTTTTGGGATAAAAATCTATCGTAAGATAGTTTTCTATTTAAGATACATAAATAATTTTGTTGATTCAGCATGAAACGGAGCTGAGTTATGTAGCAGGAGGCTGTATATTCTGCAACGCTGGGACTATCGGTGAGTCAACGGTGGGTCAAAGGAGTAGCAGAGATGACAGTTGCTCTTTAAAAATTATGATTTAAATTGACTTGATTTAAATCAAGCCTTTTAACTAGTGATTTAAATCATGATTTTAATTGTGACTTAAATCAACTCGATTTAAATCAAATCCATCCTGATTTTAAGTACAGCACAAGGAGTCCTCGCCTTACGACTGCAAATGGAGCAGGGGCAGGTTTCAAAAGCCGTTGCTACCGGTTCGCTCGTGGGCGCTCACGCGCGCAACGCTTCTGCGCGTGCATGGAAGCATCCGGGCGGATGGGCGGAGCTGCCCACCGATTCGCCCAATCCGGGATGAACCGGTAGCAACCCACCACTGAAATGGAGCCCAAAAATTTACATTGCTAAATGAGACGTTTGCTAAGGGAGTTTTGCCCCGTTTTACGACCTTTCTGGCCACAACTGCGGAGTGAATCACAACTGCGGTTGATAAGTGAGTCACCCGGTTGTTAAGTGAATCTGGCTTCCCCATTGACTTTAATTGTCAGAGGGTCGCAAAAGGGGATCGCGTGACCCTGGGATACTGCGACCGTCATAAATGTGAAACCAGTTTGCCAAACGTCTGGATTTTGATCACCTGATCGTGGGGATGTTTACAAAAGTTGGAGCTGTGGAAAAATGGTCGTAAGTCACTTTTTCCAGTGGCGTTGTAACTTCAAACGGTCACTAAACGAATTGTTGTAAGTCGAGGACTATATGTATTCACGTTGACATTAATGCAAGAGCTACCTCTAGGCCAGGGGTCGGCAACCTTAAACACTCAAAGAGCCACAAAGGTCCTAACCGGAAGCCCCCCCTTCGATTCTGGAGCCAACCGGAAGTCCGGTTCCCGCACCATAGAGTCTCCTCCTAGCATGGCGTCCTTTTTCCTTTGCTGACTGGAAGTCCAGTTTTCCCACCATAGAGTCTCCTCCTAGCCCGGCATCCTTTTTCCTCTACCTGTCCTAACCGAAAGCCCTATCAATTGTGGAGCCGACCAGCAACTGTTGTGGCTCCGTTACCTGAGCCTGTGTCATCGGCAGGAGAGGACTCCGAGAGTGAAGAAGGGGAGTTAGCAAGGCCTCCCTCTCCAGGACCCTCCTCTCTGGCAATGCCTTCGGTGTCCGCCAAAGGGCAAGAGATAGGGCCGGGGCCAAGCACATCCACGCAGCCACAGGTGGACAGTGATGAGGGTAATGAGTCTTGGCTGGATCCACGCCAGCGTCGCAGAGATAAGCGCGCGCAACAGAAGAAAAGGCGTGCCCGAGATTAGGCTGAGTCACTGGACCACACCCCACAGGGTATAAAAGGGAGCGTGGTGGCCAGTCAAACCTTGTGACGAACAAAGCTGAAAGCTTCCACGCCATTCTGCATTTCCGACTGGAAAGACCGCCTCTTGCCATAGAGTCTCTTCCTGGAACGCCGTGCTTCCTCCCGAAGCAGAAGCTCCTCTCAAAATTGTGGCGCCAACCAGCAACGGGGAGCCGCAGCAAAGGGATGAAAGAGCCACATGCGGCTCCAGAGCCGCGGGTTGCCGACCCCTGCTCTAGACCCATAAACAACTACAGATATTTCAATAAATTACAGCAGTATTTCTCAAACTTGGCCGCTTGAAGATGGGTGGACTTCAACTCCCAGAATTCCCCAGCCAGCCTGGAATTCTGGGAGTTGAAGTCCACCCATCGTCGAGCGGACAAGGTTGAGAAACGCTGGGAGATTAAAATACCTGAGGTGATGCGTTGAGAGTTTTTCCACCAGGGTGGCGGCCAACCTCTCCCCCACCACGAGAAGGAAGGTGACCACAATGTCATGGTATCCCTGGTAATAATGGAGTTGTGTGTTGCGTTGCAGAACCTGCAGGATGCAGTCTATCAGCTCTTCCTGGAGACCCTCTCTCTGCTCATCGGGCATGTCTAGAAAGAAGGGGAGAGAGGAAGAGTGAACGAAGCAACGGCCGAAGGAAACGATGCTTACCTGAATCCTGTTCTCACAAAGAACCACTAAGCTAGGATGGACAATCGATAGGTAATTCTCGACTTACAACTATTCGTTTAGTGACTCGTTCCAAGTTATAACGGTGCTGAAAAAAGGGGCTTAGGACCGTCTTTCACACTTACGACCTGTTGAGGAATTCGCAGAGCAACCCTTGAGTAGCAAGAGTGTGCACATGAAAAGCAATTGAAAGTAGTTAGGAAATAACACAGATACGCTGAGTTGTGTTTACTTTCAGGAAATAGTAATAAGGCACAGTCCAATAAAAAGTCCAGGTCGTTCACATATAAAGCAGTAGATAGTAAAACAATAGTCCAGGGATAATCCAATAAACAAAGTCTTCTTACCAGTCGTCATAGTCATTCACAATAAACAGTTCTTCTGGATTTGCAAACAGTAGCATACAGAGATATCAGAGAGCAAAAACAGCAAAGATATCAGCAAAGAGAAACCAATCATGTTTCTAGCTCCCTTTTAAGGACATTGGCTACAGAGCTAACCAATCAGGACACAGTATGATGCAATACAGCAGTCTTAAAGCTATATTTATGGTTTATATATTGCCAACCCAACAAGTTAGGTAATAATCATTTCCTAACATGACCGTTCCAGCATCCCCGTGGTCACGTAATTTACATTTAGATGCTTGACAAGCGGCTCGCATTTATGACGCTCACGCGATCCCCTTTTGTGACCTTCTTATATAAGCAACGTCAACAGGGAAGTCGGGTTCACTTAAGAACCGTGTTACTAACTTAAGAACTTCTGTGCTTCGCTTAACAACGGTGGCAAGAAAGGTGTAGTGGCCTGCCAGCTGCCAGTGGAGCTGGCGGCAGACTCGGACGATGAGGAGGTTGGGAAGGAACTTGGGCCAGCTCTGGAGCCTGGGGAAGGCTCTGATGGATGCTCTGCATCGGACGCAGAGATAGAGCCAGGGCCGTCCAACATTTCCCAGCCACCGGAGAGGCAGCTGCCTTTGGAGGCTGAGATGAGTGAGGAGGAAGAACAGCTGGGGCCTGTTCCAGATGAACGTATGCGCAGAGCAGTTAGGAGAGGTGAGCAACGGAGGACAAGGAGTCGACTCGGGAAGCAAAGGCACACGTGGATGCTGAATGGCCCCTCCCTGGCTGGGGAATAAATCAAAGGAAAGGGGAGTGGTGGTCGTAGGAGACAACCGTTCGTATTTCTGAAGATTTTGCTCATCGTGTTTCGTGCCACAGAGACTGCTTGCCAGAACTTAATTTTCAGCCTTTCAGCTTGCAATTATCGCAAGGAACTGATAAGGTCTGTACTGCAGTTAACTCCTTGAAGGTCTGTTGCCTGGACTTTTTGGTGGGTGAATGCCATTAATTCACAAGAAGTATATAAAGAAGGGTTTTTCGTGACCAGGAGTCTGTTTCTTGCTTCTGCAAAGGCTGGGTCAGAACAAAAGGCTGTAAAATGAGGCAAAACTCACTTTTTTATTTTTTTTATTTTTTTAAAATTTGATTTATATGCTGCCCTTCTCCGGAGACTCAGGGCAGCTTACAAGGCGTTAAGCAATAGCCTTCATCCTTTTGCATATTTATACAAAGTCAGCTTATTGCCCCCACAAACTGGGTCCTCAATTTACCTACCTTAGAAAGGATGGAAGGCTGAGTCGACCTTGAGCCTGGTGAGATTTGAACTCGCAGTAATTGCAGGCAGTTGGATGTTAAATGCTGCTTTAATAGGAGGCATTAGCCTCCTACGCCACTCAGGCTCCTTGACAAATGTCTCGCTTTAACCACAGAAATTTGGGGCTCCCTTGCAGTCGTAACTGGAGGGCTACCTGTATTATATTTTATAATCAGGCTCCTAAACTTTTCAGCTCCTACCCAGCACCTTGGGCTGCTAGATCGATTCCCGATCTAACGAGAAACAAATGCAGGAACTTACCGGTAGGTCTTTTCAGGGGTGGGTTCTAAATTTTTTTTTACTACCGGTTCTGTGGGCGTGGCTTATTTTGTGGGTGTGGCTTGGTGGGGGGGGGGTAATGTCACTGGGTGGCATGGCCAACTTTTTTTTTTTCCTTTTAAAAGCATTTTTTCTACAACCTTAAGAGGTTGCAGAAAACAATGCTTTGAAAAGCCTCTGACGATCTCAGCTGAGCTGGGGGATCATCAGTGGCTTTTTTTTTTTACTTTTAAAAACATTTTTCGGCCCAAGTGGTTGTAGAAAAAATGCTTTTAAAAGTTAAAAAAAAAAAAGTCTGGTTTGGGGGCATGACCAGCCAGGTTTTTTTTTTTTAATCAATAAGTTTATTTCCATTTTTTAAAAACCATTTCTTTACATATATACATACAAAGTTATTGCGACGAACGTACACAAATATGCGCCTATACAATTTAAATCACTGATAAGATCCATTTCATTTCCCCCTCTTTTCTTTCACCCAAATATACCATAGGTTCCAACATCCGTAATACTCAGAGTCTTTTTGGTTCCTAAGTAATTTTGTTAACCGATCGGCCTCTGCGCATTCTGAAATTTTCCAAATCAGTTTATTCTCTGTGGGTATTATTTCATTTTTCCACTCTTGTGCGTATAATATCCTAACTGCAGTAGTAATGTGGAGGATCAAGTACCATTTTTCCTTATTTTATCTGGTTTCGTTCCCAATAAAAAAACTTTTGGTTTCAGCTCTATATTATAACTTGTAATTTCCACTATCCAGTTCCGGACCTTGGACTAATATTTGCCTGCTTTAGGGCAGGTGACCAGCCAATGTTATTACCGGTTCTCGGAACTACTACAAATTTTTACTACCGGTTCTTGCGAACCGGTGCGAACCGGGAGCAACCCACCACTGGTTCTTTTCCTACCGCAGGGGCTTTCCAAAAATCTCAGTCCAATTTGAAGCACTACAGGTAGTTCTCAATTTACAACAGTTCATTTAGTGAAAGATGTGACTTACGACCGTCAAGAGTTACGACCTTTGCCGGATTCCCCCAAGGTCACACGATCAAAAATTCAGACGCTTGGCAACCGCTTCACATTCATGACGGCTGCAGTGTCCCGGGGTCATGCGATCCCCATTTTGTGACCTCCTGAGAAGCAAAGCCAACGGGGTGGGTGGGTGGGTGGGAGCCAGACTCACTTAAGAACCGTGTGCCTAACTTAAGAACTTCTGTGCTTTGCTTCACAACTGTGGCAAGAAAGGCTGAAAAATGGGAGGCAAAACCCCACTTAACAAGCATCTCACTTAGCAACAGAAATGTTGGGCTCAATGGTGGTCTTAAATTGAGGACAACCCATACTGACCTGGGCTGTGGGAGTCAGTAACTGAATGGCATGGTAAGAAGTATTAATTTAAGACCGGTGGCAGCATGTTACAATGTGGAGCTCAAACCAACACTCTGTTGGCCAAGAGGAAGCACCAGGCAGATCCACCGGGAAAAGGCTCTCTAAAGATTGACTTGTTCTGGGTCACTTGGGGTGTTGCTATAGCCACAAGATCGCAAGCATTGGGTTGAGCTGGGGAAGGGGAAGGATCCTGCACGGGGAGTTCTCGAGATAGTAATTGCCAAAACAACTAGACACAAAGATGCCCCCCCCATGCCATCCCTCTGCTGAACATTTAATTCCCACAGCCCTTCGTTTCTCATCTTCTCATTTCTCCTGCTATCTTCTCCTATTGGTTTCTTATGATTTATCACTTGTTGTTTATGTCTTATGATCTATGACCTATTACTTGCTGTTTATATGCACATTGAGCTTCTGCACCAGAGAGAAATTCCTTGTGTGTCCAATCACACTTGGCCAATAAAGAATTCCATTCCATTCCATTCCATATTTTCTATTCTATTTTCATTCCATTCTCTATTTTATTCTATTCTCTATTCATTCTATGCCATGCCATTCCGTTGTTTTCTATTTAATTCTATTCTTTATTCTGTTCTTGTTTCTGTTTCTATTCTCTCTTCTCTATTAATTCAGTCTGGCAATTACAGTCCTAAGTCACGACTCATTTTTTTTTCTTTTGTATTTTAACCTTCTGAATACATAAGAAAATTGATGGAATAAGTTGTGACAGTTGGGAAGCAGGTCACCCCGTGACTGGACCCAATTTTTTGCGGCAGTTGTTAAGCAAATGTAGCCGTCATTAAGTGAATCCACGGTTATCCAAGGGGCGCGTTTGTCAAGAAACCAGAAATGAATGCTGGTTTTTGCCCAAAACTTCTGCAATTGCTTCTCTGCAGGGCAATGCAAATAGCTGCAAAAGTCTGGCACCCAAAATGCCACCATGTAGCTGCGGGGCAGGGCGGGGCGGGGGAATTTGGGGGCAGAGGGGAAGGTTGTAACTACGGAACCAGGTCACATGTAGCTTTTTGGCAATGTGTCGTATATACGGTAGTCCTTCACTTACTATCACAATAGAGCGCAAAATGTTTGCTAACCAAGACAGTTAAATGAGTTTTGCCCCATTTTACGGCCTTTCTTGCCGCAGCTGTTAAGTGAATCACATTAAGTTAGGAACACGGTTGTTCAGTAAATCTGGCTTTGACTTTGTGTCAAGGTTCCAAGTAACACCCCCAACGAAAGAAGACTCCGCGGCTTCGTTCCTCAAAGTTCCATTTTATTAAAGATGTCGTATTGGCACATCTGGGAAAACCCAAATATGAAAGCTTCCAGGTTTTCCCCACCCAAAAGAAAGTTCAAGACCCTGTCCAGCATCCACATGTCCATCACATGGTCCAATCAAAGCACCGTCCCAACTGAAGATGCCTCCCAGTCACACCACTCCAGGTGCAGGGCAAGATGTCCTTGACTCTCTGAGAAAGGAATGTTGTTTTGACTACATATCACCCTTGCTCTATACCAGTGATGGCTAACTTTTTTGCCATCATGTGCCAAAAGTGGAGGAAGCGGGGGGGAGGAGGGGTCAAGCACGTGCGTGCCCACACCCATAATTCTATGCGCCCCGCCCCCACACATGTGTGTATGACACCCCCCCACGCCCCCCTGCTTTTGGCACACGATGGCATGGTGGGCCCAGTAGGCCTATTTTTCACCCTCCCCAGGCTCCAGAGCCTTTCTAGGAGCTTGGGGAGGGCAAAAACAGCCTTCCCCACCCCGCAGGAGGCCCTCCGGAGGCCAGGAACAGCCTATTTGCCATCTGGGTGGGGAAGGCTGTTTTCGCCCTTCTCAGGCTCCTAGAAAGGAGAGCAAAAAACAGGCCTTCCTCACACACACCCAAGGCCCTCCGAAGGCAGGAAACAGTCTGTTTCCCTACTTCCGGTGGGCCCAGAAGGCCCGAAAATGAGCTGGCTGGCGCACACATGCACACTGGAGCTGAGCTCGCGTGCCCACTGATATGGCTCTGTGTGCCACCTGTGGCACGCGTGCTATAGGTTCGCCATCACGGCTCAATACAATCCCCCCTCCCTATTTCCCACAGTAGTGAATGCGGCAAAGGCCTGACACTTTGCTTGCCAAAAGGTCGCAAAATGTGATCGTATGAGCCGAGTTATTTGATACACACCCGTTGCTAAGGGTCTGAATTTTGAACGTGTAACCCTGGGGGTGCTGCAATGGTCGTAAGTGTGAAAAACGGTCCTGTATCATTTCTTCTCAGTGCCTTTGTAACTTCAAACTGTCACTTAAACGAATGGCTGTAAGTTGAGGATGCCCTGTATTCAAGTGGTGGCTTAAGCAACCGGTCGTAACTATGAGAACATCCAACTCTCCTTGTTTTGTAGCAAAGGACCATGGGACGGACCCAGGAATTAACACAACCACATAAGAAACAGCAGACTGTTGCAGAAACGTATAGGTAATCCTCGATTTATGACCACAATCAAGCCTTAAATTTCTGCTGCTAAATGAAACATTTGCGAAGTGAGTTCTGCCCCATTTTACGACCATTCTGGCCACTGTTGTGAAGTGAATCATTGCCGTTGTTAAGTTAGCAATACGGTTAGTAAGTGAATCCGGCTTCCCCGTTATTTTTCTTTTTCCCTCTTTACACCATTTTTTTTCTTCTTTTCTATCCTCCTAGTTTTCTATTGCTTTTTTGAATTTCTCTTTGTATTTTATGGTTTGATAAACTAATAAAACGTTAAAATGTGAGACACTGCAGTGATTCATGGAACACTGCCTAGGGGATGGTACAATGGTTGTAATGTGAAAAACGGCCATAAGTCCCATTTTTCGGCACCGTTGTAACTTCAGACAGTCACTAAATGAATTGTTGTAAGTTGAGGACTACCTGTAATCCTTCCGCTTTCCTCGGGGAAGCTGCAGTAAATGAGTCTGTTTCAACCCAGATCATTTTGCAGGACAGTCCGGAGTTTTCATGGTCAGAAAAAGGATCGACCGATCACCATACCTGGCGGGAAACGTCGGAGGGATCGCCTTACGTCCAACAGGACTTGCTGATAATCCTTGCTTATTTCCCGAAGTTCTTCCTCTAAACGGAACAGCGAAGAATATTATAGTTAATTGTAAGTACAAAGAAAATCAGGAAACTAAGAAAATAGGCTTTTAAACCGTGACGATTTCAAGCCAGGCCTGCTTTGGGTTCTGACATCCCTTAAAAAGATGGTTAAGGAGTTTCAGGCAGACAGGGAATCTCGGTTTCCAACTAACCAACATTATAAAAAGTCCTCGACTTACAACAGTTCATTTAGTAATCATTCAAAGTTACAACGTCACTTAAAAAAGTGACTTATGACCGTTTTTCACACTTACGACCACTGCAGCATCCCCAGAGTCATGAGATTGAAATTAAGACACTTGGCAACTGACTCATACTTATGACGGTTGCAGGGTCCTGGGCTCACGTGATCCTCTTTTGTGACCTTCTGACAGCAAAGTCAACGGGGAAGCAGGATTAATTTAACAACTGGGTTACTACCTTAACAACGGCAATGATTCACTTAGCAATTTATGACCAGAATGGTCGTAAAACGGGGCAGAACTCACTTAACAAATCTCTCACTTAGTAACGTAAATGTCGGGCTCAATTGCGGCCGTATGTTCGGGATTACCTGTAGTCCTCGATTTAGGACCACGATTGAGTCCAGAATTTATTTATGTTGCTAAGTGAGATTTGTTAAGTCAATTTTGCCCCGTTCTACGACCTTTCTTGTCACAGTTGTTAAGTGAATCACTGCGGTTGTTAAGTTAGGAACCCGGCTGTAAAAGTGAATCGTGCTCCCCCATTGACTTTGCTCGTCTGAAGGGGATCAGGTGACCCCGGGACTCTGCTACCGTCGTAAATGCAGTTGCCAAGCATCCGAATGTAAAATCACGTCACTATGGGGATGCTGCAATGGTCGTTAAGTGTGAAAAAATGGCCATAGATCAATTTTTTTTAGTGCTGTTGTAACTTTGAACCATCACTAAGTGAAGCGTTATAAGTCGAGGACTACCTTATAAGTCGTTTCTCCCCCTACAATCTCTGCTTTTAGGCTGTACAGATGGCAATGGCTGCAGAGTCCAAGTGACCATGATAAATGGTTTAGTCATGGTGTATTTTTTTTTCAACGAAGGCGAAAATTTCCTGCCTAACAACAACTATCTTATCATGTTTACTTTTAATTTTCACCTTGGGCGGATATTCCTTTCTTACTGATAAGTGGTCTTGCCCAAGGCGTAGTAGGTTCCTGTCTCCAAGGGAGCTTTTATCAAGTCGTATCACATTAGCTCTACTGATTACAATTTGTGGTCAGTTTGCGACGGGAAGAACATCATAGCTTTTTAATACATCAAGCACTTTCATAAAAGAGTAACTTCTTATTCATATCCTTCAGAATCATTGTAGCTCAGGGTTGAATCGTAGGGTCCTTGGCGCCTGGTTGTTTTCTTGCAGACGTTTCATGACCAAACTAGATAATACCTTCAGGGTGAGAAGGAGGTGGGTTTTTTTTTTTACTGTTTCCTTATAGATTAGTGGCTGTTGGGAGCGTTCTTGGTGGTTCCTTGAATAGGTTGTTGTTTATGGTTAGCTTGTTTGTCTGAGTTGCCAGTTCCGTGAGTCTCTCACCCCACTCCCTTGTAGCGCTGATGATGTAATCTAGTTGGGTAATGAAACGTCTACAAGAAAACAACCAAGTGTTGTGGCTCCGTTGCCTGAGCCTGGGCGATCGACAGATGCAGACCCTGAGAGTGAGGGAGAGGAGTTGGCAAGGCCTCCCTCTCCAGGACCCTCCTCTCTGGCAATGCCTCCGGAGGACACCGAAGGCCAAGAGATAGGCTCAGAGCCAAGCACGTCCCCACAGGTACAGGTGGACAGCGACGAAGAAGATAAGTGCTGGCTGGACCCTCGGCAGAGGCGCAGGGAGAAGCATTTGCAGCAGAGGGGAAGGCGTGCCAGAGATTAGCTGAGTCACTGGACCACACCCCACAGGGTATAAATGTGGGTGTGGTGGCCGGTTCAGTTTGTGACGAGCAAAAACTAGAAATAATCCATGATCTCTGCGTTACTGGACTTTTCCTGCTTTATCGGACTGCATTTGGATTAATCCTTGTATTGTTGACACTCTGCCTGCTTTATCGGAATGCTTGCAGTCTAATCTTTGTTTTGTGTGAGTAAAGTCTGAATTGGCAGCTAGCCACTGGGTTGCTGCCAGCTTTATCTTCAAAGAGTTTTGTCGTGTGGCTTATTAACTCCGGGCCGTCTGTGGGGGTGCGTGTGTGGGACGGGGACAGAACACCAAGTTCAGAGACCACCAAGGACCCCATAGTCCTTATCATCCTCCTCCTCTTCCTCCCCCAAGCCAGGGGTGGGCTGCTGGGGGTTTGCAGGGATTCGGAGAGAACTTCTAGCTAAGATTCTGTGCAGTTTGGAGAACCCCCAAATCTCACTCCTGGCTGGCCCCTCCCCTCCCAGGAGTCCTTACACGGCCCGTTTTGGATGCAGGTAAGTGCAGGGCTCGTGCGGAGGCTCGGGGAGGGCAAAAAACGGGTCTACCGGAAGTTCGGGAAGGCCAGAAATGGGACTGTTTCCGGCCTCCAGAGGGCCTCCGGAGCCTGGGGAGGCCGTTTTCGTCCTCCTGGAGGCTCGAGGAAAGCCTCCGGAGCCCAGGGAGGGCAAAAATGCCACACACACCCCCGCTGTGGTGCAGGAGGCCAACTAGGCCACGCCCACCCAGCAACTGGGCAGAGAATCCCTTGCTAAAATGTTTGAAGCCCACCCCTGCCCCAAGCCCCATTCCCTTCTATCAGTATTGATGTTATCTAGTTGGGTAATGAAATGTCTGCAAGAAACAGCCAAGCTCAGAGAGCACCAAGGACTCCACCAGCCCCCCTCCTCCTCCCAAATCCCACTCCCATCTAGTACTGATGATATTACCCAATTGGTCATGAAAAGTCTGCAAGAAAACAGCCAAGCTCAGAGAGCAGCAAGGATTCCCACCGTCCTTGTCCTCTTCCTGCTTTCCACAAACCCCCACTCCCTTCTAGCACTGATGATGTTATCTAGCTGGGGATTACCTAGGGATTACCTAGCTGGGTAACTAGGAGCAGGATTATTCTCCTGCTCCTCCTTCTCTCTGCAAACCTCCCTCCAACACTGATGATGTTGCCTAGCTGGGTCATGAAACGTCTTCAAGATTAGAGAGCACCAAGGACCCCCCTAGTCCTCCTCCTTCTCTCCGCAACCCCCACTCCCTTCTAGCACTGATGAAGTTCCCTAGTCAGGTAACAAAACGCCTGCAAGAAAACAGCCAAGATCAGAGAGCAACAAAGTCTCCACCATTCTCCTGCTCCTCCTTCTCTCTGCAAACCTCCCTCCAACACTGATGATGTTGTCTAGCTGGGTCATGAAACGTCTTCAAGAAAACAACCAAGATTAGAGAGCACCAAAGACCCCACAGTCCTCCTTCTTCTCCCTGCAACCCCCACTCCCTTCTAGCACTGATTTTTTTTTAAATTTATTTTTATATGCTGCCCTTCTCCGGAGACTCAGGGCGGCTTACAATGCGTTAAGCAATAGCCTTCATCCTTTTGTATATTTATACAAAGTCAGCTTATTGCCCCAACAAACCGGGTCCTCATTTTACCCACCTTAGAAAGGATGGAAGGCTGAGTCGACCTTGAGTCTGGTGAGAATTGAACTCGCAGTAATTGCAGGCAGCTGGATGTTAAATGCTGCCTTAGTAGGAGGCATTAGCCTCCTACGCCATTCAGGCTCCTAGTTGATGTTCCCTAGTCAGGTAACAAAATGTCTGCAAAAAACAGCCAACCTCAGAGAGCACCAAAGACTCCACCATTTCTCCTGCTCCTTCTTCTCTCTGCAAACCTCCCTCCAACACTGATGATATTGCTTAGCTAGGTCATGAAATGTCTTCAAGAAAACAACCAAGATATGAGGACCCCACAGTCCTCCTCCTCCTCCTCCTCCTCTCCACAACCCCCACTCCCTTCTACCATGTTTCCTAGTCAGGTAAATGAAAGTTCAGAGAGCATCAAAATTAAGGGCTGCAGAGGGCTCGCACCCCACCCCTATGCTCCGAGGCTGGGCAGGTGGTCAGAACCGGAGGGCTTCACCTGGCGGAGGCAGCAGGTCGTCTATGTTCACGTTGAGCAGCCTGGGCCACACTTTGCAGCGAATCTCGTCCATGAGAAGGCCTCCTTCGCTGATAGCCATGCGCCGGAGGGGAGCAATGTCCACCGGCTCATTGTTTAGCACTTGGTAGATCTCGGCTATCTTCCTCTTCTGCTTTGTCTCAGACTCTGAAAGAGACGGAAAAACTACATCAGCCAAGGGCCGCTTCTCCCACCAGCCAGGACTGGCCTCAGTCAGTCTGGCCCAGTGGTTAAGGTTCCGGTCTAGAAACCAGGAGGTGGTGAGTTCTAGCCCCACCTTAGACACAGTTGCCAGCTGGGTGACTTTGGGGTCAATTGCTAAGAGACAATGAGCTGTAGTCCTGGCTTAGGCATGAGAGCCAGCTGGGTGACTTTGGGCCAATCACCAGGAGAAGGTGAGTTCTAGTTCTGCCTTAGGCATGGAAACAGCTAGGTGGCTTTGGATCAGTCTCTCTCTCTCTCTCTCTCTCCCTCCCTCTCTCCTTCTCTCTGCCCAACCCACCTCACAGGGTTGTTGTTGGGAAAATAGGAGGAGGGAGGACTATTAGTTATATTTCTGCTTAAATGTGTGTGAGAGAGAGAGAGCTATACAGAGAGAAAGATTATAGATAAATATTAGATAGATAAATTGAGACAGAGATAATTGATAGATACATATAGATAGATGGAAGGATGGATGGATGGACAGAGATAGATAGATAGATAGATAGATAGATAAATAGATAGATAGATAGATAGATAGATAGATACTGTATTTCCCCAAAAATAAGACCCTGTTTTATATTTTTTGAACCGTGAAATAAGTGCTTGGCCTTATTGTCATGCGCTCAAAAGCCCGATTGGGCTTATTATCAGGGGAGGTCTTACTTTGGAGAAAACAGAATAGATAGATATATAGATAGAGATAGATAAATAGATAGATAGATAGATAGATAGATAGATAGATAGATAGATAGATAGAGATGATAGAGTTAGGGTTAGACAGACATGATAGAGATGATGATAGATAGATGATAGATAGAGAGAGAGATGATAGAGTTAGGGTTAGACAGACATGATAGAGATGATAGATAGATAGATAGAGAGAGATGATAGAGTTAGGATTAGACAGACATGATAGAGATGATAGATATAGATAGATATAGATAGATAGATGATAGATAGATAGATAGATAGATAGATAAATAGAGAGATAGAGAGATAGATAGATGATAGATAGATAGAGAGAGTTAGGGTTAGACAGACATGATAGAGATGATAGATAGATAATAGATAGATGAGAGAGAGAAAGAGAGAGAGAGAAAGATATGATAGTGTTAGGGTTAGACAGACATGATAGAGATGACGATAGATAGATAGATGATAGATGATAGATAGATAGATAGATAGATGATAGATGATAGAGAGATAGATAGATGATAGATAGAGAGAGAGAGAGAGAGAGATGATAGAGTTAGGGTTAGACAGACATGATAGAGATGATAGATAGATAGATAAAGAGAGAGATAAATAGAGAGATAGAGAGATAGAGAGATAGAGAGATAGAGAGATAGATAGATGATAGAGAGAGAGAGAGAGAGTTAGGGTTAGACAGACATGATAGAGATGATAGATAATAGATAGATGAGAGAGAGAGAGAGAAAGATATGATAGTGTTAGGGTTAGACAGACATGATAGATGACGATAGATAGATAGATGATAGATGATAGATAGATGATAGAGAGATGATAGATAGAGAGATAGAGAGATAGATAGATGATAGAGAGAGAGAGAGAGAGATGATAGAGTTAGGATTAGACAGACATGATAGAGATGATGATAGATAGATGAGAGATAGATGAGAGAGAGAGAGAGAGAGAGAGAGATGATAGAGTTAGGGTTAGACAGACATGATAGAGATGATAGATAGATAGATATAGATAGATAGATAGATGATAGAGAGAGAGAGAGAGGGAGAGAGAAAGATATGATAGGGTTAGGGTTAGACAGACATGATAAGAGATGACGATAGATAGATAGATGATAGATAGATGATAGATAGATAGATAGATAGATAGATAGATAGATAGATAGACAGACAAACTCAGCATCAAAGCCCAAGAAGGGAAGTCCAACAGACATCAGCCTAGCCAGCTGACAAGGATTTTCAGAAGGAAGTCACACCTTTGCTTCCTAACTTGAACACTAACTGAACTGACGAAACAAACATTCTCACTTCAGAAGCCTGTTTTAAAAAGATAGCACCCACCTTTAAAAGCAACAGAGATTTCAGTTGAAAGGTAAAGGAGCAAAGAAACATTGAGGGAGTAAAAAGCATCCAATGCTCCTAGAAATTTTGCATTGAAATCACGACTGCCCTACATATCTGATCAAAGCCAGGGAAAAAGTTGCTAATCCTCATTTCTTTCACAGGCCTCCTTATCAGCAGGACAAGGAAGAAAATAATGGGGGGAAAAAAATAACACAATCACCTCTCAATGAGTCCAGAATGAAGTAGCACAACCTGTTTGCGTTGAAAGCTGTCTTTCATAACATGCCCTCTTGCCTAATTGCATATCTAATCTGCAGCTTTAGAATTCACACTCAAATAATCTGATTGGGAGGGTTTAATTTGGTGGAGCTCTTGTCCTTTGGCTCGGATTTAATACATCCTACTGAGTTAAATGATCTGAATTTACAAAAGGGTTTTGGAATAGGTAACTGAACAGCCTGTTCAGCTGTGTGTGGCACATTTCACAAGTTCTAAATTTCACAAGCTTTAAACAATATAACGCTAAAATATATCAGGATATCTGACCCAAATATGTTTCAGAATTACGTAATAGGCTAAACAAAGAGGGGGGGGGGAAATGGTCTAATGAAAATTGTAATAAGGCAAATACTGAGGCTGAAACAGTTCTATGAAGTTATATCAACTACGTACAATACACTTCCCTTTTTAAAATAAATTATTTTCTATTTTATTATGTTAAGCACCAAATTTAAAGAAAAAAAAAAGGTCACCGATATAAAAAGAGAAGGAACTTCAGAGATCATCTGGTCAAAACAATATTTATTACATAGATTGGACTAATTAATTCTTGGCCCAATGCATGAATCACTGTATCCTTAATAATCCAGCCTCTGTCTAAACCAAGGTTTCTCAATTTTGCTGGCTTAAAAATGCATGGACTTCCACTCCCAGAATTCCCCAGCCAGCATGCTTTAAGGAGTTAGGGCTTCCACTCCAGTGGTGGGTTCCTCCTGGTTCGGTCCGGTTCGGCCGAGCTGGTAGCGGTGATGATGTCACTGAACCGGTTCTCCCCCCCGCCCTCCCACCCCCACGTTATTCTTACCTTTTATTTGGTCCCACCCCCAATCTATTGCTGCCTCCTGAGTCCCAGCTGATGACTAGAGGGAAAAAAACTGTTTAAACTCTTGCCGGGCTTCAAAGGGCCGCCCTACAGCTGATCAGTGTTAAAAGCAAACAAATGAGTCGGGTCGTAAGTGCGAGGACTGGTCGTAAGTGCGAGGACCTTCCAGAAATGACTCTGACCAGCTAGCCACGCCCACCTAGTCACATGACCTCCAAGCCACCCCCACAAAATAAGCCACGCCCACAGAACCGGTAGTAAAAAAATTTAGAACCCATCCCTGTTCCACTCCCAGAATTCCCCAGCCAGCATGCACTTCAATTCCCAGAATTCCAATGCTGGCTGGGGAATTCTGGGGGGTGAAGTTCACCCATCTTTAAGCTGCCAAGTTATAGAAACACTGAACTTATAGGAAATTTCAGTCTATATTTTAACAGTGACAGCTTTCCTATGATTCTACAATGTTTTCTTAACGTCCCTTCCATTCCCCCCCCCTTCTCACTCAAATTTTATTCCTTTTCACGAACAGTCCCACCACCAACTCCAAATGAATCAGGCTGTTTCTTGCACAAATGCCCAAAATTTTCTGTAGGTATTATTTTAATATCTTGTAAAAGGGTTAGGTTAGTTTTTAGGGTTAGGGTTAGGCTGGATTAGGGTTATACAAATATTTTTGATAAGCCACCGTTTGCTACAGGTCCGGAAGTACGGACAGTCCTTGACTTATGACTACAATTTAGCCACAAATTTTTGTTGCTTCACGAGACAGTTACGTGAATTTTGCCCCATTTTATGGACTTTCTGGCCACAGTTGTTAAGTGAATCCGTGCATTTGGTAAGGTAGTCACACGGTTAAGTAAATCTGCCTTCCCCATTGACTCTGCTGGTCAGGTGGTCGCAAAAGAGGATCATGACGGGACCCCGGGACACTGCGACTGTCATAAGTATGAGTCAGTTGCCGGAGTGCCTGAATTTGGATCACCTGACCCTGGGGGATGCTGCAACGGTCGTTAAATGAGAAAAGTGGTCATAATGTCGCTTTTTCCAGTGTCCTTATAACTTTCAACGGTCACTAAGCGAGTGGTTGAAGTCTATCTGTAAAGGCGAGACAGCGGGTGCAAATGGCCGGCCCAGATCCAAAAATTGATTTCGCCATTTTTTTCCCCCCCTTTTGTTTTGATTGACATTTCGTTTTGGACGTTTAATTCGTTTGCCTCCTCCGTTCTCTCCCAATTAAACAAAGCTTTTCTTGTCAACTCTTTGAATGGATTCTTTACATTTCGGCTTCTCCAATCTCAGATGGAGAATTGAAGATTTATTTGCTTGGCTAGCAAAGCAAGGCAGGGAACAATCAGCTTCATTGCCCTTGATATCAAAAAAAGAAAAGAAAAGAAAAGAAAAGAAAAGAAAAGAAAAGAAAAGAAAAGAAAAGAAAAGAAAAGAAAAGAAAAGAAAAGAAAAGAAAAGAAAAGAAAAACCAGATTTCCACAATAGGTAGTCCTGGACTGGTAACAGTTCATTTAGTGACCATTTAAAGCAGTGGTGGATTCCTCCCGGTTCGGTCCGGTTCGGCCGAGCCGGTAGCGGTGACGATATGACGTCACCGAACCGGTTCTCCCCCCCCTGCCCTCCCACCCCCCCCACCCATGTTATTCTTACCTTTTATTTGGTCCCACCCCCAATCTATTGCTGCCTCCTGAGTCCCAGCTGATGACTAGAGGGAAAAAAAACTGTTTAAACTCTTGCCGCGGGGCTTCAAAGGGCCGCCCTACAGCTGATCAGTGTTAAAAGCAAACAAATGAGTCGGGTCGTAAGTGCGAGGCTAGTCGTAAGTGCGAGGACCTTCCAGAAATGACTCTGACCAGCTAGCCATGCCCACCTAGTCACATGACCTCCAAGCCACACCCACAAAATAAGCCACGCCCACAGAACCGGTAGTAAAAAAATTTAGAACCCACCCCCGATTCAAAGTTACAACGGCACTGAAAAATGGGGACTGATGACTGTTTTTCACAGTTATGACTGTCACTTGACCAAAATTCAAATGCTTGGCAACTGACTCGTATTTATGATGCGTCCCGGGGTCATGTGATCCCTTTTTGTGACCCCAAGTCAATGGGGAAGCCACTTAACAACTGTAGGACTAACACAGAGTCAGCAACCCGCAGCTCTGGAGCCGCATGTGGCTCTTTCATTCCTCTGCTGTGGCTCCCTGTGTTGTGGCCCGCCAGCAGCCTGGGCGGATCGTGGCTGATCCTGACGATGAGGAGGTTGGTGTGGGGTCGCGCCAGCAGCCTGCGCAGCTGACGCTCGTGTCGGACAACGAGGAGGCTGAAGAGGATGTGGTGCCAGAGGCAGAGACTTAGCCAGGGCCTGCAGAACCTCCAGAGACTCCGTCAAGTAGAGAGAGCAAAGTGGAGGAGCCTCTCCTCAATGCTCGAGCACGCAGGGCTACCAAAAGGCAGGAGTGGCTACTCAGGAGGAGGAGGTCTCCTCGAGAATAATTGGCCACTCCCTTAGCCTATTTAAGTCGCACGCAGTTAGTAATTTCTTGCTGGAAACAACGTGTAATTATTACAGAGCATTTTTGAAGAGTGAGTGTCTTATCGTATCTTGTTTTCTGGGCTGGTTGCCAACCTTTGCCGGACTTTGTTTATTCTTGGTACATTATAACTTTGATAAGGACCATTGGTGTGTGTCACAATCCTTGGGAATCCGGATTGGGTGGGGCAGAACACCGTTGCTCAAAATATGCGTTACAACCGCCAATGTGTGATACCCGCCAGCATGTGATTTATTAAGCTTTTTTGACCCCTAGTAGGCCAACTATGGATAAATCCAAGGAAAGAAAAATTTCAGGAGAAAACAGAACGTTTAATTCAAACTACATATGCTAGTTTTGTGACCGCTCAAGAAATAGTCAGGCACGGGAAGGGTTTTGTGGCTCCCGGTGTTTTCTTTTCTGTGGGAAACGGGTCCAAATGGCTCTTTGAATGTTTAAGGTTGCAGACCCCTGGACTAACTTTAACAACTGCAAGGACTCACTTAACCACTGTGGCACAAGGAAGGATGTAAAATGGGGTAAAACCTCATTTAACAGTCTCACTTAGCAACAGGAATTTGGGGCTCAATAGCGGTCGTAAGTCAAGGACTATCTGTAGAACTAAGCCAGTTTTTCTGCAGAGAGAATAATGGAAGGCAAGTTATTTTTGTCTCTAGCATCGAAGCAAAGATGCTCTCCCCAAGGCCAAATACGGAATGCCGTCAAAGCATAGGCAATTAAAATAAAAGATAAAATTGAGATACAAATAGAATTGATGGCTAGTTAAAAGCATTCAACCTTAAAAGAACGTGTTTTAAAAGGAAGGAGAGGTTGCAGAGGGAAGAGGATTCACCCAAGGAAGAGGGGCATGCAAAAATATTCGCTGGTCATGTGAATAAAAGACGTCATAGGAGATATTATTTCTTTATTAGATTGTTATCTTGCCTTTATAAGTCACTCAAGGTGGATAACACACCTAATGCAGGTACTCCTCGACTTACGACCACAATTGAGCCTCAATTTTTTTTGTTACTAAGGGAGACATTTGTTGAGTTTTGCCCCCTTTTACGACCTTTCTTGCCACAGCTGTTAAGTGAATCACTGCAGTTGTTAAATTAGGAACAAGGTCGTTAAGTGAATCACTGCCTTCCGCATCGACTTTGCTTGTCAGAAGGTCGCAACAAGGGATTTGGCTGCGATTCATTTAACAGCCAGCTTGCTTAGCAACAGT
Organism: Pituophis catenifer annectens; assembly: GCF_029215685.1. Classification (NCBI taxonomy): domain Eukaryota; kingdom Metazoa; phylum Chordata; class Lepidosauria; order Squamata; family Colubridae; genus Pituophis; species Pituophis catenifer. Next base: position 213,255,295 of record NW_027256883.1, on the reverse strand, counting down.
AATTCTGGTCCCAATTGTGTCCGTTAAGTCGAGAAATCGGTGCCTTGGTGGCGCAGCAGACTAAAGTGCTCTTAAGTAACACCAGCTGCCTGCAATTACTGCAAGTTCAAATCTCAAATCTCACCAGGCTCAAGGTTGACTCAGCCTTCCATCCTTTCGAGGTAGGTAAAATGAGGACCTGGATTGTGGGGGCAATAAGCTGACTTTGTATATAAAAAAAAAAGAACACCGCTTTGGGGGGGGGGGCAAAAAAGCCCTACTAAGCAGGTATATACTAGAGTATGAAAGCTATTGCTTAACGCATTGTAAGCCCCCCTGAGTCTCCAGAGAAGGGCGACATACAAATCGAACCAATAAACAATAAATATCTGTATTTTCTTGGCACATAAAGGAATCGGGGCCTTTTGAGAATCAACCCCATCCTCTGGTGATTACATGGACTGAAATGGCTATTGAATAAACACACAAATACCTGGAAATTTACTCCTTTATTCTATTTCCAGCCAAGGCTCCACATCTAAAAATGCAACTAGAGCAAAAAATCCTGCCGAAACTCCTGCCATTATGCTGATTTCAGTGTATGCTGAGGAAGTGCTAATTGATTTATACAATGGGGTGTTGGTCGCCTCACCTTCCTTTCCTGCTAAATTGCTGGAGGATCTGAAGGGCAGAAAGGAAGTGCCCCTCCCTTGGCATTTATTTGCAGGGGGCAATGCGCTTTCTCTGCCCAAACGTTGCCTTGGTGGACAGCTGTGGATTGGATTTCTCTCCCGTTACTTCAGAGTAACTTCGAACTGCAGAAAAAACAATGGCTACCAACCTGCCTTCCATGGAGGACCTGTCTACTGCACGAGTCAAAAAGAGGGCTGTGAAAATATCTACAGACCCCTCGCATCCTGGACCTCAACTGTTTCAACTCCTATCCTCAAAACGAGGCTATAGAGCTCTGCACACCAGAACAACTAGACACAAGGACAGTTTTTCCCAAACGCCATCACTCTGCTAAACAAATAATTCCCTCATCACTGTCAAACTATTTACTGAGTCTGCACTACTATTACTATTAGTCTTCTCATCATTCGTATCACTCATCTCCTCCCACTTATGACTGCATGACTGTAACTTTGTAGCTTGTATCCTTATGATTTATATTGATATTGTTTCCTAATGTGATTTGATTGCTTATTTGTTCCCTACGACTATCATTAAGTGATAGTCGTATGATTCTTGACGAATGCATCTTTTCTTTTATGTACATTGAGAGCGTATGCACCAAGACAAATTCCTTGTGTGTCCAATCACACTTGGCCAATACAAAATTGAATTCTCCTATTCTATTCTATTCTATTCTATTCTATTCTATTCTATTCTATTCTATTCTATTCTATTCTATTCTATTCTATTCTATTCTATTCTATTCTATTAATTCTTTTTCCCCCCATCTCACTCATTTATTTTCATCTGTTAAAGTGAGAATAATAAACAAACAACTCAACATTTATGATTAAACATTTCTGACAGTTAAAAAAAAATATCAGTGACCAATATAGCTACCCTTCTTTTCAATAATAGTCATAAGCGTTCCATTCATGGAGTCTGTCAGTTTCTTTTTTTAAAAAAAAAAATTAATTGAAATTTATTATAATACAATACAGTACAATCAGTCAGACAGTGTTATTTTTCTACACAGGTTAGATTGATTCTTCTTTTACTTTTCATCATAATATAACGTAATTTACATATGCATCTTAAGATTTATATTAACTTTTATCTTTATTCTATTATCAATCCACCTGTACTAATCATCCCACACAGTATAATATTCTTATTCTATTCTAATTTTATTCCATTCCATTTTTATTTATATCCTATGACTATCATTAAGTGTTGTACCTTATGATTCCTGATGAACGTATCTTGTCTTTTTATGTACACTGAGAGCGTATGCACCGAAGACAAATTCCTTGTGTGTCTAATCACACTTGGCCAATAAAGAATTCTATTCTATTCTATTCTATTCTATTCTATTCTATTCTATTCTATTCTATTCTATTCTATTCTATTCTATTCTATTCTATTCTATTCTATTCTATTCTATTAATTCTATTCTTATTTATATCCTATGACTATCATTAAGTGTTGTACCTTATGATTCTTGATGAACGTATCTTGTCTTTTTATGTACTCGGAGAGCGTATGCACCAAAGACAAATTCCTTGTGTGTCCAATCACACTTGGCCAATAAAGAATTCCATCTATCTATCTATCTATCTATCTATCTATCTATCTATCTATCCATCCATCCATCCATCCATCCATCCATCCATCTATCTATCTATCTAATGCCAGGCCAACAAAAATAAATGGTACAATACATAAATACATATGTAGAAGATTTAATAGGAATATTAGGTGTTTTTTCTAATACACACACACACATACAAACACACATTCATATCCATATATCTCTATGAGGGTGGAAGTTCGTTCTCTGAGCTTGTGAGTTGCTTTCCAAATGTTTCATTATCAGGTTAGATAACATCTCTCTATTTCTACCGACCGACCTGTAATACCTGATTTACAACAGTTTGTTTAGTGACTGTTGGAAGTTACACCAGCACTGGAAAAAGTGACTTATGACCGTTTTTCACACTTACGACCATTGCAGCATCCCCAGGGGGTCACGTGATCCAAATTCAGAAACTTGGCAACCGACTCATATTTATGACAGTTGCAGTGTCCCAGGGTCACGTGATCCCCTTTTTGCGACCTTCTGACAAGCAAAATCAACAGGGAATCCAGGTTCCCTTAATGACCGTGTCACTAATTGAACATCTGCAGTGATTCGCTTAACGACTGTGGCAAGAAAGATCATAAAATGGGGCAAAGCCCATTTAACAAAGTGAGTAATAGAAATGTGGGGCTCAATTGTTGGTCGTAAGTTGAGGAAACTGTCCCCCTAAACACACACACACGCACACACATACACGTACAAGTATTTATGTACGTAATAAAATACACAAAATTAATAAAACAGGAAATCAATAAAAGGTAAAAAGAATAATCACGATAAGAAAATAAAAAAGTTTGCGTAGTGGACGTGGCAATACCAGGAGGCAGCAGAAAACAAAAGGAAGAACTGGAGAAAATCACAAAGTATATATAAAATATAAGGTTGTGTGTATGTGCATGATAATATGTACATGTGTATTTTGTGTGTGTGTGTGTGTGTATATATATATATATATATATATATATATATATACATTACACATAGAGTTCAAGACTTACGACCACAACGGAGTCCAAAATTTCTGCTGTTAAGTGAGACATTTGTGAAGTGACTTTTGCCCATTTTACGAACCTTCTTGCCACCATTGTTAAATGAATCACTACAGTTGTTAAGTGAGTGACACGGTTGTTAAATGAATCTGGCTTCCCCAATGACTTCGCTGGTCAGAAGGCTGCGAAAGGGGATTGGGTGACCCTGGGACACCGTCATAAATATGAGTCGGTTGCTAAGCGTCCAAATTGTGAAGTGTGAAAAACGGTCCTAAGTAAGTCACTTTTTTCAGTGCCCCTTGTAACGTCCAACAGTCACTAAACGAACTGTTATAAGTTGAAGACTGGGTGTGTTACTACATGTTGTGAGTTGAGGACGTGTGTGTTAGGTGTAGTAAATTGATGACTACCTGTGTTACTATGTGTTGTAAATTGAGAACGTGTTATGTGTTGTAAGTTGATGGCTACATTACTAAGTGTTGCAAGTTGAGGAAGTTTGTGTTACTACATGTTGTTGAGGACTACGTGTGTTACGTGTTGCAAGTTGAGGAAGTTTGTGTTACTACCTGTTGTTGAGGACTACGTGTGTTACGTGTTGGAAGTTGAGGACTATGTGTATCTTACTACGTGTTGTAAGTTGAGGACGTGTTATGTGTTGTAAGTTGATGGCTACATTACTACGTGTTGTAAGTTGAGGACATGTGTTACTACATGTTGTTGAGGACTACGTGTGTTACATGTTGCAAGTTGAGGACTATGGGTATGTTACGTGTTGTAAGTTGATGGCTACGTTACATGTTGTAAGTTGAGGATGTGTTATGTGTTGTAAATTGATGGCTATGTTACTAAGTGTTGTAAATTGAGGACGTTTGTGTTACTACATGTTGTAAATTGAGGACTACGTGTGTTACGTGTTGCAAGTTGAGGACTATGTGTATCTTACTATGTGTTGTAAGTTGAGGATGTGTTATGTGTTATAAGTTGATGGCTACATTACTACGTGTTGTAAGTTGAGGACATGTGTTACTACATGTTGTTAAGTTGAGGACTACGTGTGTTACATGTTGCAAGTTGAGGACTATGTGTATGTTATGTGTTGTAAGTTGATGGCTACGTTACGTGTTGTAAGTTGAGGATGTGTTATGTGTTGTAAGTTGATGGCTACGTTACTAAGTGTTGTAAATTGAGGACGTTTGTGTTACTACATGTTGTAAATTGAGGACTACGTGTGTTACGTGTTGCAAGTTGAGGACTATGTGTATCTTACTACGTGTTGTAAGTTGAGGACGTGTTATGTGTTGTAAGTTGATGGCTACATTACTATGTGTTGTAAGTTGAGGACATGTGTTACTACATGTTGCTAAGTTGAGGACTACGTGTGTTACATGTTGCAAGTTGAGGACTATGTGTATGTTACGTGTTGTAAGTTGATGGCTACATTACTACGTGTTGTAAGTTGAGGATGTGTTACATGTTGCAAGTTGAGGACTATGTGTATGTTACTACGTGTTGTAAGTTGAGGACTACAGGTGTACACACGTGTACACACACAATTATTTATTTCTTTACAAATAACTCAAGGCAACCAATATATCGGCCACGCCTTCCTCCTATTTTCACCACAACCCTGTGAGGTGGGAAAGAACTGGAGCATTCCCCTCGGATAATAACAGGCGAGAGGCTCGCCCGGTTGAATTTCTGCCTGCCTGCCTTGTCTTGGCCGGAGCTAAAGGAGGGGGCCAAACAACTCCCTCATTGCCCGCCTCTTGGTGGCGCCGCCTCTTCTGATTGGCTGCCTCAGCCCCGTCAGAGGCGAAGAGGGGCGGGGCCTCCGCACGGCCACGCCCCCTCCCCTTTCCCTCACAGCAGCATCAACTTTTACCTCAGAGGAGGAGGAGGAGAAGGCCTCGCGTCCCCCGAGATCGCCCACCGGCGGCGGGCCTCGCTCGGGCCTGACGGGCTTTCCTACGTACCTCGCTCCGCGTTGCCATGCAGCCGTGGCGGCCTCGGCTGGGTCATGGTCTCCGGCCACCGCAGAGGTTCATCCCGGCGGCCTGCCGGACTCCGTGTCTTCCTTTTCCCCCTGTCCACGCACACGGTCCCGCCTTCCGCCTACGTAGACGCCGCCTCCACCAATCGCCTGCGGGATGCGTTCGCGGAGGCGTCAACAGCCGGGCGTACCTTCCCGAGGCGCATGCGCCAGCCCGCCCATCTCCTGTGATTGATAAAAGTCGGGCGGAGAGGAGGACTCCCCCAGAGAGATAGAAAATAGTAGAGCGATGCGCAGTGCAAGCTTCAGGGATGAAAATGGCAAAAAAATCCCATAGAGATAGAAATATATAGTCTCGATTCTCTGCTTGTTTGGATCAGGTAGTCCTCGACTTACGACCACAATTGAGCCCATGATTTATGTTGCTAAGTGAGTAATTTGCTAAGTGAGTTTTGCTCCATTTTACGACTTCTCTTGCCACATTTGCTAAGTAAATCACTGCAGTTGTTAAATTAGTAGTAACCCGGTTGTTAAGCGAACCTGGCTTCTCCGTGGAGTTTGCTTATCAGAAGGTTGCAAAAGTGGATCGCGTGACCCCGGGACACTGCGACCGTCGTAAGTATGAGTCAGTTGCCGAATGTGTGAATTTTGATCATGTGACCATGGGGATGCTACAACGGTCGTAAGTGTGAAAAACGATCCTAAGTCACTTTTTTCAGTGCCGCTGTAACTTCAAACGGTCACTAAATGAACTGTTATAAGTCGGGGACTACCTGCAGTTGTCCACTTATAACCATTCGTTTTAGTGACCGTTCGAAGTTACTGAAAAAAGTGACTTATGACTGTTTTTCACACTTATGACCGTTGCCACGTCCCCATGGTCACCTGACCAAAAATTCAGACACATAACATACAACATATGCTTTGCAACTGGTTCATATTCATGACGGATCCCCTTTTGCGACCATCTGACAAGCAAAGTCCCCGGGGAAGCTCGATTCACTTAACAACCCATGTTACTCGCTTAAGAACTGCAGTGATTCACTTAACAACTTGGCAAGAAAGAAAGGTCATAAAATGAGGCAAAATTCACATAATACCTGTCTCGCTTATCTAAAACCACAAAATTGTGGTCGTAAGTCGAGGAGTACCTGTACTAGAAATGGGGACAATGCAGAAGGAGATTTATATGCTCAAGATTTATACACTCAAGATAGCTTACAATGGGAACAGCCCTTCCAGATGTAAATTGGTAAATGAATGAATCTGCAAAACAGGAAGATTGAAAAAAAAACATCTGTTATATAATTATTTGTATTTCACTTTTCAGGAAGAAAATCCACCTCAAGCAGCTTTCCAGCCATAAGACCAAATAAAGATAAACACTATTTCGAAACACAAAATTACAGTTTGTAAGCTGCCTGGAGTCACGTATGTGCAAGCTGGGTGTTTAGATAAATTTGTTTATTAAAGAAATAAATAAAAATATTCCAAGATCCTTCTTTGATGGGAGAGAGGGAAAGAAGGGAAGGGATGCCAATGGCTAGAGGGTGTGTGCAATGCCTTCATATCCAAGAGGAAAGCGAGGAGGTTGAATAAACTATGAGCCATAAACCATGGCCAAATTCTTAGCCAAGTCTGACCTTTGCAGGAGAGGATGTGAAATGGGAAGGTCGATTAATATCTTTTTATTTATGCTTAAGTAAAAGATAGGCCCCATGCAGCTAACAAGGATAGAACAACCTGAGATAGGGAAGAAATCACTTTATATACATAAATACATATTTTGGGTTTGGAATGTGTCTCTCAGTTGGCCAGCTTCATCTGTGTCGAGGGGTCTTGGGTGCTCTCTGAGCTTGGTATTCTTGCAGATGTTTCATGAGCCAACTAGGTTACATCATCAGTGCGAGAAGGGAGTTGGGGTTTTGGGGAGGAAGAAGGAGGAGGAGGAGGAGAGGGACAAGAGGGACTGTGGGGTCCTTGATGCTCTCGGAGCTTGTTCATATTTTTGCAGATGTCTCATGAGCCAACTAGGTTACATCATCAGTACGAGAAGAGAGTGGGGGTTATGGGGAGGAGTGGGAGAGAAGGAGAGGGAGGGAGGGAGGAGAGGAACTTGTAGGGTTCTTGATGCTCTCTGAGTTTGGTCATATTCTTGTGGATGTTTCATGAGCCAACTAGGTTACATCATCAGAGATAGCGGGGAGTGGGGTTTGCTCTGAATTATGTATTATTATTATTATTATTTAATCTTTAGTGAGATTCACAGCCTTTGAGGCTGGTTAATAGCTCAGTAGCTCGAGTCCTAACCAAGGACCTAGGAACTGTTAAGGTATCGTCGGAGGATGTAAGCTGTTCCGAGTAAGGTGGTTTTGTGTAGAGTCAAAATGTTCAAGTCCGGCAAATTTAGAATTTCTAAATAGCGGGATAGCCCTTTGGGTATTGCTCCGAGGGCTCCAATTACAATCGGGACAACACACAATTTCTTTTTCCCACAGTCGCTCAACTTCAATTTGCAAGTCCCGGTACTTTGTGATTTTTTTCTTGCTGCTTATCTTCAATCTGTGCATCATCAGGTATTGCAATGTCAATGAACCATACTTTTTTCTTTTCAACTATTGTTATGTCAGGTGTGTTGTGGACCAAGTGCCTGTCAGTCTGAATCCTAAAGTCCCACAAGATCTTGAGTTTCTCATTCTCTAAAACTTTCTCAACCTGATGTTCCCAGTGGTTTTTGCTGTACTCAAATCCAAACTTCTGGCACAATTTCCAGTTAATTTATGATTATTTCCCGGTACTTTGTGTTGCTGTTGTTAATAATAATAATAATAATAATAATAATAATAATAATAATAATAATTCAATTTATATGCCGCCTTTCTCCGGAGACTCAGGGCGGCTTACAATGCATTTAAAAAAACCATCATAAAAACATTTAAAAATTAAAACATTAAAACCCATTCACACCATTCATGGCCGGATCTCACAAGATCGCAACAGCGAGATCAACGGCCCCAGGCCTGCCGGAAAAGCCAGGTCTTCACTGCTTTTCGGAAAGCCAATAGGGTGGGGGTGGTCCGGACCTCAGGAGGTAACTGGTTCCAGAGAGCCAGTTTTTCTAATATATAAGATAATATATTTTCTAATGGTTTGGCCTTTCAGTTATAGGGTCATAAAACATCTGCAAGAAAACAACCAATCTCAGAGACCTTCAAGGACCTCACAGTCCTCCTCCTCCCCATCCCTTTCGTCTCCTGCCTTCCTCCTCCTCCTCAGACTCCGCTCCCTTCTAGTACTGATGATGTTCCCTAGTTGGGTCATGAAACGTTTGCAAGAAAGTAAGCAGGCTCAGAGAGCACCAAGGATCCCTCAATTCAACCTTGAGCTATAAATATTCTCCTTTATTGATCTCTGCTGTCTATTTTTGGAATTTTTGCTGTCTTATTTTTGGAGCAGTTTTATTCCCTGAAGATTTGGAAGGCGGCATCTTGCGAAGGACTAAACTGTGCACCCACAGATGAGAGAGAAGCATCCTTGGTGCGGTGTCCGAAAAAGGAGAATATTTATAGCTTAGGGTTGAACTATTGGGTCCTTGGTGTTCTCTGAGCTTTGTTGTTTCCTTGCAGAGTTTCATTGCTCAACTAGGTAATATCATCCATGTTAGAAGGAAGTGGGGGGGGGTCGTGGAGGAGAAGGAGAAGGGGGGAAGAGGAGGATGAAGAGGAGGAGGAGAAGGAGGAAGAGGAGGAGGAGGATTGTGGCTTCCTCTGGGCTCGCTGAGCTTGATTGTTTTCTTGCAAACATTTCATGACCTGACTAAGTCATAGGGAGTGGCGTTTGCAGAGAGGAGGAGGAGGAGGAGGAGGACTGTTGGGCCCTTGGTGCTCACTGAGCTTGTAGCACGGATGATGTTATCTAGTGTAGTAGTGAAATGTCTGGAAGAAAATAATCAAGCTCAGAGAACATCTCCTTTTCCTCCCTGCAAACCCCACTCTAACCTTTTTTAAAAAATTTGATTTATATGCCGCCCTTCTCCGGAGACTCAGGGCGGCTTACAATGCGTTAAGCAATAGCCTTCATCCTTTTGTATATTTATACAAAGTCAGCTTATTGCCCCCACAAACTGGGTCCTCAATTTACCTACCTTAGAAAGGATGGAAGGCTGAGTCAACCTTGAGCCTGGGGAGATTCGAACTTACAGTAATTGCAGACAGCTGGTGTTAATCACAATGCTTTCAGTCTGCTGAGCCACCAGGCCCTCCCTCTTTCCCTCTCTCCCTCCCTCCCTTCTTTTTCTTTCTTTCTTTCTTTCTTTCTTTCTTTCTTTCTTTCTTTCTTTCTTTCTTTCTTTCTTTTTTTCTTTCTTTCTTTCTTTCTTTCTTTTCTTTCTTTCTTTCTCTCTTTCTTTCCCTCCCACCCTCCCTTCTTTCTTTCCTTCTTTCTTTTTCCTCCCTCCCTCCCTTCTTTTTCTTTCTTTCTTTCTCTCTTTCTTTCTTTTTTTTAAATTTGATTTATATGCCACCCTTCTCCGGAGACTCAGGGCGGCTTACAATGCGCTAAGCAACAGCCTTCATACTTTTGTATATTTATACAAAGTCAGCTTATTGCCCCCACAATCTGGGTCCTCAATTTACCTACCTTAGAAAGGATGGAAGGCTGAGTCAACCTTGAGCCTTGGCGAGATTCGAACCTGCAGTAATTGCAGGCAGCTGGTCTTAATAACAGGGTGCTTGTACTACCAAGGCTTCTATTCTATTCTATTCTATTCTATTCTATTCTATTCTATTCTATTCTATTCTATTCTATTCTATTCTATTCTATTCTATTCTATTCTATTCTATTCTTATTTGTACCCTATGACTATCCTTAAGTGTTGTACCTTATGATTCTTAATGAATGTATCTTTTCTTTTTATGTACACTGAGAGCTTATGCACCGAAGACAAATTCCTTGTGTGTCCAATCACACTTGGCCAATAAAAAAATTCTATTCTTCCCTTCCACCTTCTCTCTGCAAACCCCCCTCATTTCTAGCACTGGTGATGTTCCCTAGAAGGGTCATGAAACGCCTGCAAGAACTCTCCCCCACCTCACAGAGCACCAGGGACCCCTCAGATACTAGAGATTAAGGCGGTCAACGGTCTAAGTGTACTAACAACGCATCTATCTCTCCGATCCCCCCACCCCATCTCAATCCCCAAGCCGGAACCTCCACGCACGGCTTTGGTTTCGATTCGGAGGAGGCCGAGTGTGACACCCCCCCTCCCCCGTGGAAGTAGCCGAGAGCCGGAAGTGGCCTTCAAAGGCGGGCGGAAGCGGCGAGAGGCGCTTTTGCGGGGCGGCGAGGCGCGGCCGGAGCGCTTTGGCGGTTGCACCGGGCAAGATGGCGGACCGCGAAGAAGCGTTGAGGGAGTTCGTGGCCGTGACCGGAGCCGAGGAGGAGCGGGCGCGCTTTTTCCTGGAGTCGGCGGGCGGGGACCTGCAGGCAAGGCCGGCGGGAAAGGGGAAAAGAGTTCCCGGAGTCTCCGTAGTTTCCCTGGGGAAAGGGGGGAGGCCGGGATCCCGCCGTTCTCTCCCCCTCCCCGGGCTCGGAAAGGTTTGGGGGGGCCCTTCCCCCTGAGGGGGGGGGCTTTTCTAACCAGCTGCCCCCCCTTTGTTCACCCCCAGCACCCCTCTTTGTCAAGGGGGGCCTGGAAGGGGGTCTTCCCCGGGTCTCTCCCCCTCCCCTCCCCATGGACAAAGCCCCCCCCCTTATTCTGCATTGAAATGGGGTGGGGGGCTTCACTGGAAGGCCCCCCTTTTCCACCCCACTCCCCTCCCTGTCAAGGGGGGGCTGGAAGGGGGGTCTTCCCCTGCCTAGTCCCTCCCTCCCCTCTTGGAAAAAGCCTCCCCACCCTTATTCTGCATTGAAATGGGGTGGGGGGCTTCACTGGACGGCCCCCCTTTTCCACCCCCCTCCCTGTCAAGGGGGTGCTGGAAGGGGGTCTTCCCCTGGCTAGTTCCCCCCCTCCCCTCTTGGACAAAGCCCCCCCCCCCCTTATCCTGTATTGGAAAGGGGCTCGGAAAGGGGTGGGGGACCCTTCCCCCTGAGGGGGGGGCTTTTCTACCCAGCTGCCTCCCCTTTTCCATCCCACTCCCCTCCCTGTCAAGGGGGGGCTGGAAGGGGGTCTTCCCGTGGCTAGTCCCCCCTCCCCTCTTGGACAAAGCCATCCCCCCCTTATTCTGCATTGAAATGGGGTGGGGGGGCTTCAATGGAAGGCCCCCCTTTTCCACCCCACTCCCCTATCAAGTGGGGCCTGGAAGGGGGTCTTCCCTGGGTCTCTCCCTCTCCCCTCCCCATGGACAAAGCCCCCTTATTCTTCATTGAAATGGGGTGGGGGGCTTCACTGGAAGGCCCCCCTTTTTCCACCCCACTCCCCTCCCTGTCAAGGGGGGGCTGGAAGGGAGGTCTTCCCCTGGCTAGTCCCCCCTTCCCTCTTGGACAAAGCCCCCCACCCTTATTCTGCATTGAAATGGGGTGGGGGGCTTCACTGGAAGGCCCCCCTTTTCTACCCCACTCCTCTCCCTGTCAAGGGGGGGCTGGAAAGGGTCTTCCCCTGGCTAGTCCCCTCTTGGACAAAGCCCCCCACCCCTCTTGGACAAAGCCCCCCACCCTTATTCTGCATTGAAATGGGGTGGAGGACCTTCCATTGAAGCCCCCCCTCTTCCACCCCACTCCCATCCCTGTCAAGGGGGGCCTGGAAGAAGATCTTCCCCTGCCTAGTCCCCCCCTTCCCTCGTGGACAAAGCCCCCCACCCTTATTCTGCATTGAGGGGAGGGGGCCTTCACTGGGAAGGGGCCCTCCCCTCTCTTCTGGCAGGGGGAGGTGAGGGGATGGGTAAGATTATTGAAAGGGGGAGGTGGGAGGAAGTGGAAGAGTTTCCTCTCTGCCCTGTCTGTGTACAACTGTGGATGATGGGGTATGTAGTACAGATTAGGTGACTGGGAGGGGGCTTTCTTCTCCCTCCATTCCTCCCAAGTCAGCCTCCTTTGGTAACTTCATTGGCTAAGGAGCTGCCCAGGGTCTCCCCAAGACTCTGCAAGATGGGGGGCGGTGGGGGTGGGTTACAGGCAGTCCTCAAATTTCTGTTGCTAAGTGAGACAATTAAGTGACCTTTGCCTTATTTTACAACCTTGCTTGCCACAGTTGTTGTGAATCGCAGCAGTTGTTAAATGAGTAACACTGTCGTTAAGTGAATCCGGCTTCCCCATTGCTTGTCAAAAGGTTGCAAAAGGGGATCTCGTGACCCCAGGATACCGTCATATACTTATGTCAGTTGCCAAGGGTCTGAATTGTGATTAGATGACGGTGGGGATGTTGCAGTAGTTACATGAAAAATGGTCATAAGTCACTTTTTCCAGTGCCGTTGCTACTGTATAGTCACTAAACGAACTATCGTAAGTCGAGGACTACCTGTACAGGTTCGGTTCCAAAAATTATTTCAATTTTCTCCGCCCAAAAAGAGCAGATAGCCACCTCATTAGAAAGGGACGGCAAGTGGCCAGGGTGGATTTGATTTAAATCGAGTTGATTTAAATCACAATTTAAATCATGATTTAAATCACTAGTAAAAAGGCTTGATTTAAATCAACTCGATTTAAATCATAATTTTTAAAGAGCAACTGTCATCTCTGCTACTCCTTTGACCTACTGTTGACTCACCGAGGGTCCCAGTGTTGCAGAATATACAGCCTCATGCTACATAACTAAGCTCCATTTCATGCTGAATAAACTAAATTATTTATGTATCTTAAACAGTAAATTATCTTACGATAGATTTTTACCCCAAAAGTTTTTTATTAAAATAAATTTGATAAAAATAAAAAAAAATCCGATTTAAATAAAAAAAATCTGATTTTTTTGATTTTTTTTTTTAAAATCATTGATTTTTATCCACCCTGCAAGTGGCACATCCCTGAGAAACAAGCAAGTCATCCTGGCAGGTTTGGCATTGGGAAGAATTTGAGATGGCATCGGTGGATTCCCTCCAGATGCAACCCTTTGGATCCTCATGGCATCATCTGCAACGAGTTGTAATTTGGCAACAGGCCTTTCAGGAAGGACTGGTTTGATTTCTCTTCGCCCTCCTGCCAGAGAGGTGAAAATTGTTCCAATTACGTCCATGCCCACGGTGAGGGAGTTTAGCCGGTGGCACGCCACGAAAATCCTCTGAAAAAATGGGACGATTGGTTGTGAATGTCCAATGCAGGTTGTCCTCGACTTACAACAGCTCATTTAGTGACCGAAAGTTACAACGGCACTGCGAAAAGTGAACTTGGGACCGTTTTTCGCGGTTAACGACCTTCACAGCACCCCCATAATCATGTGATCAAAATTCAGACGATTGGCAATGGGTTCGTGTTTATGACCGTTGCTTGTGTCCCAAGGTCATGTGATCAACTTCTGACAAGCAAAGTCCAGGAGGGGAAGCCAGATTCACTTAACAACCGGGTTACTAATTTAAGAACCGGAGTGATTCACTTAACAACCGTGGCAAGAAAGGTCGTAAAATGGGGGGCAAAACTCAGTGAACAGATGTCTCACTTTAAGAACAGCGATTTGGGGCTCAGTTGTGGTCCTGAGTCGAGGACTACCTGTATTTGTACCAAGGTGATAGCTTGGAATATAATAAGTAAAATGATAAGAGTTTACGATTTTCTTTTTTTTTTATGTATGTGTATTTGATGTTCCTTCCAGCAAACCTCTACGATTTGAGGCCTATCAGTGACTTATCCCTGACAGAGGCTCTGGTTCCTTTGCAGCGTTGGAAAAAGTGTCTTATGGCCATTTTTCACACTTATGACCGTCGCAGGTCCTCACGATCAGCAGATCAGTACTCAAACCAGGGTGGATAAAAATCAATGATTTTTAAAAAAAATAAATAAAAAAAATCAGATTTTTTTGATTTAAATCGGAGTTTTTTTGATTTAAATCGGATTCTTTTGATTTTTATCGAATTTATTTTAATAAAAAAACTTTTGGGGTAAAAATCTATCGTAAGATAGTTTTCTATTTAAGATGCATAAATAATTTAGCTTATTCAGCATGAAATGGAGCTTTAATGTAGCAGGAGGCCGTATATTCTGCAACCCTGGGACTATCGGTGAGTCAACGGTGGGTCAAAGGAGGAGCAGAGATGACAGTTGCTCTTTAAAAATTGTGATTTAAATCAACTCGATTTAAATCAAATCCACCTTGACTCAAATCCTTGGCAATCGGTTCATATTTATGAGGGAAATCCCTATTTTGGGCCTTCTGACAAGGAAAATTGTTATTTTCCATCTCTTTTCCCCTTTTCTTATTTTCCCACTGTTAAACCCAGTGTAATCATTTTGTATTTCAAAGTCCTGGACTTTTCTATTTTGCCCTGTATTTCCTGTTGTTTCCCCCCCTTTTTCTCTCTCTCTTGTCTTTCCACTGTTAATCCCAGTGTAATCATTTAAGTTTTTTATATTCTTTTTATTCCACCCTTCTTTCCTCCTTTGTCTCTTTCCACCCTTTCTGTTTTTTTTTCATTGTTAATCCCAATGTAATCTCTAAAAGCCTCCTTTTTATTGTTACTATCCACATAACCATTTAATTTTCAATAATCTCATTGTCTTTATCATCTTCTTTATTTTCAGTCTCTCTAGCTTGCTTCTCCGTCGTTATTTCCTCTGACAAGGAAAATTGATGGGGAAGCCAGATTCACTTAACAAACGTGTGACTATCTGAACAACAGCAGTGATTCGCTTAACGACTGTGGCGAAAAAAAAAAAGTGGTAAAATGGGGCCAGACTCACTTCCCATGTCTCACTTAGCAACAGAAATTTTGGGCTCAATTGTGGCCGTAAGTCAAAGAATGCCTGTATTTGGCATAGAAAAAATAATTCAACATAAAGTGCCTCTACAGTGCCTCTTACGTTCTACGGTTACTTAGTTGACCCAGTTTTCTGATTTCACCCAACATGCGGGCTGGTTTATAGTTATACAACATGGCTAAACTCTAATTTGCTAAATTGTGGCTCGGTGTATTATGAAAAGGACTAGGGGTGACATGATAGCGTTGTTCCAGTATCTTGAGGGGCTGCCCCAAAGAAGAGGGGATTCACTCATTTTCCGAAGCCCCTGAAGGCAGGACAAGAAACAATGGCAGGAAACTAATCAAGGACAGAAGCAACCTGGAAATAAGGAGAAATTTCCTAACATTGAGGACAATTAGCCAGTGGAACTGCTTGCAACCAGAGGTTTTGAACGCTCCAACACTGGAAGCTTTTTAAGAAGAGGTTGGACAATCATTTGTCTGAAATGGTATAGGGTTTCCTGCCTGAGTAGGGGGTTGGACTAGAAGACCTCCAAGGTCCCTTTCAACTTGTGTTATTCTGTTCTGTTCTGTTCTATTCCTGTTCTGTTCTGTTCTGTTCTGTTCTGTTCTATTCCTATTCCTATTCCTATTCCTATTCCTATTCCTTTCTATTCCTGTTCTGTTCTGTTCTGTTCTGTTCTGTTCTGTTCTATTCTATTCTATTCTATTCTATTCTATTCTATTCTATTCTATTCTATTCTATTCTATTCTATTCTTGTCCTGTCCTGTCCTGTCCTGTCCTGTCCTGTCCTGTCCTGTCCTGTCCTGTCCTGTCCTGTCCTGTCCTATTCTATTCTATTCTATTCTATTCTATTCTATTCTATTCTATTCTATTCTATTCTATTCTATTCTATTCTATTCTATTCTATTCTATTCTATTCTATTCTTGTCCTGTCCTGTCCTGTCCTGTCCTGTCCTGTCCTGTCCTATCCTATCCTATCCTATCCTATCCTATCCTACCCTACCCTACCCTACCCTACCCTACCCTACCCTACCCTACCCTACCCTACCCTACCCTACCCTACTCTACTCTACTCTACTCTACTCTCTACTTTCTACTTTCTACTCTCTATATCAGTGATGGCTAACCTTTTCTGGGATGAGTGCCCAAAGCGCGTGTGCACTTGTGCGCCTGAACTCTTTCCAAACTGAACGATTCAATACCTCTTTGGAGCTTGTGACCTTTTTGTTCCACAATAGATCTTTTATTTTTGTTTTTAAATTCTCTCTCTCTCTCTCTTTCTCTCTCTCTCTCTCTCTCTCTCCCTCCCTCCCTCCCTCCTTCCCTCCCCGTCTATTGGGGGTGACCTCTATCCAAGTTAAAAACGACTTTTGTGCAAATGAAAACAGTCCCACGCAGCCAGGACTGCAGGAAAAGAGCAAAATTGTGGTCCTTCTGGAGAAATCCTTGCAACGTTGCTGCTGTTCCTTGAGAGTTCGTTTAGTGACCGTTCAAAGTTATAGCGGCACTG
The DNA here is from genome assembly GCF_029215685.1 of Pituophis catenifer annectens. Taxonomy (NCBI): domain Eukaryota; kingdom Metazoa; phylum Chordata; class Lepidosauria; order Squamata; family Colubridae; genus Pituophis; species Pituophis catenifer. The sequence goes on along the minus strand of NW_027256883.1, from coordinate 213,238,667 downwards.
GAAAAAAATGACCGAGGACCATTTTTTTTTACACTCATGCCCATGGCAGCATCCCCCATGGTCACGAGATCAAAATTCAGGTGATTGGCAATGGATTCATATTTATGACGGTCACATATATACCAGGGGTCAGCAACCCGTGGCTCTGGAGCCGCATGTGGCTCTTCCATCCCTCTGCTGTGGCTCCTTGTTGCTGTCGGCTCCACAATTGATAGGGCTTTCGGTTAGGACAAGTAGAGGAAAAAGGATGCCGCGCTAGGAGGAGATTCTATGGTGGGGAAACTAGACTTCCGGTCGGCAAAGGAAAAAAGACGCCGTGCTAGGAGGAGACTCTATGGTGGGGGAACCGGACTTCCGGTCGGCTCCATAATTGGACGGGGGCTTCCGGTTAGGACCTTTGTGGCTCTTTGAGTGTTTAAGGTTGCCGACCCCTGGCCTATGGAGATTCTCAGTCATCCCATTCATGTGCCCTTCGTGATATGTGCTACTGTCCTTTGGAAGTGGCGGAGAGAGCCAGGATGGATTTGATTTAAATCAAGTTGATTTAAATGACAATTTAAATCATGATTTAAATCCCTAGTAAAAAGGCTTGATTTAAATCAGTTCGATTTAAAGAGCAACTGTCATCTCTGCTACTCCTTTGACCCACTGTTGACTCACCGATAGTCCCAGTGTTGCAGAATATACAGCCTCATGCTACATAACTAAGCTCCATTTCATGCGGAATAAACTAAATTATTTATGCATCTTAAATAGAAAACTATCTTACGATAGATTTTTACCCCAAAGTTTTTTATTAAAATAAATTCGATAAAAATAAAAAAAATCCGATTTAAATCAAAAAAATCCGATTTAAATCAAAAAAATGATTTTTTTTAATTTTTTTTAAAAAAATCATTGATTTTTGTCCACCCTGGAGAGAGCTGAATTCAGTAGAGGTAGTTCTTGACTTACGGCTACAGTTGAGCCCGAGACATCCGTTGTTAAGTGAGACATTTTTAAAATGTGCTTTGCCCCATTTTGCAACCTTTCTAGCCGCCGTTAAGTGAATCACTGCAGTCGTTAAACTGATCGCACGGTTGTTAAGTGAATCCGGCATCCCCCCATGGACTTTGCTTGTCAAAATAAACCCGAGCATGATTTTTCAGGATGCTTGTAATATAAGCCTTACTCCAAAAATAAGCCCCAGTTAAAGATTGTCAGTTACAGGGACGCATTTAGTACCGGATTTTCCCTAAAAATAACACCTAGCCAGAAAATAAGCCCCTGATGCATCTTTTGGAGCAAAAGCGGAGGCTGAAAGGGCCCATTTTCCAACTCTCAGTGGGACAGGAAGTGACATTTTTTGCTGTCCCCAGCCTCCAGAACCTCTCTAGGAGTCTGTAGGAGCCTCTCTAGGAGTCTGTAGGAGCCTCTCTAGGAGTCTCTGGAGGCTGGGAACAGGAAAAAACGTCACTTCCTGTCCCACCGGGAGCCGGGAAATGGGCCCTTTCAGCCTCTGTAGGGCCTCCAAGGGAGTAGGAAAGGCTGTTTTCGCCCTTCCCAGATACACAGAGAGGATCTGGAGCCAGGTGAGAAAGAAAAATGGGCCTTCCCCACCCCTTCCCCAGGCCCTCCGGAGGCAGGAAACAGCCTGTTTCCCTACTTCTGATGGGCCCAGAAGGCCTGAAAATCAGCTGGCCGGCGCACGCATGTGCCCCAGAGCTGAGCTGGCGTGCCCACTAATATGGCTCCGCGTGCCACCTGTGGCACGCATGCCTTAGGTTCACCATCACGACTCTAGAGCCTTTCTAGGAGTCTGGGGAGGGCAAAACTGCCCCCCCAGAGGCCCTCTGGAGGCTGAAAATGGCCCTTTTGCCAACTTCCTGTCCCAGAAAGGCTCTGGAGCCTGGGGACAGCAAAAAACGGGCCTTCCGGTCCCACCGGAAGTTGGCAAACGGGTTGTTTCCGGCCTCCAGGGTGGGTGGGAAAGGCCATTTTTGTCCTCCCCAGACTCCTAGAAAGGCTCTGGAGCCTGCTGGGAGAGAAAAATGGGCCTACCGGGCTATTGCGTGCCAGGAGCGAAGGGAGAGGGGTTCGCGCACGCATGCGCGGGAGCTGGGCGCAGAGAATTATGGGTGTGGGCACACGCACCCATGCCCCTTCTGCCCAGCTCCTGGCATGCGTTGGCATGCCAGGTTAGCCATCACTGGACTAGCCATTTCTATAACAGGAAACCTATCTCATTGGTAAAACCCAAAATCAAAGTTTCGTTATTTTTCCACCTCAAGCAGAAAGTCCGGAAGCGGTTTCCAAGGAGAAACAAAAGTAATTCTGATATTTCCTCCCCCCCCACCCACTTTTAATCAAAGCAGTCAATTTAGCCATCTCTGTGAGCTCCCACCAACTTTCGCAGCCATTCGTCCATTGAGGGAGTCCCAAGTGTTGGACTGTGCCTGCGGTATTAATGGCTATTGTCATCCTTGCTGTCCCTCAATGATTTGCGTCTCTGCGGAAAGTTTTCCCAGGCCACAATGCAGGCAGAAGCACCCCCAAAATTTTTATCCGGATATAATCTTTCCAAGGAACTTTCCTGTCCTGATGTTAATAGGGAATAATACAGGCAGTCCTTGACTTATGTCCAGAATTGAGGCCGAAATTTTCATTGCTAAGCAACACAGTTGTTAAGCGAATTTTGCCCTCTCCCAAAGGTGCTTTTCCAGGAGACAACTGCCCTTTTGGGACAACCATGACCTGGATGACTGAGAATCTCTATGATGTGATCTAGGCTTCCTGAGTCATTAAAACACACGAGTAGTCCCAAAAAAACCTCTTTTATTGCAACAGCTGTGAATTACGTTCATTCACAGCTGAGTCCCAATTAGTTGCAAAAAGTCCTTCGGGATAATCAACCTTTGACATGCTGCCAAAGACCTACTTGGCAAAGCCACACAGAGTCCAGAATCAAATGCCGACTGGGAACAGAATTAACAACCTTGCTTTCCTGCAAAGGGTCCAGGTGCCTTTGCTCTTCTTTTAAGCCTTATGGGGGGGGGGGGGCAATCATCTCCAGGCCTTACTTCTGAGTCGTCCCTTTTGTTTTAACTGTTCCTGCCTTCTGGCAGCTCTTCGCATGCCCGCACTAGGAACAAGCTCCTCCTGTTCCTCTGCCTCTCTGCTGTCTGACTCTGGAGGCTCCAGAGTCTGCTCATCACTCCCAGATGGCCCTGGCCCCATCTCTGCCTCCGACGCAGAGCCCTTGTCCGAGCCTTCCCCAGACTCCAGGACTGGCCCATGGTCCTCCCCAGCCTCCTCACTGTCCGACTCTGCTGCCAGCTCTGCAGGCTGCTGGCGGACCACAACACTCTACTGAATTTTGCCCTGTTTTACAGCCTTCCTTGCCACCTGGTTAAGTGAATCCACTGAACTTGTGAAGCTAGTACCACGGTTGTTAAGTGAATCTTGCGACCTTGTTGGAAGGTCGCAAAAGTTGGTCACGTTAACCTGGGATACTGCCGCCATCATAAATATGAGCCAATTTCCCAGAGTCCAAATTTTTGATGATGCTGGAACGGTCATAAGTATGAAAAACGGTCATGTCGCTTTTTTCGGTGCCGATGGAACTTCGAATGGTCACTAAATGAACTGTTGTAAGTCAAGGACTAGCTGTGCAAGATTCCACCTGCTAAAGCAGGACTAGGGGTGACACCATAGTGTTGTTCCAATATTTGAGGGGCTACCACAAAGAGGGGTTCAAGCTATTCTCCAAAGCCCCTGAGGGTAGGACAAGAAGCAATAGGTGGAAACTAATCAAGGAGAGAAGCAACCTGGAATTAAAGAAAAATTTCATGACAGTGAGGACAATTAACCAGTGGAACTGTCAGCTTTGGAAGCCATATTAGTCCTGGAAGCTTCCATGCTGCCACCGTCGCCTGTGGGGAAAGGAGGAGGGGGGATTTTTTTTTTTAAATTTGATTTATATGCCGCCCTTCTCCAGAGATTCAGGGCGGCTTACAATGCGTTAAGCAATAGCCTTCATACTTTTGTATATTTATACAAAGTCAGCTTATTGCCCCCACAATCTGGGTCCTCAATTTACCTACCTTAGAAAGGATGGAAGGCTGACAACCTTGAGCCTTGGCGAGATTCGAACCTGCAGTAATTGCAGGCAGCTGGTCTTAATAACCAGCTTAATAACAGGGTGCCTTAGACCACTGTACTACCAAGGCTCTATTTTCATAGAGGGATTGGTTTTAGACAAAATTGCATTCTTCCTTTCGGTCAAGGTCAGGACGATTCTGCATCTGGAGAAGGGAGTGGATGGAGTGATGTCTCGAGATGGGACGGAGGGTGATTGGAGCATGTGATGGACTGAGGATTTGGGGGGGTTTTGATTTACTGAGGGGAAAACCCGAAACTCTCAGATTCGGGTTTTTCCCAGATGTGCCAGTTTACCTACTCAATTAAAAAGAACTTTGAAAAATGCTTGCTTCAGAGTTTTTAATTGGAGAGGGGTTGTTTCTGGAACGCTGACAGGAACTCCTTGCCTCCAGAAGTCGTGGCTGCTCCAAAACTGGAAGTTTTTAAGAAAAGAGTGGACAGCTATTTGTCGGAAACGATCTAGGGTCTCCTGCTTAGGGCTGGACTAGAAGACCTCATGAAGAATGGCTGCGGGATTTGGGTTTGGCTAGTCCAGGGTGGATAAAAATCAATGATTTTTTTAAAAAAATCAAAAAAATTGGATTTTTTTGATTTAAATCGGATTTTTTTGATTTAAATCAGATTTTTTTCATTTTTATTGAATTTATTTTAATAAAAAACTTTTGGGGTAAAAATCTATCGTAAGATAGTTTTCTATTTAAGATACATAAATAATTTAGTTTCTTCAGCATGAAATGGAGCTTAGTTACGTAGCAGGAGGCTGTATATTCTGCAACACTGGGACTATCGGTGAGTCAACAGCGGGTCAAAGGAGTAGCAGAGATGACAGTGGCTCTTTAAAAATTGTGATTTAAATCGAGCTGATTTAAATCAAGCCTTTTTACTAGTGATTTAAATCGTGATTTAAATTGTGATTTAAATCAACTCGATTTAAATCAAATCCACCGTGGGCTAGTCTAAAGAAAAAGAGGAATTAGGGGTGACATGATAGCAGTCTTCCAGTATTTGAGGGGCTGCCCCAAAGAAGAGGGGGTCAAATTATTCTCCAAAGCACCTCAAGGCAGGGCAAGAAACAATGGATGGAAACTAATCAAGGAGAGAAGCAACCTGGAATTGAGGAGAAACTTCCTAACAGGGAGGACAATTAACCAGTGGAACTGCTTGCCACCAGAAATCATGACTGCTCCATCACTGGAGGTTTTTTAAGAAGAGACTACACAGTCACTTAACTGAAATGGTATAGGTCCGTGATGGCAAACCTATGGCGCACATGCCACAGGTGGCACGCGTAGCCATATCAGTGGGCATGCGAGCTCAGCTCTGGCGCGCATGTGTGCGCCGGCCAGCTAATTTTCGGGTCTTCTGGGCCCACCAGAAGTAGGGAAACAGGCTATTTCCTGCTTCCGGAGGGCCTGGGGGTGGGTGGGAAAGGCCCATTTTTCTTTCTTACCTGGCTCCAGAGCCTCTCTAGGAGTCTGGGGAGGGTGAAAACAGCCTTCCCCAACCCCCAAGAGATTCTCCAGAGTCCAAAAACGGCCCGTTTGACAACTTCCAGTCCCACTGGAAGTTGTCAGACAGGCCGTTTTCGGCCTCTGGAGGGTTGGGGAAGGCTGTTTTCACCCTCCCCAGACGCCCGAGAGAGGCCCTGGAGGCTGGGGACAGCAAAAAAAACGGCCTTCCGGTCCCACCGGAAGTTGTTAAACCGGCTGTTTTCAGCCTCCGGAGGACCTCCCGGGGAGCGGGTGGGAGGCCGTTTTCGCCCTCCCCAGACTCCTAGAGAGGCCCTGGAGCCAGGTGAAAAAAAATGGGCCTACTGGGCCATCGCGTGGGAGTGGGCGGGGGTTGCATGTGGGCGGGGCGCATAGAATTAATGGTGTGGGCCCACACGCGAGCGACCCCCCCGCCACCCCCTCTCCTGGCACGCGATGGCAAGAAGGTTAGCCATCACTGGTATAGGTTCTCCTGTTTGAGCAGGGGGCTGGACTAGAAGACCTCCAAGGTCCCTTCTAACCTTTATTATTCTGTTAACGTGCTGTCGGATGGTGTCATTTCTTAATGTGTTTCTTTTATGTTTTGTTTTTGTTTGTTTTGTTTTTATTAAATTTATATACCGCCCTACTCCCGAAGGACTCAGGGCGGTGAACAGGCACAAAATAAAATACATAAATACAAAAGTTAGAAACATAATTAAATAATTTAGCCCAAGACAATTAAAAATCCCAATCATTTAAAACAAATTAAAATTTCAATTTAAAAATTTAAAAGAAAGGGGAGAAAATTAGGCCAGGCCAGCTTGCTGGAATAAGAGGGTCTTAAGAGCACGGTGGAAAGTGCGCCGATCCAGGATCCTCCGTATCTCCGGGGTGGAGATACGGTGTGTGATGCTGTTCCTTTTTTTTTTTCAGATTGCCCTGGCTAGTTTCTACGAAGATGGCGGTGACGAAGACATCATGACCCTCCCACAACCAACCTCTAGCTCCGTTACCAGAGGCACGGCAGCCAGGTGATGTAACCTACCTGCTTTTGAGAGAATTAATGCTAGAAAAACAATTGGATTTGGGTCTTGGAGAGCAGAGCAGAGCAGAATCTACCAGGGAAGTCTACCGTTCATAGCAGTGGAATTCCCTAAACAAGGGGCTTCCGGGAAAATGGCGCTTGGTGAGGATGTGATTGTACGGGTAGCCCTTGACTTATGACCGAACCCAAAATTTGCATTGCTGAGCAAGACAGCAGTTAAATGAATTTTTTGTCCCATTTTACAATCTTTCTTAAGCCTCAGTTCTTATTTTTTTATTTATTCAATTTATATACCGCCCTTCTCCTATTGGACTCAGGGCGGTGCACAGCCAAGGATAAAAAACATACCAATACAAAATTTAAAATCAATTAAAAGAATTATACAGCTTTGGCCCACAATTTAAAACAATCCAATTAAAACCCAATTTACACTTAAAAAGCTAAAAAGAGCTTAAAAAAAGGGGGGGAGGGGTTTCACACCAGCCCTGCTTGATGGAAAAGAAAAGTTTTTAGGGCACGGCAAAAGACCCGGAGATCCGATATCCTTCGTATCTCCGGGGGCAAATCGTTCCAGAGGGCAGGAGCTGCCACAGAGAAGGCCCTCCCCCTGGGGGTCGCCAGCCGACATTGCCTGGCCGACGGCACCCTGAGGAGTCCCTCTCTGTGGGAGCGCACTGGTCGGTGGGAGGCAGAAGGCGACAGAAGGCGGTCCCGCAAGTACCCAGGTCCTATGCCATAGAGTGCTTTAAAGGTGGTGACCAACACCTTGAAGCGCACCCGGAAGACCACTGGAAGCCAATGCAGCTCGCGCAGGAGAGGTGTCACATGGGAGCGACCCCTCGCTCCCATAATCCCCCGCGCGGCCGCATTCTGCACCAGTTGGAGCCTCCGGGTGCTCCTCAAGGGGAGCCCCATGTAGAGAGCATTACAGTAGTCCAGGCGGGAAGTGACGAGTGCCTGAGTGACCGTGCGTAGGGAGTCCCGATCCAGAAAGGGACGCAACTGGCGAATCAGGCGGACCTGATGAAAAGCCCCCCTGGCCATGGCTTAAGTGAATGTGGCTTCCAGGATTGATTTTGCTTGTCGGAAGGTCACAAAAAGGGATTCTGAGACCCTGGGACACTGCAACCGTCATAAATACAAGTCATTTGCCAAGCATTTGAATTTTGATCACGTGGCCACAGGGATGCTGCAACGGTCATGTGTGAAAAACGGTCATAAGTCACTTTTCCCCCCAGTGCCATCCTTATTTGCAGGGGGTTCACTTTTGCAACCTGTATCAATTCATGCTCGGCTGCATCAGTGCAATGAGGAAGGATAGCCAAGCCACCATCCTGGCTGGTGAATTCTGGGATTTGAACTCCACCCATCTTTTTTTTCTTTTTTTTTCTTTTTTTCTTTTTTTAATTTATATGCCGCCCTTCTCTGGAGACTCAGGGCGGCTTACAATGCGTTAAGCAATAGCCTTCATACTTTTGTATATTTATACAAAGTCAGCTTATTGCCCCCACAAACTGGGTCCTCAATTTACCTACCTTAGAAAGGATGGAAGGCTGAGTCAACCTTGAGCCTGGTGAGATTTGAACTTACAGTAATTGCAGGCAGCTGGTCTTAATAACAGGGTTATTGTGTTAATAACAAGGCTCATCTTAAAGCAAGCTGGCTGGGGAATTCTGGGCGATGAAGTCCACGCATCTCAAACCATGCTGGCTGGGGAATTCTGGGATTTGGGAATCCACCCATCTTAAAGCCTAGAACCAACTTAAAGCCTGGGGAATTCTGGGGTTTGGAATTCCGCCTGTGTTAAAGCCTGCTGCCTGGGGAATTCTGGGAGTTGAAGTCCACCCATTTTAAATAACTAAATAATTTTATTTCTATACCGCCCTTCTCCCGAAGGACCCAGGGTGGTGTACAGCCTATTAAAAGCACAAAGGCAGACATCAATTAAAAATAATTAAAATTATTAAATAATTTCGGCTCAGATTTAAAACCCCAAAAATTTAAAACACCTAATTTAAAATTATTATGTTGATAGCCCGGCCTGGCAGAACAGCAGGGTCTTGAGGGCACAGCGAAATACACGGAGGTCGGAGATCTTGCGCATTTCCGGGGGCAGTTCATTCCACAGGGCTGGGGCTCCCACAGAGAAGGCCCTCCCCCTGGGTGTTGCCAGCCGACATAACTTGGCTGATGGCACCCGGAGGAGACCCTCTCTGTGGGAGCGGACTGGCCGGTGGGAGGCTACTGGTGGCAGAAGTTGGTCTCGAAGGTACCCGGGTCCTATGCCATGGAGCGCTTTAAAGGTGGTAACCAGCACCTTGAATCGCACCCGGAAGACCACTGGGAGCCAGTGCAGCTCGCGCAGGAGGGGTGTCACGTGGGCACAATGGAGCCTCCGAGTGCTCTTCAAGGGGAGTCCCATGTAGAGAGCATTACAGTAGTCCAGCTGGTGTTGTGGCTCCGTTACCTGAGCCTGTGTCATCGGCAGGAGAGGACTCCAAGAGTGAAGGAGAGGAGTTGGCAAGGCCTCCCTCTCCAGGACCCTCCTCTCTGGCAATGCCTTCGGTGTCTGCCGAAGGGCAAGAGACGGGCCCGGGGCCAAGCACATCCACGCAGCCACAGGTGGACAGTGATGAGGGTAATGAGTCTTGGCTGGATCCCCGGCAGCGTCACAGAGATAAGCGCGCGCAACAGAAGAAAAGGCATGCCAGAGATTAGGCTGAGTCACTGGACCACACCCCACAGGGTATAAAAGGGGGTGAGGTGGCCATTCAGACTCTGTGACGGACAAAACTAACTACTATCGAGTCACATTGCATCTTTGGAAACAACATTATCGGCCTTGGATTTATTTTACGAACTGGACAATGCTTGAACTGTGTGTATTTTGTTTATGAGTAAAGTTCTTGGCAAGAAGCTACTGGGTTGCTGCCAAGCGTCTTATCGGAAGAATTGGTTGTCTGCCAGTTTATTTAACCCCCGGCTGTCTGTTTGTGTGCGTGTGTGAGACGGGGACAGAACAGCCGGGAGGTGACAAGGGCGTGAGTGACCGTGCGCAAGGCGTCCTGGGGCTGCTGGCTGCTGGCTGGGGAATTCTGGGAGATGAAGTCCACCCATCTTAAAGCCTGCTGGCTGGGGAATTCTGGGAATTGAAGCCAACATTCTTAAAGTTTGAAAAACCTTAATCCAACCCTCTGCCCAGGCAGGAAACCCTACGTCACTTCAGACAAATGGTCATTCAACATCTTCTTAAAAATTTCCAGTGTTGGAGCATTCACAACTTCTGCAGGCAATTTGATCCACTGATTAATTGTTCTCTCTGTCAGGAAGTTTCTCCTTAGTTCTAAGTTGCTTCTCTCCTTGATTAGTTTCCATCTGTTGTGTCTTGTCCGGCATTCAGGTGCTTTGGAGGATAGCTTGACTCCCTCTTCTTTGGGGCAACCCCTGAGATATTGGAACGCTGCTATCATGTCTCCCCTAGTCCTTCTCTTCACTAGACTAGACCTACCCAGTTCCTGCAACCGTTCTTAATATGTTTTAGCCTCCAGTCCCCTAATCCTCTTTGTTGCTCTTCTCTGAACTCTTTCTAGAATCTAGGTGAAAATAGTAATGTTCAATTGGATCTGGAATGCAGTTGGCGGTCCATTTCCCCTGTGACCCTGTGTAACCCCTTTGGTGGCTGTTGCAAGTCCACTTCCTGGTTTATAATTGCGGCTTAAGTATTGCGCCGGGACCTTCTCCCTTTTCATCCTGGTCATCCGGACCCTGAAAGATTCTGAGGAGGGAAACCACATTGGAGGATGCAGCAAACTCATTTGATATTTGTTTTTTCTTCCTCCAGCGACCACAGGGTGACGTCGTTCCGTGACCTCGTTCACGCTCAGGAGGAGGAGGAGGAGGAAGAAGAAGGACAAAGGTTGGTCACTGGTCAGATGGAAGGAGGAACTGGGAAAGTCTGTGTGGGTCGTAAGTCGAGGACTACGTGTAAAAACAATCCAGGGACAGACAAAGAGACAGATGTGGCACCGGCCTCTAAAATACCCAGGTCTGCCATAACTGGAAAATGCTCCAAAAAGACACAGGGTCATATCAGATAAAAAATAATCTTCTTTTAATCCCATGATCAAAATAATACTCTCATTACCTCCTCTTGCTATCTTGGCTATTTCTTTTTTAATTTTAGCGTATGCATTGTTTTACTGTTTTAATCTTTTATAATATCGTTTTATTGGATTGTTAGCCAGTCAGAATTGCATGCCAGTGTGATGGTTGGTGAATAAATTTAATAAATAAAATAGCTGAAAAATCAGGTGGGGACATACGACGATTATTTTAGTTCGCTTCTGTGCCTTCCCACCCCTATTTTATAGTTGAAGTGAGCTGAAGTGAGTACAGATAACTCCTTGAAGCACGACCCCAATTGATCCCAAAATTTATGTTGCTAAGTGTGACAGTTGTTAAGTGAATTTAACCCATTTTACAATCTTTTGGCCACACTTGTTTTAAGTGAATCCCTGCCGTTGTTAAGTGAGTAAAATGGTTGTTAAGTGAATCTGGCTTCCCCATCGACTTTGCTTGTCAAGATCGCAAAAGGGGATCATGTGACTCCAGGACACTGCGATTGTCATAAATACGAGACAATTGCCAAGGGCCTGAATTTTTGATCACATGACTCTGGGAATACTACAGCGGTCGTTAAGTGTGGAAAACGATCATAAGTCCCTTTATCCAGTGGTGGTGTAACTCCGAATGGTCACTAAATGAACTGTTATGATTAATTTTATTTACTGCAGAGGTCTTCAAACTTGGCAGCTTTAAGACTTGTGGACTTCAACTCCCAGAATTCTCCAGCCGGCTGGAGAATTCTGGGAGTTGAAGTCCACAAGTCTTAAAGCTGCCAAGTTTGAAGACCTCTGATTTACTGATTAGCCCTTGGACCATATCTTAGCATAACGCATTGTAAGCCGCCCTGAGTCTCCGGAGAAGGGCGGCATATAAATCAAATTAAAAAAAAAAAAAAAACTGTTGTAAGTCGAGGACTATCGGTAAATTTGCTTCATTTCTAACATTCTCATAAGTTTGCTCGTTCGTTTTCGATTTCTGAAGCCGTGCATCTCAGCAAACAACGCTGAGTGGCTCAGAATTCGAACAATTAAAATTTTTTTAAAAACATTTCAAAAACAAGAAAAGCAGCAAAACCTCATTAAGATGTTTGCCATCAGCCAACTTCAGAAGCCGCTGTGCTTCTGAAGTTGGCCTCGGATGAGGACTTTCCTTCAAGGGACATTCAAGTCTTACTCTCTTTCGCTCAGGTTTTATGCCGGTGGGTCAGAACGAAGCGGGCAGCAGATCGTTGGCCCCCCGAGAAAGAAAAATTCGAACGAGCTGGTGGAAGATCTGTTCCGGGGGGCTAAAGAACACGGGGCCGTGGCTGTCGACAGGACAGCTAAGAGCCCCGGGGAAGGCAGCCGGCCAAAGGTGAGAATTAGCCTTTCGGTAGAGGTCTAATCCATACTTTTGAGGGGGCTTGGGTGGGTGGGCCGATTTGCTTTCAACTGGCCTTAAGGGTACCCTCAAACAGACCTGTGCTTGGCACAGAAGGCGGGGTGGGGGGAGAGTTTGAGGTCCTCGGTGCTTCCTGAGCTGGATTTTATTTTTATTTATTTTTTTATTTTTATTGAATTTCTATACCGCCCTACTCCCGAAGGACTCAGGGCAGTGCACAGCCATGAAGTAAAACACATAAATATACAAAATTTAAAATCGAATAAAACGGATTAAATAAATTTGGCTGAATTAATACCCATTTAAAAATACCCATATTTTAAAATCCATTAAAATTTAGAATTTACATTTAAAAGGGAGAAGATTTAGGCGAGGCCAGCTTGATGAAATAAAAGCGTCTTCAACTCGCGGCGGAAGGTGCGCAGATCCGGAATCCGGATTGTTTTCTTGAAGACGTTTCATGACCCAATTAGGGAACGTCATCAGTGCTAGAGGGGAGTGGGGTTTATGGAGAAGGAGGAAGCGGGGAGAGGAGGATTTTGGGGTCCTTGGTGATCTCTGAGCTGGGTTGTTTTCTTGAAGACGTTTCATGACCCAATTAGGGAACGTCATCAGTGCTAGAGGGGAGTGGGGTTTATGGAGAAGGAGGAAGCGGGGAGAGGAGGACTATGGGGTCCTTGGTGATCTCTGAGCTTGGTGGTTTTCTTTTGACGTTTCATAACCCAACTAGGGAACATCAGTGTTAGAAAGGAGTGGGGCTTGCAGGGAGGAGGGGGATGACTAGGGGGGTCCTTGGTGCTTTCCGAGCTTGATTCTTTTCTTGCAGACATTTCATGATCCAAGTAGGTAACATCATCAGTGCTAGAAGAGAGGGGGGTTTGTTTTCTGCCTATATACGGTGGTGGTGCTGTGATTTCCGCCGCCCCCCTGGTAATTCCTTGATTCGGGTATTGTTTTCTGCTTGATTGTTTGTCTGGTGTTAATCCATGCTTATCTGGGTTTTCTCTTTCTGCGGAATCCTTGGATGTTCTCTGAGCTTGGTTGTTTCCTTGCAGACATTTTGTGACCTAACTAGGTAACGTCATCCGTGCTAGAAGGGAAGTGGGGTTTGCAGAGAGGAAGAGAAGAAGGAGAAGGAGGGAGGAGGAGGAAGAGGAGGAGGAAGACTATGCTGTGATTGGTGGTCTCTCAGCGTGGTGGTTTTCTTGAAAACATTTCTTTACCCAGCTGCGTAATATCATCAGTGCTAGAAGGGGGTGGCGTTGTGGAGGAGAAGAGAGGAGGAGGAGAACTGTTGGTGCTCTCTGAGCTTGGTTGCTTCCTTGCAGATGTTTGATGACCCAACTAGGTAACATCATCAGTGCTAGAAGGGAGTCGGATTCTGGAAGGGGGGGGAAAGAGGAGGAGCAGGAGAAGAAGAAGGAGGAAGAGGAGGAGGAAGACTGGGGTGTCCTGAGCTTGGCTGTTTCCTTGCACATATTTCATGACCCAACTAGTGGGCGTGGCATGGCTATCTGAGGAATTCTGGGAATTGAAGTCCACAAATCTTAAAGCCAACACATTTGGAGACCTCTGAGTTAGAGGAATAGGAAGCATTGGTCCCCTCCCCTTTTTAGTTTTTAGTTTTTAAATTGTCAAAGGGGTTTTAGTTTCAATGTTTTAAATTTTTGGGCCACACTTATTTAATTCTTTTAATAATTTTAAATTTTGTATCGATGTGTTTTAGTCTGGCTGTATACCGCCCTGAGTCCACTTGGAGAAGGGCGGGATATAAATTGAATAAAATAAAATAAAAATAATAAATTGGTCACTGTAGTGTATTTCATCTATATTCTGTCTCCTGTGGATGCTGTTGGGATTTAAAAAAAAAAAAACCTCAAATCAAGACACTTCTAAGAAAGGTTTACAAAAATCCCTGGTATTTTGGAATTCGTGTTACTCAGTGCTTAATTTGGAGACCTGAAAGAACATTACTTTGTCCTATGTAAAAAAATAAAATAAAAAATCAGGTAGGATGGAGGAACTTGAAAGGAAAGCTGATAATAACTTTAAACAGCAGCTGGGCTTCATGGAGAAGAACTGGGCTAGCCCCCCCCTGCCTTCTCTCCCACCCACCCCCAAATCTGGCTGGTGACTACTTCTTTTTTTTTAATAGTTTTTATTGAATTTTTAAGTTTTTTTAAAAAAAAGTAAAGAAAAATACAACGAAAAACGAAAAAACACATTAAAAACATGTAACAAACATAACATTACATCATATATTATATTACAGCTTACTGTATCGACACGGATGTATATTCTCTATTCTTATTCAATCGTCCATCTACGTCCTTATATTTACATTAGTATCTACTTACAAAACCATCATTATCCGGTTAACACTATCCAGTGATTTACACTTCCTAGTTTTAACCCAATTAAATTAACATTCCGAATTATTATTTTGATTTCTTTTTTTCTAGCCAATCGTATCGTTTGTTCCACACTCTACAATATTCCGACGCTTCCCTCTCCTTATTTTCCAGCTTCAACTTATCCATTTCTGCACATTGTAGAATTGTTCGAATTACTGTTTCCTCTCCTGGTATTTTATTTTCTGGCTGGTGACTTCTTGTTCATTCCTCTTCCTGCCCCCCCCTCTACCCCCCCCCCCCCCGCAGCCCTTTGCAGGAGGTGGGTATCGCTTGGGAGCTGCACCCGAGGAAGAGTCCGCTTACGTCGCGGGAGAATTGAGGCAGAACGCTGCCCAAGATGTGAGTATCAGTTCAGGCCTTGAACTGAAATCCGGGACAATCGGAGGTTAGAGCTCTGAGGGTCCCAAACTTATCGTATGAGATCAAATATTTATCACGGGCCAAGAGTTCCAGCAGAGTCCCCAAACTTAGAAGCCGCTGGCAGGCTGTGGAATTTTTGATTTCTCCCAGGTAAGGCGGGGTTAGGAAGCGGTCAGTCACTGTTCAGGCCTGGGGAAAGTTTTTGGGATTTTGGAAAATTAGGAAGGTCTGGATCGGTAAAAGAAGGTTGCAGATATTCAGTTGAACAAAAAGGTCCCTTCCTTCCTTCCTTCCTTCCTTCCTTCCTTCCTTCCTTCCTTCCTTCCTTCCTTCCTTCCTCTCTCTCTCTCTCTCTCCCTCTCTCTTTCTTCCCTTCCCTTCCCTTCCCTTCCCTTCCCTTCCCTTCCCTTCCCTTCCCTTCTCTCTCTCTCTCTCTCTCCCTCTCTAACTCTTTCCGTCCGTCCCTCCCTCCCTCCCTCCCTCCCTCCCTCCCTCCCTCCCTCCCTCCCTCCCTTCCTCTCTCTCTCTCCCCCCCTCTCTTCCTACCTCCCTCCATCACGCAGAGTGACTTGGGTGGCCGTATAAATGTTCTCAATCAATCAATCAGTTAGAATGCAGTATTGCAGGCTAATTCTACCAACTGCCAGGAGTTCGATCCTGACTGGCTCAAGGCTGACTCAGCCTTTCGTCCTTCTGAAGTCAGTAAAATGAGGACCCAGATTGTTGGGGGCCAGAGGCTGACTCTGTAAACCACTTAGAGAGGGCTGTAAAAGCACTATGAAGCGGTATATAAGACTTATATACTATTGTGCTATTGTCCGTCCTTCCTCCCCTCCCCTCCCCCTTCCTTCCTTCCTTCCTTCCTCCCTCCCCTCCCCCTTCCTTCCTCTCCTCCCCTCCTTCCTCCTTCCCCTCCCCTCCCTCCCTCCCTCCCCTCCCCTCCCCTCCCCTCCCCTCCCCTTCCTTCCTTCCTTCCTTCCTTCCTTCCTTCCTTCCTTCCTTCCTTCCTTCCTTCCTTGTGGTGGTGGCGCAGTGGCTAGAATGCACTATTGCAGGGTAATTCTGCCAACTGCCAGGAGTTCTATTCCTACATCAAGGCTGACTCAGCCTTCCGTCCTTCCGAGGTCAATAAAAATGAGGACCCAGCTTGTTGGGGGCAAGACAACCGCTCAGAGAGAGAGCTGTAAAAGGCACTGTGAGCCGGTATATACGTCTCAGCGCTGTTGCTAACCCATCGATCTTGCCTTTCGTAGGTCCACGTAGTCCTGAAGCTGTGGAAAAGCGGATTTAGCTTAGACAGTGGCGAGCTGAGGAGCTACCAGGATCCCTCCAACTCTCAGTTCCTGGAGTCCATCCGTCGGGGGTAATACTTCTTGTCCTGGGGAAGATTCAGACCCACAGCTGGCACTCACCAGCTGCTCAGGTCTGACCTTCCTAGGGCTCCATTTGTCCTGAAAATAGGAACGGGGCAAGTCCCAGGCCGCGTCTCCCTTCGTTCGGGAAAAGGCGGCGAGTAGACCTCCTCCTGAGAGCGGCTTTCCTTCCTTTCCTTCCTTCTTAGAGAAGTGCCCGCTGAGCTCCGTCGGTTGGCACGTGGCGGGCAGGTCAACCTGGATCTAGAGGATCACCGCGATGAGGATTTCATGAAGGCCAGGGGGACCTTCAGGGCTTTCACCGGAGAAGGCCAGAAGCTAGGCAGGTAAGTAAGCGGGATATTTATGTATTTATTTATTAGGTTTTGCCATAAAAACATCCCAATAAAAGAAATGGGAAACAGTAATAGAGTAAACAATTCTTACTTTTAAGATTCGGAGGTTTATTTCGTGAGCAGTTTGGAACATGAGCAGCCATCATAACACAATTTATATCAATATCCCATTGCAATGAAGTCCACTGACATAGAATTAGAATAGAATAGAATAGAATAGAATAGAATAGAATAGAATAGAATAGAATAGAATAGAATAGAATAGAATAGAATAGAATATTGGAAGGGAAGGGAAGGGAAGGGAAGGGAAGGGAAGAGAAGAGAAGAGAAGAGAAGAGAAGAGAAGAGAAGAGAAGAGGAGAAAATATGGAATGGAATAGAATAGAATTAGAATAGAATAGAAAGAATAGAATAGGAGAGGAGAGGAGAGGAGAGGAGAAGAGAAGAAGAGAAAATATGGAATGGAATAGAATAGAATTAATAGAATGGAATGGAATAGAATAGAATTAATAGAATAGAATAGAATAGAATAGAATAGAATAGAATAGAATAGAATAGAATAGAATAGAATAGAATAGAAAATATGGAATGGAATGGAATGGAATGGAATGGAATGGAATGGAATGGAATGGAATAGAATAGAATAGAATAGAATAGAATAGAATAGAATAGAATAGAATAGAATAGAATAGAATAGAATAGAATTCAATTTTTTATTGGCCAAGTGTGACTGGACACACAAGGAATTTGTCTTTGGTGCATAAGCTCCCAGTGTACATAAAAAGAAAAGATACGTTCATCAAGAATCATAAGGTACAACACTTAATGATAGTCATAGGGGGCAAATAAGCAATCAGGAAACAATATCAATATAAATCGTAAGAATCCAAGCAATAAAATTACAGTCATACAGTCCTAAGTGGGAGGAGATGGGTGGTGGGAACGATGAGAAGATTAATAGTAATGCAGCCTTACTGAATAGTTTGACGGTGTTGAGGGAATGTCGTAAGCTGCTTTTATGATAATACGTCATAAAAACGTTTTATAACGTTGGCTAGATTTCAATCCCACGGGTTTTGGGGACGCCTTCTGTAAGTTAGTCCATTCGTGGCACCTCGGTTTAAAAGGTTTGCCCAGTTCAAAGCTGCAGGGATCAGAGCCCCCGTAGTATACAGGTAGTCCTTGAATTACAACCATTCGCTTAGTAGCACTAGCAATAGCACTTAGACTTATATACCGCTTCACAGTGCTTTGCAGCCCTCTCTAAGCAGTTTACAGAGCCAGCCTCTTGCCCCCTACAATCTGGGTCCCAGAACCACTTAGTGACGGTTCCAAGGTCAGAGTTAACTAATGGCAGTGAAAAAAGTGACGTATGACCGCTTTTCGCACTCATGCACATTGCAGGGTCATGTGATCGAAATTCAGGCACTTGGCAAGTGGTTCATATTTACGACGATGATGGCATTGTCCCGGGGGTCATGTGATCACTTTTTGCACGTCTGGTCTAGTGGTTAAGGTAACCAGAAGACTGTGAGTTCTAGTCCTGCCTTAGGCATGAAAGTTGGCTGGATGACTTTGGGCCAATTCCCCAGGAGACTGGGAGTTTTAGTCCCGTTTTAGGCATGAAAGCCAGCTGGGTGACTTGGGTCCAATCCCCAGGAGTCTGGGAGTTCTAGTCCCACCTTAGGCATGAAAGCTGACTGGGTGACTTAGGGCCAATCCCCAGGAGACTGGGAGTTCTAGTCCCACCTTAGGCATGAAAGCCAGCTGGGTGACTTGGGTCTAATCCCCAGGAGACTGGGAGTTCTAGTCCTGCTTTAGGCATGAAAGCCGACTGGGTGACTTAGGGCCAATCCCCAGGAGTCTGGGAGTTCTAGTCCCACCTTAGGCATGAAAGCCGACTGGGTGGCTTGGGTCCAATTCCCAGGAGACTGGGAGTTCTAGTCCCGCTTTAGGCATGAAAGCTGACTGGGTGACTTAGGGCCAATCCCCAGGAGTCTGGGAGTTCTAGTCCCACCTTAGGCATGAAAGCCGACTGGGTGGCTTGGGTCCAATCCCCAGGAGACTGGGAGTTCTAGTCCCGCTTTAGGCATGAAAGCCGACTGGGTGACTTAGGGCCAATCCCCAGGAGTCTGGGAGTTCTAGTCCCACCTTAGGCATGAAAGCCGACTGGGTGGCTTGGGTCCAATCCCCAGGAGACTGGGAGTTCTAGTCCCGCTTTAGGCATGAAAGCCGGCTGGGTGACTTTGGACTTGCCTCTCAGCCCCACCCACCTCACAGGGATTTTGTGGTGGGGAAAATAGGAGGAGGGAGGTCTGTTGGACATGGTCGCCACCTCGAGTTATTTGTAAAAATAATAAAAAGGAAAGAAATACAAAGAAATAGTTCATTTGTCCTCGCAGTCCATCAATGGAGCTTTAATTCATCTTGGGGGCCGTTCGGTGACATCCTAGCCCAGCCAGAGAGCTTGGCAGTTTCCCACGGACCTTTTCTGCAAAGGACTCAAACGGTTTTTGCAAATCCGACTTACCCTTAGGCTCCTCTTGTCTCTGCTTTGGCCCTAGCACTGTCCCCCAAGTGATGGGCACCAGCTCGCCCTCCCAGCAGGCGGAAAACGAGGCCAAAGCCCGTTCCCTGATCACCATCGACGAGACGGAGCCCACCACCAACATCCAGATCCGGCTTGCAGACGGTGGGCGTCTCGTACAGAAATTCAACCACAGTCACAGGTAAAGGGGGGGGGGAGAGAAGGAGGATGTGAGGAGGGGGTGGGCAAAGGAGGAATGGTTGGACCAGCCAAAGCCTGAAGTTGATGCTGGATATGAACTTCCGGAAGTTTTAACAGTTTCTTTAGGCATGAAAGCCAACTGGGTGACTTTGGGCCAATCCCCAGGAGATGGTGAGTTGTAGTTCTGCCTTAGGTTTGAAAGCCAACTGGGTGACTTTCAGCTAATCACCAGGAGACGATGAGTTCTAGTCCCGCCTTAGGCATGAAAGCTAACTGGGTGTCTTTGAGCTAATCACCAGGAGATGGTGAGTTCTAGTTCTGTTTTAGGCATGAAAGCCAACTAGGTGACTTTGGCCAATCACCAGGAGATGGTGAGTTCTAGTCCCGCCTTAGGCAGGAAAGCCAACTGGGTGATTTTGAGCTAATCACTGGAGACAGTGAATTCTAGTTCTGCCTTAGGCATGAAAGCCAACTGAGTGTGACTTTGGGCTAATCCCCAGGAGATGGTGAGTTCTAGTTCTGTTTTAGGCATGAAAGCCAACTAGGTGACTTTGGCCAATCACCAGGAGATGGTGAGTTCTAGTCCCGCCTTAGGCAGGAAAGCCAACTGGGTGATTTTGAGCTAATCACTGGAGACAGTGAATTCTAGTTCTGCCTTAGGCATGAAAGCCAACTGAGTGTGACTTTGGCCAATCACCAGGAGATGGTGAGTTCTAGTCCCGCCTTAGGCATGAAAGCCAACTGGGTGATTTTGGGCCAATCCCCAGGAGACTGTGAGTTCTAGTCCCACATTAGGCATGAAAGCCAACTGGGTGACTTTAGGCTAATCACCAGGAGACGGTGAGTTCTAGTCCCGCCTTAGGCATGAAAGCCAACTGGGTGACTTTGGGCCAATCCCCAGGAGACGGTGAGTTCTAGTCCCGCCTTAAGACACGAAAGTCAGCTGGGTGACTTTGAACCAGTCGCCTTCTCTCACCCAACCTACCTCACAGGGTTGTCGTCATAGGAACAAAAACAGGAAGGACTATTAGGCACGTTTGCTGCCTTATTTGTAAAAGAGAATAAAAGGGAGCTACTCATAAACAGTCCGAAAAGCCACTCAACCATAGTGCCCCCTTTTCTCCGGACAGGATCCGCGACATCCGGCTTTTCATCGTGGACGCCCGGCCGGCTATGGCCGCCACGGGCTTCGTCCTCATGACCACTTTCCCTAACAAGGAGCTCTCGGACGAGGACCAGACTCTGAAGGACGCCAACCTCCTGAACGCCGTCATCGTCCAGCGGTTCGTATAAGGGATAGCCCGCCCTCCCGCCCGCCGGTCCACATCGCGCCTCGCTCTCGCTCTCTTTGCGGCGCTCACCGGCCTCGCCGCACAAGGTGGCCACCAGGCGATCACAGCCAGTTTCCCCGGCTCTGCGGATTGGCCTGTCGGGCGTTGCGTTTCCCGTATATTCGGGTTTTCTTTTCTTTTAATTTCTATTTTTTTTTTCTTTCTCCTGTGCTCATCCATGGACTTTTACGAAAGAAACGAAGTACCAAACCGAGAGTGGGTTGTAGGTTTTATTTTTTTTTTTTTGTTTGTTTTGGTTTGGTTTCCCGGTGTGCCTGCCGGAGCCTGTGCCGGATAACGGAGGCAGCAGCCTTTTTTTGGGAAGTGGGAGCGCGAATGGGAGGTCCCGGAGTCTGTCCTGGGTCCTGTTTTGGGAGTGGGCGCCCCCCCCCTCATTCTTCCTTCTCTTTCGGTGTATTAAATAAAGTGAACCCCAAAAAGGGACCTCTTTTATTTTTATTTTTATTTTTTTCTTCCTATCGTCAACCAACTCCTGTTTTTTTCAATCTGGTCAACTTTTTAAGACGTGTGGATTTCAACTCCCGGAATTCTGTCCCTCTTCAAAGTTGACCAGATTGAAAAACATTGCTTTATAGGAGATTGTCAAATTCTCCCCTTCTTAAACAGGCTAATTTCTCCCTCCCTCTCTCCCTCCTTCCTTGCCACCCTCTTTTTTTTTTTTTTTTTTTAAAAAACAAACCTCCTTCACCCCAAAAGTTTTGGGGCACGAGACAACGATGCCAGGTATGGCTTCGTGGTTGAAATTTTGCATGTCAGCTCAACATGCAAAGGAATCTTTTTTATTAATTGTCCAGCGGGGCCTTTGGCCTTCGGGTTCATTTTTTTGTGAGGGGGTTCTAAGGAAGTTCACAGAGTGGTGGTGGTGGGGGGGGGGCTAGAGCGGGCTGTCCATCTATCTGTCTGTCTAACTGGAACCTGCCTGTTTTGAGAATTGGACGCCGTCCCCCAACTGCCTTTTTGGTTAGTCCTCCCCTGTCTTCAAAAAAATCCCCAGAAAGCAATTCCCCCCCTCCCAATAGTTTTCCTTGTTTGCAGTTTTCCCCCCTCAGTCTGGTCTCCCCCATAGCCCCTCTGTCCTGTGGGTCACGTTGGGGAGGAAAATCATCCGTTCTTCCTTTCAAACCAGGGATATCTCACGCAGCCAGGTTTTTTTTTCCCCCCTTACTGTATCTCAAAAAATATCGCTGGATGGTTCAGAAAAGGATGTTATTCGTTTCCCCCCCCCCCCAATTTTGTCTCAGTTAACGGAGTCCGCACCGCCTGTCCATGGCGAATTCTGTAAATTATTGTAATGTGTGCATTAAAAAAACAAAAGAAAACAAAACTGACTATAGGAGAAGAGTGTCTGCCCCCTTTTTCTAACTCGAAACGGAGCCATGGGGCATCGGAGCCGGTTTGGGCAGAGGGAGGAGAAAATTTGGGGGGTGGGGGGGAGGGGGAACCTTTTCCAAAACTTGGCTTGGTGTGAGATAACAATAGCGCTGGGAAAATAAATTTTACGCTTTTCAGAAGGATGGTTTGGGTTGGTAGGAATAATTTCAAGTGGAAATGTCCAAGGAATTGATAGGCTGAAACATTCCTTAATTGAGGGTTGGTTTTTTGCTTTTTTTTTTTTTTTTTGCCTGAAGGCACGTTAATCCATTTCATGAATCCATTTTCTATATTGTCCCAATCAGACTGTAGTCCTTGACTTGCAACCACTCATTTAGTGACCAAAGTTAACGACGGCACTGGAAAAAAAGTGACTTACGACCAGTTTTCGGTCTCACAACACTTGTAGCATCCGCAGGGTCACGTGATCAAAATTCGGACGCTCGGCAGCGAATGTCAGCCTTCCATAACGCCCCCATCGAAAGCAGAACTCCGAGGCTAGTAGATTCCCCCAAAGAACATGTTTATTGGATACATCATATCGGCACAGCTAGTGAAAACCAACTCTAAAGTTTCCCGCGGTTTTAGCCTAGTTAAAAGAGCAAAAGTTTCCCCTCCTCAAATGTCACAGGTCACGTTGTCCAATAAAGTGGTTTGGCAATTCCTTGGCTCACTCCCTCCTTCTTCTCCCAACCGCCACCTGTTGGGATGACCTTGGTTCCCACAAGAAAGTTTTTTTGTTTTGTCTATTAGTGAGCAATCCCACCCCCCTCCGTTCCCAGCGTTCGTGACAACTATGAGGCTGCAGAAAATGGCTTCAGCCAGGTTCGCTTCAGAGTTGACAGCGAATTTATGACGGTGGCAGTATTCTGGGGTCATGTGATCCTCTTTTTACGACCTTCCGACAAACAAAGTCAATGCGGAAGACAGGTTCACTTAACGACTGTGCCCTAACTTAACCACTGAAGCGACTCGCTTAACAACTGTGGCAAGAACGGGGCGAGACTCACTGAAGAATAGTCTTGTTTAGCAACAGAGCAGAAATTGTGGGCTCGGCTGTGGTCGCAAGTCAAGGACTCCCTGTATAGAGTTTTCTCAATCTCGACAACTTTATGATGGGTGGGCTTCAACTCCCAGAATTCTCCAGGCACTTTGCGATTGGTCAGAGTTCCAACGGACTGTTGTGACCTAAGCTTCCTGAGTCATTAAAACACACGAGTAGTCCCCAAAACCTCTTTTATTGCAACAGCTGTGAATTATGTTCATTCACAGCTGAGTCCCAATTAGTTGCAAAAAGACCTTCGGGAGAAGTCCTTTGGGATAATTGCCAACCTTTATCTCCCTTGACACGCTGTCAAAGGCCTACTTGGCAAAGCCACACAGAGTCCAGAATCAAACAGAGATGCCGACTGGGAACAGAATTAACAATGTTGCTTTCCTGCAAAGAGCCTCCATGCCTTTGTTTCTCTTTTAAGCCTTATGGGAGGGGCCAATCATCTCCAGGCCTTACTCCTGAGTCGTCCCTTTTGCTTTAGCTGCTCTTGCCTTCTGGCAACACTGTGCATGTGTGCACTAGGAACAGGCTCCTCCTGTTCCTCTGCTATCCGACTCTGGAGGCTCCGGAATCCACGTATCACTCCCAGATGGCCCTGGCCCCATGTCTGCCTCCGACGCAGAGCCCTCGTCCGGGCCTTCCCCAGACTCCAGGACCTCCATGTTCCTCCCCAGCCTCCTCACTGTCCGACTCCACTGCCAGCTCCGCAGGCTGCTGGTGGACCACAACACGGACCTCTCCGACGGTACGTAGGAGCCAGTTCCCATGTTCGATGGCCACGTGGATGGCTGGGGAATTCTGGGAGTTGAAGTCCACCCCTCTTCAAGTGGCCAGGGTTGCTGCAGCAGAGCAAGATGCTGGATAGGTACCAGCATGGTGATGTCCATTCAGCTTTTCTGAGTGTGTAATCCATCCAGCCAACGTCTAATCCAGCAGGATTCCTGTAAACTGGAGTTGAGGGAATCATGAGGAACAAGCTAGATTTAAATTTGGATTTAATGGCTCCTGACTGCGGCAACTCCATCATGGAAAAAAGCCAGTTGTTTTTAAAGACTAAAAAATGTTTGTTGATGGCCTTTTTTCTCTTTGCAAAGGGATTAACCACAGGTAAGCTTCTTTTTAAGGTGCCACCGGCATTTTGCCTAGGAGGTGGTCAGTCTGTTTCGGATTTCAGCTAGAATATGGAAAAGTGACGCTAAGTTTGGATCAAAGAAAACCGTGTGTGTTTTCATATCTCTTTAAGCCAAATTAAAGAGGCCAGTCCTTGATTTAGCATAGAGGTCTCCAAATTGGACAATTTTAAGATTTGTGGGAGTTGAACTCCACAAGTCTTTAAATATTGGGAATTAAAGTCCACGAGCCTTTAAATTCTGAGAATTAAAGTCCACAAGCCTTTAAATTCTGGGAATTAAAGTCCACAAGCCTTCAAATTCTGGGAATTAAAGTCCACAAGCCTTCAAATTCTGGGAATTAAAGTCCACAAGCTTCACATTCTGGGAATTAAAGTCCACGAGCCTTTAAATTCTGGGAATTAAAGTCCACGAGCCTTTAAATTCTAGGAATTGAAGTCCACAAGCCTTCAAATTCTGGGAATTAAAGTCCACGAGCCTTTAAATTCTGGGAATTAAAGTCCACGAGCCTTTAAATTCTGGGAATTAAAGTCCACGAGCCTTCAAATTCTGGGAATTAAAGTCCACGAGCTTTCAAATTCTGGGAATTAAAGTCCACAAGCCTTTAAATTCTGGGAATTAAAGTCCACAAGCCTTTAAATTCTGGGAATTAAAGTCCACAAGCTTCAAATTCTGGGAATTGAAGTCCACAAGCCTTTAAATTCTGGGAATTAAAGTCCACAAGTCTTTAAATTCTGGGAATTAAAGTCCACAAGCTTTCAAATTCTGGGAATTAAAGTCCACAAGCCTTTAAATTCTGGGAATTAAAGTCCACAAGCCTTTAAATTCTGGGAATTAAAGTCCACAAGCTTCAAATTCTGGGAATTGAAGTCCACAAGCCTTTAAATTCTGGGAATTAAAGTCCACAAGTCTTTAAATTCTGGGAATTAAAGTCCACAAGCCTTTAAA
This sequence comes from Pituophis catenifer annectens, assembly GCF_029215685.1. Classification (NCBI taxonomy): domain Eukaryota; kingdom Metazoa; phylum Chordata; class Lepidosauria; order Squamata; family Colubridae; genus Pituophis; species Pituophis catenifer. The sequence goes on along the minus strand of NW_027256883.1, from coordinate 213,213,440 downwards.
TTCTGGGAATTAAAGTCCACGAGCCTTTAAATTCTGGGAATTAAAGTCCACAAGCCTTTAAATTCTGGGAATTAAAGTCCACAAGCTTCAAATTCTGGGAATTAAAGTCCACAAGCCTTTAAATTCTGGGAATTAAAGTCCACAAGCCTTTAAATTCTGGGAATTAAAGTCCACAAGCCTTTAAATTCTGGGAATTAAAGTCCACAAGCCTTCACAACTTCTCAGCCTGGATGGCTGGGGAATTCTGGGAGTTGAAGTCCACAAGTCTTAAAGTCACTAAGATTGGAGACCTCTGATCGGGTGGAATTTGACCTGGTTGAGAATATGCCTCTGGGTCAAAGAGGGATTTGCTATTGTTGTTCATTAAGGTGGTTTTGGGATGGTTTCCTGAATTCAGCACCCAAAGAGCGCCCCTTGTGGGTTCTGCACGCTTCACCTGGCACCCACAACGCCAGCCTCTTAATAGCCACTCCGCAACGGTTCAGTTAATCGGTCGCTGGAGCGCTCCCAATGCCGCATTCCTGAGTTAGGAGTTCCTTTGCCAGTTCCTCTGCAGGCGTGCAGCATGCCTGGGGGCACCTGGCTGCTAAAACTCCACGGCGCCTGGTTTGCACCTTTGAAAGCAACACAATGGGAGGAGATGTGACCCCCCGAAGGAATCCCGACCTGCGTCCCTGCAAAATAATGTGGTTCCTCACATTATTTTATACGCTCACCTGTACTATACAAAAATACAGGTAAGTCCTCGAATTACGGCTACAATCGAGACCAGCATTTCCACTGCTAAGCAAGGCGGTTTGTTGAGTGAGTCACACCCAATTTTGTGATCTTTTTATTATCCACTGCTAAGCAAAACACCACTGTCGTTAACCCAGTCATGCGGTCATTAAGTGAATCTGGCTTTCCTGTTGAGTTTGCTGGTTGGAAGGTCGCAAAAAAGGATCCTGTGACCCCGGGGACATTGCAACCGTCATAAGTACATGCCAGTTGCCAAGCGTCTAAAATTTTGACCACGTGATCATAGGGATGCTGCAACGGTCGTAAAGTGTGAAAGACGGCCATAATTCACTTTTTTCAGTGCTGCTTGAAGTCACTAAATGAGAAATCACTAAATGAACGGTTTTAAATCGAGGCCGACATGTAAAAAAGCTAAGCACCAGCCTCCACTTCAAATGCAGGTAGTCCTCGACTTAATGATGACAATTGAGCCCAATGTTGTTAAGTGAGACATTTGTTAAGTGAGTTTTTCTGCCTTTTATGACCTTTCTTCCCACGATTGTTAAGTGAATCACTGAAGTTCACAACCTTGTGAATCACTGCACTGTACTTAGCAACTTCAGTGATTCACCTTGTGAATCACTGCGAACAAGGTTGTTAAGTGAATCGGGCTTTGCCAGTCAGGAGGTAACAAAAGGGGGGGGGTCACATGACTGCAGGACACTGTGACGGTCATAAATATGAATCGGTTGCCGAGCAGCTGAGTTTTGATCACCTTTGTGACCATGTTACAAAGGATGCAACTGAAAAAACGCTCCTAAGCCACATTTTCCCAGTGCCGTCATAACTTTGAACAGTCACTAAACGAAACCGTCATAAGTCGAGGACTTCCTGTACATTCCTCTTCTTCCAGGGAACCCAGAAAGAGATTTTTTAAAAAGAATTTTTTAAAAAATGCAGCAGATTCTTTGGAAACGCCTGGCGAAAGACGGCGTCTGTGGAAGCCCAGAATAACAAGAGTTGGAAGGGATCTTCTAGTCATTGTGCAAATCGCACAATTTAACACCGTTTTATCTCAGGTACGGAGGGCTGCGATATGGTGTGCCTTGTGTGATTTACACTGTTTGTGCAATGATGTTCTGACCTCTCTGAGGTTGTCGTGACTTCAGGTGGAGGAGGAATGTATGGGAGAAATCCAGAAAATGAGTTTATTTAATTTATATTCCCCCTGTGTTATATTTATATTTATAACCAACACGAGGTGGCAAACCTATTCAATTACCCCTTCCTTCTACTATTTTCCCAACAACAACCCTGTGAGGTAGGTTGGGCTGAGAGAGTCTCCCAACTGGCTTTCATCCCTAAAGCGGGACTAGAACTCACTGTTTCCTAGTGATTGGCCCAAAGTCTCCAACCGGCTTTCATGCCTAAAGTGGGACTAGAACTCGCCGTCTCCTGGTGATTGGTCCAAAGTCACCCAGCTGGCTTTCGTGCTAGGGCAGGACTAGAACTCCCAGTCTCCTGGTGATTGGCCCAAAGTCACCCAGCCAGCTTTATTGCTAGGGCGGGACTAGAACTCCCGGTCTGGTGATTGGCCCAAAGTCACCCAGCCAGCTTTCGTGCTAGGATGGGACTAGAACTCCCGGTCTCCTGGTGATTGGCCCAAAGTCACCCAGCCAGCTTTCGTGCTAGGGCGGGACTAGAACTCCTGGTCTCCTGGTGATTGGCCCAAAGTCATCCAGCCGGCTTTCGTGCTAGGGCGGGACTAGAACTCCCGGTCTCCTGGTGATTGGCCCAAAGTCACCCAGCCGGCTTTCGTGCTAGGGCGGGACTAGAACTCCCGGTCTCCTGGTGATTGGCCCAAAGTCACCCAGCCAGCTTTCGTGCTAGGGCGGGACTAGAACTCCTGGTCTCCTGGTGATTGGCCCAAAGTCACCCAGCCAGCTTTCGTGCTAGGGCAGGACTAGAACTCCTGGTCTCCTGGTGATTGGCCCAAAGTCACCAGCTGGCTTTCGTGCTAGGGCAGGACTAGAACTCCCGGTCTCCTGGTGATTGGCCCAAAGTCACCCAGCCAGCTTTCGTGCTAGGGCGGGACTAGAACTCCTGGTCTCCTGGTGATTGGCCCAAAGTCACCCAGCCAGCTTTCGTGCTAGGGCAGGACTAGAACTCCCGGTCTCCTGGTGATTGGCCCAAAGTCACCCAGCCAGCTTTCGTGCTAGGGCGGGACTAGAACTCCTGGTCTCCTGGTGATTGGCCCAAAGTCACCCAGCCAGCTTTCGTGCTAGGGCAGGACTAGAACTCCTGGTCTCCTGGTGATTGGCCCAAAGTCACCCAGCCAGCTTTCGTGCTAGGGCGGGACTAGAACTCACCATCTCCTATTCTGTAGCTTGGTGTCCTAACCAGTAGATCAAACTGGTTCCAGTTGGGTTATCTAGTTGGGTCATGAACTGTTTGTAAGGAAACAAACATGCCTTCAAACAAGCAGGGTCAACAGAGGAAGCCAGATTCGCTTAAAACGACGGCGTTATTCACTTCGCCGTAGCGATTCGCTTAACAACGGTGGCAAAAAAAAAAAAAAAAAGAGGTCGCAAACGGGGCAAAGCTCCCTTCACCGTCTCGCTTAGCAACCGAAAGTTTTTAGGCACCATTGTGGTCGTAAGTCGAGGACTACCTATAGTCTTTGACAACAGACCCCGGGCACAAATGCCGCCTTGAGCTGCTGTATCGAAGGGAGAGAAATCTTTAAAAACGCCAATTGTCTTGTTTTCCTAATGCGTGAAAAGGAAAAAAAAAAAAAAAAAGACTCGTCGGCTCAGGATTTTCTGTACTTCGTCCCATCATTTATTTATTTATTCCCCCAGGAGTGGGGTGGGAATGGAGATTTTGCAGTATCCTTCCCCCGGGAATAGGGATTTTATTTATTTATTTATTTATTTATTGATTGATTGATTGATTGATTGATTGGTTTGATTTATATGCCGCCCTTCTCTGGAGACTCAGGGCGGCTTACAATGCGTTAAGCAACAGCCTTCATACTTTTGTATATACCTGCTTAGTAGGGCTTTCGGCCCCCCCAAGCGGTGTTCTTATTTATACAAAGTCAGCTTATTGCCCCCACAATCCGGGTCGTCATTTTACCTACCTCGGAAGGATGGAAGGCTGAGTCAACCTTGAGCCTGGTGAGAATTGAACTCGCAGTAATTGCAGGCAGCTGGTGTTACTTAACAGTGCTTTAGTCTGCTGCGCCACCAAGGCCCTTCTGCTGCAGCATTTTTGGCTATAAACATTTAATTTTTTCCCCTCCTCTTTGCAAAAGTGGAGTGGGTGGCATCGTTCCTAATTTTGCCCCCTGCACCATCTTAAGCAGAAGCCCACTTTGGTGTTCCTAACCAAGATCAAACCCCATCTGGCTGTCAGCACGTGAGGAGGAGGAGGAGGACGGGGGTGGGGGTGGGTGTTTGCCATCTCGGCAGCCCAGCTTAGAGTCCTGTTCCACCCTCCCTCCACCCCCCAAGCTGCCATCTTCCTTTTGCCAACAGCCCATCTGCCCATTTCAGCGTGCCGCTCGTCTTCACCGCTCGTCTTTCAAGACCGAGGAAAAAATTGTCGGCTTTACCAATCCTTCGACTCTTGGTGGTTTTGGTAATCTTTTTGAGTGACATGTCTTTCTCTCGCTCTTTTTGCCTTTCCAGATAAAATAGAATAGTTAACAGAGTTGGAAGGGACCTTGGAGGTCTTCTAGTCCAACCCCGTTTGAGCAAGAAACCTTATACCATTTCAGACAAATGGTTGTCCAATCTCTTCTTAAAAACGTCCAGTGTTGGAGCATTCACAGCTTCTGGTGGCAAGCAGTTCCACTGGTTAATTGTTCTAACTGTCAGGAAATTTCTCCTTAGTTCTAAATTGCTTCTCTCCTTGATTAGTTTCCATTCGTTGCTTCTTCTCTTGCCTTCAGGGGCTTTGGAGAATAGGTTGACCCCCAACTCTTCTTCGTGGCAGCCCCTCCTCCAATATTGGAAGACGGCTATCATGTCACCCCTGGTCACCAGGAGACCGGGAGTTCTAGTTCCTCTTTAAGGCATGATAATTGATCCTCTGGGTGACCTTGGGCCAATCCCTCCCTCTTAGCGCAGGATGGTTGTGGGGTAAAACAGGAGTAGTATTGGATATGTTCGCTGGCTTGAATTATTTGTAAAAATAATAAAAGGCGGGGCTATAAATAAAATAAGGAAACAGATATCATCCGTGCCAGAAGGGAATGGAGCGTTGAGGAGTGTAGGAGGAGGAAAAGAGGAGGAGTATATGGAGGGGACTGTGGGGTCCTCGGTGCTCTCTGAGCTTGGTGGTTTTCTTGCAGACGTTTTATGACCCTACTGGGTAACATCATCAGTGCTAGAAGGGAGTGGGGTTTAGGAAGAGGAGGACGACTGTGGGGTCCTTGGTTGTTGTGGCCTGCCAGCGGCCTGTGCGGATTGTTGCTGATCCCGACGACGAGGATGGTGTGTTGCGCCAGCATCCTGTGCAGCCGGCGCTCAAGTCGGACAGTGAGGAGGCTGGAGAAGATGTGGTGCCAGAGGTGGGGATTCAGCCAGGGCCTTCAGAACCTCCAGAGGCTCCTTTAAGTGAAGAGGATGAAGTGGAGGAGCCTCTTCTCAACGCACGAGCACGCAGAGCTGCCAAAAGGCAGGAGTGGCTACTCAGGAGGAGCTCTCCTCGAGAGTAAGGCTTGGGGCTAATTGGCCACTCCCTTAGCCTATTTAAGTTTGCACACAGCTTGTAAAAAGCTGCAGGAAACAACGTCCGTTTGTCCGCTGATCATTTGAGTTTGAATTTTCTCTGCAAACCTGGCTTCTGGGCCTTCTGCCAACTCTAGTAAGACTCTTATCTTATCTGTGGAATTTCTGGAAGGTTGTTAAGGAAGTTTTATTAACAGCCTGCATTTGCAAAAGGCTGTTGTTTTGAACTAAACTGAGTTTTGTTCGGAGTTTGTGTGTGCTACGTTCTTTGGGATCCGTAGCTGGGGCAGAACATTGGTGCTCTCTGAGCTTGGCGGTTTTCTTGCAGACATTTCATCACCATACTAGGGAACGCCATCAATGCACTTTTTTTTTAGTACGTGGTAATTTCGGTCTTTAAGCAACCGGTCCTGTATTCCTGGCGGGCGGAAAGCAGCATCCCTTACACCACGGATCAATTCGAAACCCGACAGATCGGTTGCCAACCGCAATTCTTCACGAGCAGAAGCCGAAAACCTCGCTCGGTGGCACTTCTTTTCAAAGCTCTAGCGGGCACTCAATGATGTTGGGCATCACAGGTCCTAGTGCCACTTGTGTAGGTGTGTGTGTGTATTTGTGTGTATTCCTCTCTCACCTGCCTTGGAAAAGACCCAGAAAATCAACCGGGGCTGCTGTTCCCATCTGAACGATTACGTGCCTTTGTAAAGAACAGTTTGTATTCTCCGCTCCTTTCCCAGTACAATTCAAGGCCAGAATCCCGCAGCAAAAAGTGTGGGCTGCGTACAATGTGTGGTTTTCTGGCAACACCGCCTGCTTTTATTTCCACTTTCCCAGGAAAGCAAAAAAAAAAAAAAAGGGGGGGGGTGTCTTTGGATGGCCGGAGATAAATAATAATAATAATAAAATAAAACGGTGCTTGGTTCCTTCTGTGCCACGAACCTCACAATGGACGTAATTGACATTCAAGGTACTGTGTGTAATTTATTAGGCTGCTGTTCGGCGTGGGCTTGAAGTAAGAGAGAGAGAGAGAGAGAGGGTCACGCTGGGTTTTTTCAATGTTTTGCAGCTTCAAAGGTATTTATCGGCTTCCGTTTCTTCCTGCCGGGAGCTCTGGGATTGTGCGATTCCTGCTGACGAGGGGGAAAAAAATAATAATAGAGGTTTTAATTTTATTCTCTGCCTACGTGCTGCTTTTTTTCCCTACGCCGAGGAGGAGGTGTGGTATCTATAGATCTTTTAGTATAAGGGTTTTTTTTTTTTCTCAAATCTTGGCCACTTGAAGAGTGGGGGGACTTCAATTCCCAGAATTCCCCAGCCAGCGAATGCTGGCTGGGGAATTCTGGGAGTTGAAGTCCACCCCCTCTTCAAGTTTCAAGGTTAAGCTCTCCTTTAAAGTGATCTGCATTGGGGAGGAAAAAAAAAACTCATTGCAGGTTAAAATTTCCTTCAATGACTTCAGAAGTCCCTATTTTTACGAATGGGGGGTTTCCTCGATTTAACGACGGTTTGTTTAGTGTTCAAAAGTTACAACGGCATTTGTCAGAAATGGTGTGTAGGATCTCCCGCTCGGGTGGGGGGGTGGGGTTGGACTAGATGACCTCCAAGGTCCCTTCCAATCCTGTTCTGTTCTCTGATATAGTCATTGAAAAAAAAGAGGGATTTATGGATTTATGGTCATTGTACATCATGTACACAATGAAATTGGTTTACGTAGCGACGTAAATTATGGCGTTTAATTGAGGTCGTAAATCGAGGCGTTCCTGTAACTTTCTTGGCAGCCACAACTGGGCATCGTCACCTCACGCACTGCCCAATCTTAGCCAGCTCCTCCTTTGTGGCCTCCATCAAAATATTAACCAGGTTAGTTTAAAAAAAAAAAAATCAATGCCAGCCTAATGGTAGCATCTCCCTGAGCTTCAAAATTGGAAGGAAATGGGATTTCTTTTTCTAGTGCTGATTTATCAAGGATCGGTTGATCCCATAGTTACTCAGGGTTGCCCTGCTGACGAGATGGACAGCATAAATACATATGGCAGTGGTGGGTTTCAAAATTTTTTACTACCAGTTCTGTGGGCGTGGCATGGCTTGGTGGCCCCAGAGTGGGGTGGAAATGGGGATTTTGCAGTATCCTTCCCCTGGAGTGGGGAGGGACTGGGGATTTTGCAGTATCCTTCCCCCTGGAGTGGGGTGGGAATGGGGATTTTGCAGTATCCTTCCCCTGGAGTGGGGATGGAATGGGGATTTTGCAGTATCCTTCCCCTGGAGTGGGGTGGGAATGGGGATTTTGCAGTATCCTTCCCCTGGAGTGGGGAGGGACTGGGGATTTTGCAGTATCCTTTCCCTGGAGTGGGGAGGGAATGGGGATTTTGCAGTATCCTTCCCCTGGAGTGGGGATGGAATGGGGGATTTTGCAGTATCCTTCCCCTGGAGTGGGGTGGGAATGGGGATTTTGCAGTATCCTTCCCCTGGAGTGGGGAGGGACTGGGGATTTTGCAGTATCCTTCCCCTGCCACGCCCACCAAGCCACGCCCACCGAACCGGTAGTAAAAAAAAATTGGATTTCACCACTGGGCTGGACATACTGGTTTTACAGGCAGGCAGAGGGGCCTCCTCCCATCTTGCATTATTATTTATCGCCCGGCACATTCATGTTTTCATTTTTTTTTTAAAAAAAATCATCTTGCAACTGAAGAGGTTCCTTGGTGCTCTCTGAGCATTGCCTGTTTTCTGGCAGTCATTTCATTAACCAAATTAGGTAATGTTCACACCGGTGCTGGAGCACTGATGATGTTACCTAGTTTGGTCATGAAATGTTTGCCAGGAAATAAGGGCAAGCTCAGAGAGCACCAAGGACCCCACAGTCGTCGTCCTCCTCTTCCTCTCCGCAAACCCCACTCCCTTCTAGCACTAATTATTTTAATTTGGTTTTAATGGGGTTTTAAAATTGGTTTTAAAATGAGAGTTTTAAATTCGGCCTATGATTTAACTATTTTAATCTGCTTTTAAATTCAATTTTGTACATTGTTTTTATTATGGCTGTTCACCACCCTGAGTCCTTCGGGAGAAGGGCGGTATATAAATAAAATAAAATAAAATAAATAAAATAAATAAATAATGACAGTTCCCTAGTTGGATCATGAAACGTCTGCAAGAAAACCACCCAGCTCAGAAATCACCAAGGACCCAACAGTCCCCCTCTCCTCCTCTTGCTCCTCCATGCCTCCTCCTCCTCCTCCATTCTGCAAACCCCATTCCCTTCCAGCACTGATGATGTTCCCTAGTTGGGTCATGAAACGTCTGCAAGAAAACCACCAAGTTTCAGAGAGCTCCAAGGACCCCAAAGTCGTTCTCCTACTTTCTTGCAAACCTTCATCCCTTCTACTTCACAGTCCTCCTCCTCCCCATCCTCCCTTTCTCTTCCTCCACCCCACAAACCCCACTCCCTTCTACTATAGCACTGATAACGTTGCCTAGTTGGGTCATCAAACGTCTGCAAGAAAACCAAGCAGCTCAGAAATCGCCAAGGACCCAACAGAGCCTTGGTGGTGCAGCGGACTAAGTGCTGTTACGTAGCACTTAGCTGACAGCAATTAGTGTGAGTTCAAATCTCACCAGGCTCAAGGTTGACTCAGCCTTCCATCCTTCCGAGGTAGGTAAACTGAGGACCCGGATTGTGGGGGCAATAAGCTGACTTTGTAAAAACACCGCTTATGGGGGGGGGGGGCAAAAGCCCTAATAAGCAGGTATATACAAAAGAATGAAGGCTATTGCTATAAGTGCATTGTAAACCGCCCTGAGTCTTTGGAGGAGGGCGGCATATAAATTGAACCAATAAATAAATAAACAGTCCCACTCTCCTCCTCCTCTTGCTCCTCTATGCCTTCTCCTCCTCCCCCGTTCTGCAAACACCACTCCCTTCCAGCCATTGATGACGTTCCCTAGTTGGGTCATGAAACGTCTTCAAGAAAACAACCCAGCTCAGAGATCACCAAGGACCCCACAGTTGTCCTCCCCCTCCTCAAATCCTATTCCCATGATGGCGAATCTATGGCACCCGTGCCACAGGTGGCACATGGAGTCATATCGGTGGGCACGCCGGCTGATTTTCAGGCCCACCGGAAGTCGGGAATTGGGTAGTTTCTGGCGTCTGGAGGGTCTCCAGGAGGGTGGGGAAGGCCGTTTTCGCCCTCCCCAGGCTCCTAGAAAGCCTCTGGTACCTGGGGAGGGCGAAAAAATGGACCTACCATGCCATCACGTGCCAAAAGTGGGGGGAGCGCAGGTGGGGGATTGTGTGTGCATGCATGGGGAGGCAGGGTGAATTATGGGTGTGGTCACACATGTGCGTGACCCCGCACACACACTCCCCCCCCCCCCCCGGCTTTTGGCACGCGACGGCAAAAAGGTTAGCCATCACTGCCCTATTCTCTTGTAGCACTGATGATATTACCTAGTTGGGTCATGAAACGTCTGCAAGAAAATCCACCCAGCTCAGAGATCACCATAAGACCCCACAGTTGCAACCTCGAGCTATACATATACATATACATTTACATATACATATACATACATATATTTAACATCTTTCAACATAGGAAAAAACCCTGATTGGAAAAATATCACACATTTATACCTATGAATTAAAATAAATAAATAAATAAATAAATAAATATCTCTCTCTCTCTCTCTCTCTCTCTCTCTCCCTCCATCCCTTTGTACTGGCCATCTTGCAATTCTGCAAGCAACCAGGTTGCCCCCCCCCTCCCCTCAAAAAAAAAAAAAAAAAAAAGATCGCCCCAACCACGCGGGGGCGCTTGAGCGCCTCTTCGCGTCTGTTCTCCCTAGCGGCCGCTGAGGGTACTGCAGCCGGGAAAGCGTTCTACGAGGAGGCCCGGGGTGCGGGGGGGGGGGGGAGGGGAAGGCATCATTTCGGCCTCTCCCGCGGTCGAAGCACAAGAGTCTGCCGGCTTCGAAGCCCCTCCCGCGCCGGACGCGGACGATGGGACACAGAATCCCCACCGGTCCCTTTCCCCATAACCCTGCGGAAGAACAACGCCGACAAGGCCTTATTATTATTATTACTATTATGAGGCGGCCAAAATGGCGGCGGCACCGCCTTCCTTGGCTCCGCCCCTCTCTCTCTCTCTCTAAGCTCGCTCGCGCAAGGCCTGCTGGGTAAAAGGGACCCTTTGCGCAGGCGCGGCTCCTCCCACCCACCCCCCCAATCCCCCTCGACTCCTGTTCGTGCCGCTCGCCGGCCGCGCCTCAGCCTCGCCTCGTCCTCGCGGTGCGGATTTTCGACGCCGGGACGCGAGATGGGCGTCCGCATGGAGACCATCGCCCCCGGGGACGGTGAGGGAGACGGGGAGGGCCCGGGGACCCCCCTTTCCCCCCCCCTCCTCCCCCTCCCCCCCGGGTGTGTGTGGGTGTGGGGGGGTCGTGGGTTATGTGGGGAGGGGGCTCCCCTCCCCCCTTTTGACAGGACTTTCTTCTCTCTCTCCCCCTCACCCCCCCCCCCGCAGGGAGGACCTTCCCGAAGCGCGGCCAGACCTGCGTGGTGCACTACACGGGTGAGTGGAGGGGGGGGAGGGGAGGGGGGAGGAGGAGGGGAGGGGGTCTCCCCAAAGGGAGGGGTGGGGGAGGCTTGGAAGGCGCCCCCTCTCCATCCTTCAGGGGCTTCCTTCAAGGGCAGCCGACTTCCCCCTCCCCCTCCCCAGCCCTTGGTGTCTTGGATGATGGGGTGGTTTTTTTTGGGGGGGGTGTCCCCCTTCCCATCTTCCCCAGCCGGTGGCCCTGAAAAGCCTAGGAAGGGGGGGCAGCTGTCGGGTGGGGGCTCTCCTGCTTGGAGAGTTGCCCCCCACCCCCACATTCCTCCCTCCCTCCTTTCCCCAGCATATACTCTGAGAAAGACACAATCTTTCCCCCCCCCCCCCCCAATATTACACCCACACACTCCTGGCACGTGGATGCACACACACACACACACACACACACACACACACACACACACACACACACAAAGACACAATCCTGCCCCCCCCCCCAACATGACACACACACACTCCTGGCATCTTCCATTTCTTCTCCCCCTCTCCCTCCCTCTTGCTCTCTCTCTCTCATACACACACATACACTCACACACAGAGAAAGACACAATCTTGCCCCCCCAACATTACATACACACACATACTCCTGGCATCTTCCATTTCCTCCCTCCCTCCCTCTCCCTCTTTCTCTCTCTCTCTCACACACACACCCTTTCCTGGCACACACACACACAGAGAGAGAGAGAGAGAAATACACAATCTTGTCCCCCCCCCCCCAACATTACATACACACACATACTCCTGGCATCTTCCATTTCCTCCCCCCTCCCTCTCCCTCTTTCTCTCTCTCACACACACACACACCCTTTCCTGGCACACACACACACAGAAATACACAATCTTGCCCCCCAATATTACACACGCATCTGGCATCTTCCATTTCCTCTCCCTCCTTCCCTCACACTCCCACACACAGAGAAATATACAATCTTGCCCCCCAACATTACACACCCCTGTTGGCATCTTCCATTTTCTCCACACTTTTGACATCTTTCCCCCCCCTTCCCCCAAAACATCACTCTTGGCAGCATGACACATAAACACAACCTCTTGGCATTTTGTCCCGTCCCCCCCAAATACTTTGGGCTTCTTAGCCTCCCCAACACCGCAAATAAATATATATATACATACATACATACATACATACATACATATATATATATATATATATATATATATATATATACACGGTGTTGGGGAGGCTAAGAAGCCGTCACACCGTGTGTGAGGATGCCAAGAATATATATACACACTCTTGGCATTGTCACACATGCTCCTGACATTTTGTCCCCCTCCCCCATTCTTTTGGCATCTTGCCTCCCCCAACAACACACACACACAAACACTCCTGGTATTTTGTCTCGTCCCCTTCTCTCCCCCCCCCCCCAAAAACACTCATGGTTTCTTGGCCCCCAACAACCCTCATGTACACACTCCTGGCACCTTCACATCCACACACTCTTCTGGCATTTTGTTCCCTCTCCATGCTCCTGGCATCTCACCCCCCCCTCCCGCCCCCCAACACACACATACTGCTGGTATTTCCCACCCACCCCCAACCTCTGGCATCTTGCCCCAACACACGCACACACACACACACACACACACACACACACACACACACACACACACCCTTGGCACCTGCACTCTTCTGATCAGAGTGGCACTCCTGGACCTTGGCCATGCTGGCAGCCTCCCATTCACCCCCTTCCTCTCCCGCCAGGTGCGGCGCCTGGGTGCCCCTGCTCTGCCCTTTCTTCCATGCCCCACGGCTGCCTTTGGCTGGCACGGGAGGAACTCTCCCCTTGCCCCCCTCCCCGACACGCAGACCCCAACCCTGAGCCTCCCACCCTTCCTTCATCATGAATTTTCCCTTCCTGCCACTCATGGGCACAGTGCACCTCCCTCCCTTGTGACTCGCTTAATGGCGCTTCCCCCTCTTGCCTGTCCTGTTTTCTTGTACCCTGTTCCGTGTTGTGTGGATTTGTGTTTTCCATTGGCAGTCTTGCTCCTTCAGTGCTCTTTGGGGGGGGGGGTGACTGGAATGTGCCCTCTGAGGGGGAAGAAAAAAATCCACATTCCTGATCCAAAACATGCTTTTAAGAGCTGCTTGATTGGTACTTCAGTCTTGTCCTGAGAAAAACCCTTGCCTTTTTCTCAGTGAGAGGTAACAAAGTTGTGGTGGTTTGCATTTTACCCCCCCACCCCCATGCTTTTGTATCCCCCTTTCCTCAATTTTATTTTTATTTGCATCCCGCCTTGATTAATGAAAAATGCAGCTTCTTAACTGACAGCCCGTGTTGCTTAGTAATTCATTCCTGCAAGTGTTTTTTTTAAGCGCTGCTTCAGTAAGACGCTCTCTGCTTGTTATAATACCTCATCTGTAAGTTGCGTGATCCATTTTCGCGAGGTGAGCAATTCGGGAGGAATTGCACCCTTGGAAATGGTTGTGCAATCGGTGGATTCGTTTATGTGCAAGATATTATTCTGATCTGCTGGTCATTAGTCGTCTTGCTTGTAGAAAACCCCTTTTGCAAAGGACCTCTCTTCTCTGAATCTTATTTTTGCTCCTTTAATTTATTTTTATTTATTAAACCTACATGCTGCCCATCTTCGCTGTCCAGAGTGAGTAAAAAAATGTTGGTTAAAAGGCACCCATTGCTATAGCAACCTTGAAACCGAGATGGTTAGGAAGTGATCATCCTGATATAGAAAATTAGACACTTATTAAGGCTTGGACTTCATTCTGGGAAGCTTTTTATCTGTAAAATAAACAATAGAAGAGGAATTTTTCCATTGCCTTGTTTAGCTGCCTGTTTTCTTCGGGTGATCTGTCTGATTTCCATGGAGGCTTTGAATGTGCCGAAAAGCACATTTTTCCATGTTACTTTCTTTGGCAGGTAATTTCACTTGGTTGTTTTCAAAGCTGGGTGGGACTGACAGTTCATAGATCAAGTGAAGACTTCTTGCTGACTTCATAGTCTTCATCACCGTAGGAATTTCCTTAGGAATAGAATAGAAGGGACCTTGGAGGTCTTCTAGTCCAACCCCTTGCTTGAGTAGGAGACCCTACAGACAAATGGTTGTCCAATCTCTTCTGCAAAAGCTTCAGTGTTGGAACATTCACAACTTCTGGTGGCAAGTTGTTCCACTGATGAATTGTCCTCACTGTTAGGAAATTTCTCCTTAGTTCTAAGTTGCTTCTCTCCTTGGTTAGTTTCCATCCGTTGCTTCTTGTCCTGCCCTCAGATGCCTTGGATAATAGCTTGACTCCCTCTTCTTTGGGGCAGCCCCTCAAATACTGGAAGACTGCTGTCATGTCACCCCTGGTCCTTTTTATTAAACTAGACATACCCATTTTCTCCAACCATTCTTCATATGTTTGAGCCTCCAGTCCCCTAAAGATTGAAGGATCCAACCTCCCTCCAAGGGTTGAAGTTTAATTGGACCTTCAGGATACCTTCTGATGGGGCGGGGGGGGGGGGAATTCATTTAGCATTGCTTCTTCATCTTTGTGAAGAAGATGACGCCATCTCACATATCGGAAGACTGCATGCATGATCCATAAGGAGTCAGAAGTTGGGGGATTTGGGGGGCAGCCCGAAATTCCAAGCCATAAAACACCGATTTAGGTATTCTCTTTGGGTTTTCTTGCGTTTTTTTTGTGGTGCAAGAACTCCCACGGCTTCATTGGTTGACTGAGTCTGGATGGAATCTAGAAAGGAACGTCACATATACCAATATCCCAAATCTCGGGTGGGCAACTGTGGCCCTTTGACAACCTGTGGACTTCAACTCCCAGAATTCCTGAGACAGCCAAGCTGGCTGGGGAAATCTGGGAGTTGAAGTCCACAGATCATAAAGGGGCCATATTTGCCCACCTCTGTCCCAAATGGTTATCAATGGCCTACAACAGGGATCTCCAACCTTGGCAGCTTTAAGCCTGGCGGACTTCAATTCCCAGAATTCCCCAGCTTTGCTGGCTGGGGAATTCTGGGAGTTGAAGTCCGCCAGGCTTAAAGCTGCCAAGGTTGGAGACCCCTGTTCTAGAAGACCTAAAAACCTGATGATTTTGTGGTTGTGATTTGAAGGTTGGATAGGGAGTCTTGAGCTTCTGACTTTGTGATGGTTGTAGGGTGCCCAACAAATCAAACCTGACATTTCTTGGCAGTGAGAACAATTAACCAGTGGAACAGCCTGCCTCCAGAAGTTGTGAATGCTCCAACACTGGAAGTTTTTGAGATTGGACAGCCATTTGTCTAAAATGGTGTAGGGTCTCCTGCCTGAGCAGGGGGTCGGACTAGAAGACCTCCAAGGTCCCTTCCAACTCCCCTGTTATTCTATTCTAATTTTGAACCTCCTGCAGGCAGGAAATATTTTCTTCCATTCTCAAGACAGCCTTCTGGACTTGGGACGATTAGGGAAACATCAGCCGGGCTCAAAGATTGAAAATAACTCTTGCTCAACCTTTAAACCTCTTTTTAATATCTGTGGAATTCTGGGAGTTGAAGTCCACAGGTCTTAAAGGGGCCGAGGTTGAAAAACACTGCTTGTAAGGACACTACAGAGGAAGAGCATGTCAATACAGGTAGACTTCAATTTACGGCCGCAATGGAGCCTGACATTTCTCTTGTTAAGCGAGGCAGTTGTTAAGTGAACTTTGTCCCATTTTACGACCTCCCTTCCCACGGTTGTTAAGTAAATCACTGCAGTTGTTAAGATAGCAACATGGTTGTTAAGTGAATCTTCCCCACTTGACTGGTCAGACGGTCGCAAAAGGGATCACATGACCCCGGGACACTTCAACCGTCATAATTACATGCCAGTTGCCAAGCGTCTGAATTTTCGATCACGTGACCATGGAGATGCTACAAAGACCATAAGCGTGGAAAACGGTCCCAAGTCACTTTATTTCAGTACCGTTGTAACTAGAACGGTCACTATGTGAACCGTCGTAAGTCGAGGACTACCTGTAGTGCTTTTTATCTCTTTCTTTTTTTAAAAAAGTCAGGTGCGAAGGCCTATCTGGACTTTTTTCTTTGTTAATTTTTTTTTTTTTAAAAAATTCTGACGCAATAGTTTTAATTGCGTGTTTAATTCTGTGACTGTGCTTAGAGCCCGTATGGAGAGCTGCAGCAAAATGGAGAGAGCCAGCTCTTGCCTTGCTGGTTCTCCACCCACGAGAACCTAGCTGGAAAGCAGCAGGCTGAAAAAAAAAGAAGAAAGAAAAGCAACAAGGAACAGCAGAGATAGCTTGAATAGAAATAGAATAACCGAGTTGGAAGGGACCTTGGAGGTCTTCTAGTCCAACCCCCTGCTTAGGCAGGAAACCCTACACCATTTCAGACAAACGCTTATCTAATATCTTCTTAAAAATTTCCAGTGTTGGAGCATTTACAACTTCTGGTGGCAAGTTGTTTTGCTGGTTAATTGTCCTCACTGTCAGGAAATTTCTCCTTAGTTCTAAGTTGCTTCTCTCCTCGATTAGTTTCCACCCGATGCTTCTTGTCCTGCCTTCAGGTCCTTTGGAGAATAGCTTGACTCCCTCTTCTTTGGGGCAGCCCCTGAGATATTGGAAGACTGCTATCATGTCTCCCCTGGTCCTTCTTTTCATGAAACTAGACATACCCAGTTCCTGCAACCGTTCTTCGTACTTTTTAGCCTCCAGTCCCCTAATCCTCTTTGTTGCTCTTCTCTGCACTCTTTCTAGAGCCACATCTTTTTTTACACCGTGGCGACCAAAACTGAATGCAGGATTCCAAGTGAGGCCTTACCAAGGCCTTATAAAGTGATATGAATGAAGAATGAAGGCTATTGCTTAGCACATTGTAAGCTGCCCTGAGTCTCCGGAGAAGGGCGGCATATAAATCAAATTTAAAAAAAAAAAAATATTAACACTTCATGTGATCTTGATTTCTATCCTTGGTCGGGATTTGAAATTTTCTTGGGGAGGTGTGAAGCTAATTCGGGAAGGAGAAGAACCTCAGGGATGGAATCTAGGCCAGGTTGTCTGAAGGTGGTCAGATGATCACCGGAGTGCATCTGGTTGAGGGACGTTAAACCTAGTTAGCTTGGTCCAGTCTCTCCTCACAAACTAAGGAAGAACTTGAAGATGGCCCAGGTGAGAGGGCCTCAGGAAAGTTGACCCTACCATAACTTGGTCCAGTCTGCCCCACGTCCCTAGTTCTGTAGGAATGCCAGATGCAGGAAAGTTGTCATAAATCAGGGGTCCCTTGATCACTTTAAATCTGGTGGATTTCATCTCCCAGAATTCCCCATCCAGCCATGCTTAAAGTGAGCAAGGTTGGAGACCCCCCTGCCAGGGGTGGGTTCTAAATTTTTTTTACTACCGGTTCTGTGGGCGTGGCTTATTTTGTGGGTGTGGCTTGGAGGTCATGTGACTGGGTGGGCGTGGCTAGCTGGTCAGAGTCATTTCTGGAAGGTCCTCGCACTTACGACCTGACTCATTTCTTGGCTTTTAACACTGATCAGCTGTAGGGCGGCCCTTTGAAGCCCCCAGGCAAGAGTTTAAACAGTTTTTTTTCCCTCTAGTCATCAGCTGGGACTCAGGAGGCAGCAATAGATTGGGGGTGGGACCAAATAAAAGGTAAGAATAACGTGGGGGGGGGGTGGGAGGGCGGGGGAGGGGAGAACCGGTTCGGTGACGTCATATCGTCACCGCTACCGGCTCGGCCGAACCGGGAGGAACCCACCACTGCCCCCTGCTATAGATGGGAAAAAAAACCCATCAGGGAAAATGCCGAGAGGATACTTCTGGTTCTTTCTCCACTGGGTATTGTAACTTGATGCTGCCAAATTTTATTTATTAAAATTTGTTTGCTGTCCATCTCGCCATAAGGCAACTCTGGGGAGCTTACAGGGTTAAAAAGCTGTACAAATATATCTCTATCTCTCTCTTTTTTTTCTCTCTATCATCAGAATGCAGTACTATAGGCTAACTCACTCCAAGCTAACTATATCCAATTTACATCATCTATCTCTCTACTATCTATATCCATCTATCAATCATCTCTACTCTTTCATCTGTCTGTCTGTCTATGCCTGCCTGCCTGCCTGCCTGCCTGCCTATATCTCTATCATCTATCTGTCTGTATATCTATTATCTATCATCCATCCATCCATCCATCTCTCTCTGTCTCTGTCTTCTATCTATCTATCTATCTATCTATCTATCTATCTATCTATCTATCTATCTATCTATCTCTATCTCTGTATCTATCATCCATCCATCTCTCTCTCTGTCTTCTATCTACAATTAAAATATAAATCATGGTTAAAAGTAAAAAGATGGGGACGGAGGGGACATGATAGGCAGTGGGGGGAGATGGGATCTGCTTTTGGCCCGGCCCGTGTCCCCCCCTTCCAGTGGGAAATTCCACCATTGAGGTCCCAAGCCATCTGGCAAAGCCAGGTTTTCAGGAAGGGTGAAAGGCAGATTTCCCTCCCCAGGGTGGGTGGGTGGGTGGGCAAGATGTTCAAAAGGGCAGGGTCCATGGCAAATTGGGGTACATTGATGCTTTTTTTGATGCGGGGGGGGCACCTGAATGTCCCCTAAGGCATGGCCTTCAGCCCCCCCCCTTGCCTGTCCATGAATCGGAAACACACCGGTTTCTTCTCCCTCCACCCCGAGAACAGGGACTCAGACCCCCTCATCTGCCCCCCCCACAAAACAGTGGTTCCCCCCAGTTCCTCTTTGCTTCTCTCCATCCCCACCCCCCAAATTCGCCTCCTCCCCCCTCCCTCCCGCCCACCGGCCTCTCCATCTGCTTGGCTTTCCTTCCCTGCTGCCACTGGGTGGGGAAAGGAAATGAGCAGGCTGCTTCTGGGCTGACAGGAAGGACAGAGGGGAGGGGGGGCTGGCAGAGGATCAAGTCTGGGGAGGGGGAGAGAGCGAGAGAAAAGATGGTCAGATGCTGCCTTCTCCGGTTAGTGACCTTTGACCTCTTAGTTTTGCTTCTTTTCCCCCCCCCCCCTCCCCTCCCAAACAGCTCGGCTCGGGTATTTCACGTGGGGTGGCAAGAGAATTGCCTTCGAAGGTTGGCCTGAGCAAACGGGTGACGAAAGGGGAGGAAATTTGGGGAGGGAAAATGGCAGAGAGCCAGCTTGGCATAGTGGCTAAGGTGCCAGGTTAGAAACCTGGGAGGCTGGGAGTTCTAGTCACACCTCTTAGGTATGAAAGGCAGTTGGGCCAATCACCAGGGGACAGTGAGTTCTAGTCCCGCCTTGGGCGTGAAAGCCGACTGGGTGACTTTGGGCCAATCACCAGGAGATAGAAAGTTCTAGTCCTGCCTTAGACACAAAAGGCAGTTGGGTGACTTTGGGCCAATCCCCAGGAGACGGGGAGTTCTAGTCCTGCCTTGGGCGTGAAAGCCAGCAGAGTGACTTTGGGCCAATCACCAGGAGATGGAGAGTTCTAGTTCCGCCTTAGGCGTGAAAGCCGACTGGGTGACTTTGGGCCAATCCCCAGGAGACGGGGAGTTCTAGTCCCGCCTTAGACACGAAAGGCAGTTGGGTGACTTTGAGCCAATCCCCAGGAGACGGGAAGTTCTAGTCCCGCCTTAGACACGAAAGGCAGTTGGGTGACTTTGGGCCAATCCCCAGGAGATGGAGAGTTCTAGTCCTGCCTTGGGCGTGAAAGCCAGCAGAGTGACTTTGGGCCAATCACCAGGAGATGGAGAGTTCTAGTTCCGCCTTAGGCGTGAAAGCCGACTGGGTGACTTTAGGCCAATCACCAGGAGATAGAGAGTTCTAGTCCCGCCTTAGACACGAAAGGCAGTTGGATGACTTTGGGCCAATCCCCAGGAGACAGGGAGGGACTTACGGGGGGGTGGGAAGAGAGGTGAGGAGAAGGATTGTGGGGTCCTTGGTGCTCTCTGAGTTTTGTTGTTTCCTTGCCGACGTTTCATCACCCAAATAGGTGACATCATCAGTGCTAGAAGGGTGTGAGGTTTGGGAGGAGGATTAGGATTATGGGGGTCTCTCGCGCTCTCTGAGCTCGGTTGTTTTCTAGCAGACGTTTCATTACCCAACTAGGCAACCTCATCAGTTCTGGGAAAAGGGAGTGTGGACTAATGGAGGTGGAGAAGAAAAAGAGGAGAGGAGGCAAAGAGAAGGGGAGGAGGAGGAGGGTCTTTGGTGTTCTCTGTTTTCTTGGAGACGTTTCATGACCCAACTAGGGAACATCATCAGTGCTAGAAGGAAGGGGCGTTTTGCTCTCTGTTTATATACTTTGTGGCTTTCTGGAAGGCCAAAAGGTTGGGGGCTTGCTGGAACCCAGTGGGAATCCAGAGGCCAGAAACTGGCTGTTTCCAGCCTCTGGAGGACCTCTTGGGGGGGGGGGGGGAAGGCCATTTTTGCCCTCCCCAGGTTCCTAGAAAGACTCTGGAGTCTGGGGAGGGTAAAAATGGGCCTTCTGGTCCCACTGGAAGTTGAAAAACGGGCTGTTTCCTGGCTCTGGAGGGCCTTGGGGGGGGTGGAGCCTGGGGAGGTCAAAAAACGGGACTACCGGGCGCACCGGGTCATCACGTGCCAAAAGCAGGGGTTGCGCGGGGGGGGTCACGAGTGCATACGCGGGGTGCATTTATTTATTTATTTATTTATTTATTTATTTATTTATTTATTTATTTATTTATTTATTTATTTAATTGAATTGAATTTCTATACCGCCCTACTCCCGAAGGACTCAGGGCAGTGAACAGCCATGAAATAAAACACATACATATACAAAATTTAAAATCGAATAAAATGAATTAAATAAATTTGGCTGAATTGATACCCATAATTTAAAATACCCATATTTTAAAATACAGTAAAAATTTAAAATTTACAATTGAATTATGGATGTGGGCACGCGTGCATGACACACACTCCCCCGCCTTCCCCCTGTTTTTGGCACGCGACAGCAAAAAGGTTAGCCATGTCTGGTGTAGTCTCTTTCAAATACATGTTGTACGTCATAGTTATAATCATTATTTTCATAGTTGTACCATAACCAAAGTCTATACATTTACCACTCTATATGTTTTAATCTATGGTCACGTACACGAAGACGCCTTAAGAGAGAGCAACACAGAGTTGCAGTTTGCCAGCAGAAAAAAGGCCCAGAAACTTGTGAATGAGATTTCACAGAACCAGGGCTATAGAACAACTTAGTTTACGTAGGTAAAACCTGGCTAGAAAGAATATGCACATAAAAGCCTATGAAAAAGGAAAAAAGATACACACATATATATATACATATATACATACATACATACATACATACATACATACATATATATATATATTCTTATATATATCTCTCTATTTTGTTAATCTTTCCATATTAGGTTACTAATCTCTTGCACCATTTGTACAATAAGTCCCATGTTAAACAACGCTCCGATTCCTCCCCATTCCTGCTATGTTTTAGTCTCCAGGTCCCCCTAATCACCAGTTGATCATCATTCTGGATCCTGGTTATTTCCATTGGGTTCGCAAGGGTTGTGTGTAGGTGTCCGAGCACAGTTTCTTCGCCTTCCTTCTGCCTCTCCTCCCCGTGCCCAGCGGTGAATGTGGTTCTCCGGTGCCAACATGGGTGCGAGAGATTTGGATGACGAGGAACAGGCTGACTAATTCTTTTTTACCAGCGCTTTTAAAAAGAGAGTTGGAAGCAGAATGTTGATCAACGGCAGCAATTCAGGTTTTTAATTTTTTGTTGTTGTTCAAGAGGCATGGCAATTAAGTCCCGTTCGTCTCCTAAATCTTTAAAAGCAGCTTTTTTTTTTTTTTTGTGGGGCATAAAGCATTAAGTGGGTTTCTGGAGAACAGGCAAAAGAACACCTTCCTCATAATATCTCCAACCTTGGCAACTTTAAGCCTGGCGGACTTCAACTTCATATGACTGATCCCGGACCTCCGTACTTTCCGCCGAGCCCTGAAGACTTTTTCTATTTCAGCAAGCACTGGCTGGCTTAAAATTTTTAACTGGTTAATTTTATGGGTAAGCGGTTTTAAATTGGGGAAGCCAAATTGATTTAATTATGTTTTAAATTATTTTAATTTTCATTATTGTATGTATTTTAATCTTGGCTGTTCACCGCCCTGAGTCCTTCGGGAGAAGGGCGGTATAAAAATTTAATAAATAATGATAATAATAATAACTCGGTCAATTGCAGAAACCTTTTGGGAAAAGTGTATTTTCTAAAACTAGCTAATGCCACTTTTTTTTTTATGCAGTAGTACCGTAAAATTATATATCAATGGAAAGATAGTTTAATCAAAGATGTAATGCAATAACTTTTATGAAGGATTTGCTATTAGAATAGCAGTGACAGTATAAAGAAGAAAAGTGAAACATGTAGAAAAAAACGAGATATACAAACATTATTTATTTATTGAATTTCTATACCGCCCTTCTCCCGAAGGACTCAGGGCGGTGAACAGATGTCAGTTAATAGAATAGAATTCTTTATTGGCCAAGTGTGATTGGGCACACAAGGAATTTGTCTTTGGTGCATACGCTCTCGGTGTAGATAAAAGAAAAGACACATTCGTCAAGAATCCTAAGGTACAACACTTAATGATAGTCATAGGGTACAAATCAGCAATCAAATCATATTAGGAAACAGTCAGTATAAATCTTAAGGATACCAGCAACAGTCATAAGTGGGAGGAGATGGGTGATAGGAACGATGAGAAGATTAATAGTAATGCAGACTTAGTAACCAGTTACAAAATACAAAAATTATTCCCATGTTAGTTAATACTTAGTTGGGTAACTTTTAGCATGAATGACGGCCTTACAACGTCTTCCCATGGAGTGAACCACGTCTTTGAGTTCTGCAGCTGTTAGAATGTGAAACCAAGATTGAAGGATGGCTTCTGTTAACCTGGTTTTATTGCTGGGTCACTTCTGACTAACCAGTTTCTTTAGTTGGCTCTGTAGATTTTCAACTGGGTTAAGATCTGAACTATTCCCAGGCTATTCCAGCAGTGGAATAGGATTATCTTGAAACTCCAAATTAAAAAAAAAGTGGTGTTATTAGCCTTCAAACCTCAAAAAAACACTTTCCCCAAAAGGTTTCCACAATTTTGGCCGCTACTATAGGTAGCTGCAAGGATTTTGAGGAAATCTTGGAACACTCTGAGAAAAATAGTAGATACAGGCCAAATTCAGGTAATTTTGGCTGTTTTGTGACTCAGCGGCTGGAAGATAGGGAATCGTCACCAAATGTAGGACAAGGGCAAGATTTCTGCTTTCCCCCCCTAAAGAATCTTAATAGATAGTCCTCAACTTACAACAGTTCATTTAGTGACCATCCGAAGTTACAATGGTACTCGTAAGTGGCTTACAACCATTTTTCACGCTTATGATCGTTGCGGCTTCCCTGTGGTCATGTGATCAAAATTCAGAAACTTGGCCTGTGCGTCAGAAAGTGTCCGGGGGGGGGGGTCATGTGACCCCCCCTTCTGACCAGCAAAGACAATGGGGAAATCCAGATTCACTTTTAAAAAAACCCTGTGCTACTCACTTAACAACTGAAGCGATTCGCTTAGCGACGGCAGCAAGAAAGATCGTAAAATGGGGGCAAAACCCACTTAACGACTGTCTCGCTTAGCAGCATAAAATGTTGCGCCCCGTTGTGGTGGTAAGGACGACCTGTATGGATTTATCATTCTTTATTTTATTTTATTTTTTGCATTATGTCTGAATACGTGAAAACAATTGAGCGTTGTTTAGTAACAAGAACACGGCATAAAATTGGTGCTCGGTCCAATCGGCTGATAAATTATTCCGCCCGAAATTAGGCGAGGATTTGTCCCAATCCTTCCCTTAGATTTGCTGGTGTGGAAGCTGGGAGACCCCTGGTTCTTGGATGAGCACCCCTTCCTCTGCGAATCCTGAACTGCTTTTCAGTGCCAGGCCTCCCATAAACAAACCTAACCTTATTTTTTGATGAAATTAATGGGTGAAGAGGAGGAGAAATAACTGGTTGGGTTGGGTTGGGTTGAGTTCTTCAGCCCTGACCAGTGTGTGTGTGGGGGGGGATTGGCAACTGTGTGTCCCAGGGACCCTGACCCTGGCAAGGAAGATTTCCACTGGCGTAGGGTGAGGCCTTATCTCTGTGCTGATGACTTCCAGCTGAATGACTCTCTAACAAGGTCAAATGGGAAAAAAACATTTTTGGAGGTACTGATAGAAGAGAATATTTGTAGCTCAAGGTTGAACTTGTGGGGTCCTTGGGGCTCTCCCGAGCTTAGCAGCATCAGTGCTAGAAGGGAGTGGGGTTTGCAGATTGGTGGAGGGAGGAGGAGAGGAGGAAAGGAGGAGGAAGAGAGGGAAAGGAGCAGTGGAGGAGAAGAGGAAGAAAGGAAAGGAGGAGGGGAGGAGAAGAGAGGAAGGGAGAAGAAGAAGAGGGGAAGGGAGGAGGAGAACTGTGGGGTTCTTGGTGCTTAACAGCATCAGTGCTAGAAGGGAGTGGGGTTTGCAGATTGGGGGAGGGAGGAGGAGAGGAGAAAAGGAGGAAGAGGTAAAGGAGTGGAGGAGAAGAGGAAGAAAGGAAAGGAGGAGAAGAGAGGAAGGGAGAAGAAGAAGAGGGGAAGGGAGGAGGAGAACTGTGGGGTCCTTGGTGCTTAACAGCATCAGTGCTAGAAGGGAGGGGGGTTTGCAGATTGGGGAAGGAGGAGGAGAAGAAAGGAGGAGGAAGAGGAAAGGAGGAGTGGAGGAGAGGAGGGAAAGGAAGGAGAAGGAAAACAATTGGGGGTTCCTTTGTGTTCTCTGAACGTGGTTGTTTTCATGAAGACGTTTCATAACCCAACTAGGTAATATCTTCAGTGTTAGAAGGGAGTGGAGTTTGCAGATTGTAGAGGAAGTGGTGAAGAGGGGAGGAGAAGAGGAAGGGAGGAGAAGAAGAGGAGTGGGGAAAGAGAGGAGGAGGAGGAGGAGGAGAACAACTGTGGGGTCCTTTGTGTTCTCTGAACTTGGTGGTTTTCTTCCAGACATTTCATTACCCAACTAGGTAACATCATCAGGGCTAGAAAGGAGTGGGTTTGCTCTCTCTTTATATACCGTGACTTGCCCTGTTAGTGTTGATGGGATAGTAACAGAGCAACAATTAGAAAAAACAGCCCACCACCAAGATAAACTCAGAGAGCGCCAAGAACCCCACAGTCTCCTCCTCCTCCCACTCCCTTCTAGCACTGATGATGTTACCTATTTAGGTAATGAAATGTCTGCAAGAAAACAACCAACATCAGAGAGCCCAAGGATCCCCCAGTTCTCCTCCTCCTCCTCCTCCTCCTCCTCCTCCTCCTCCTCCTCCTCCTCCTCCACCTCCACCTCCACCTCCACCTCCACCTCCTCTAAACCCCCTGCCTTCTAGCACTAATGATATTACTTAGTTTGGTAATGAAAGCAATGGATGGAAACTCATCAAGGAGAGAAGCAACCTAGAACTAAGGAGAAATTTCCTAAAAGGGAGAACAATTAACCAGTGGAACAAAGTTGTAAATCTTTTCTTTTTATGTATCTTTTCTTTTTATGTACAGTGAGAGCGTATGCAACAAGACAAATTTCTTGTGTGTCCAATCACACTTGGCCAATAAAGAATATTCTATTCTATTCTATTCTATTCTATTCTATTCTATTCTATTCTATTCTATTCTATTCTATTCTATTCTATTCTATTCTATTCTATTCTATTCTATTCCATTCCATTCCATTCCATTCCATTCCATTCCATTCCATTCCATTCCATTCCATTCCAAATGCTCCAACACTGGAAGTTTTTAAGAAGAGATTGGACAACCATTTGTCTGAAATGGTTTAGGGTTTCGTGCCTGAGCAGGGGGGTTGGACTAGAAGACCTCCAAGGTCCCTTCCCGACTCTTGTTATTCTGTTATTCATTCCTGGTGGCACACGGCCTTCAGAGGAGGCTCTGGTGGGCATCCGGCCAAGCAGGGCAGAGTGAATGAGCAATGCCCGCCCGCCTGCCTGCCCCCTAATTCTTCATTCAGCTTCCAATTTATTGCACATGCACACAACTGTTTCCCCCGGGATACAGGTCCCATTTGTGGGTCTGTTTGCAACTCGTCCTGCCTTTTGTGCGATCGGATTGTTCTCGAAGCGTTCGCCGAACAGCCACCGAGTCAAGGAAGGCCGTTTGACAGATAAAATCCCATGCATGTTGGGTACCGGAAGGATGCCAGCGACCGAGATTGAAGTAATTTCTGCCCCTGTGCATTAATTAAACAGGCCTCAGATTTAGCTGTCAGAAGACCGACTCAAATTTGGAGCAGCCTAAAAATGAAATAGATGCTGTATGAGGCTGATATATACCGCCCTCCCATCTCTGGATACGGGTTTTTTTTTGGTGATCTTGGTTTTTTTTTTTGGTTTTTTTTTTTACAGCCCTGTTTGCAACAAAGCCAGCCTTTTTGCAGAGGCGGTTGGCAGAATAGGATTTGGGAATAGAGATTTACTTAAAATGTGAGCCAGCCGCGTGCCGCAGCTGCCCAAAAAAAAGCCTAAGTCCTAGGCTGCATTAACAGAGGGAGAGAATCAAGATCATGGGAAGTTAATCTGTTTCTTAATAGTTTTTAACTTCTATATGTATTTGTATTTATTATGGCTGTTCACCGCCCTGAGTCCTTCGGGAGTAGGGCGGTATACAAATATGAAAAATAAATAAATAAATAAATAAATAAATAAATAAATAAATAAATAAATAAGTGTTAATACCACTTTATAAGGCCTTGGTAAGACCATAATTGGAATACGGCATCCAGTTTTGGTCTCGATATTAAAAAAAAGGATGCTGAGACTCTAGAAAGAGTGCAGAGAAGAGCAACAAAGATGATGAGAGGCTAAAACATATGAAGAACGGTTGCAGGGACTGGGTATGTCTAGTTTAATGAAGAGAAGGACTAGGGGAGACATGATAGCAGCCTTCCGATATCTCAGGGGCTGCCCCAAAGAAGAGGGAGTCAAGCTATTCTCCAAAGCCCCTGAGGGCAGGACAAGAAGCAATGGGTGGAAACTAACCAAGGAGAGAAGCAACCTGGAACTAAGGAGAAAATTCCTGACAGTGAGGACAATTAACCAGTGGAACTGCTTGCCACCAGAAGTTGTGGATGCTCCAACACTGGAAGTTTTTAAGAAGAGATTGGAAAGCCATTTGTCTGACATGGTATAGGGTCTCCTGCTCAAGCAGGGGGTTGGACTAGATGACCTCCAAGGTCCCATCCAACCTTATTGTTTTATGAATGGATTTCCTCTTTCTGCATTACAGACCCCTCACATCCTGGACATAAACTGTTTCAACTCCTACCCTCAAAACGAGGCTATAGAGCACTGCACACCAGAACAACTAGACACAAGGACAGTTTTTTCCCCGAAGGCCATCACTGCTAAAGAAATAATTCCCTCAACACTATCAAAGTATTCACTAAGTCTGCACTACTATTACTATTAATCTTCTCATTGTTCTTATCACCCATCTCCTCTCACTTATGACTGTATGACTGTTGCTGGTATCCTTACGATTTATATTGATATTGTTTCCTGATTGCTTATTTGACCCCTATGACTATCATTAAGTGTTGTACCTTATGATTCTTGATGAATGTATCTTTTCTTTTATGTACACTGAGAGCGTATGCACCAAATTCCTTGTGTGTCCAATCACACTTGGCCAATAAACAATTCTATTCTATTCTATTCTATTCTATTCTATTCTATTCTATTCTATTCTATTCTATTCTATTCTACTCTACTCTACTCTACTCTACTCTACTCTACTCTACTCTACTCTACTCTACTCCACTCCACTCCACTCCACTCCACTCCACTCCACTCCACTCCACTCCACTCCACTCCACTCCACTCCACTCCATTCCATTCCGAGACTCTTTGACAAACATTTGGGGTCAGGCGATTCCCTTTTGCAACCTGTTTTCTGACAAGCAGACTCCATGGGGGAAGCCAGATTCACTTAACAACCGTGTTACTAACTTCAGACCTCCGGACTTTTCGTCGGGCCCTGAAAACACGCCTATTCCATCTAGCTGGGCTGGCTTGATCCCATTCTCTCAGTCTTAATTGAATTCGGTTTTAATTGGGTTGTTTTAAATTTTGGGCCGAAATTATTTAATTGTTTTTTAAACTTTTTAAAAATTTTATATGCAATGTTTTATCTCGGCTGTACACCGCCCTGAGTCCCGCAGGAGAAGGGCGGTATAGAAATAAAATAAATAAATAAATAAATAAACAAACAACATAAAAATGGGGCAAAACCTGCTTGCTGTCATGCTTAGCAACCGAAATTTTGGGCTCAGTTGTGGGTGTACGTCAAGGATTACCTATATTTACAATTTCATTTTAACGTCGTAAATCACCCAGAGTCTCCTCACGGCAAAGTGGGTGACCAACAGATTTAACAAATTTAATAATTTAATAGGCATGTGTGTGACACAAAGGGCTTCTCGTTTGGCCAAACCATGCAAAATATCTTGCTGGAAATAAAATTCCTCTTCTTTCCTACCTTTTGTTCCATATATCTGAAAACTAGGACAATAATTAATTTAAAATTAATAAAACTAGGATTAATTTAGATACGGGGCCTTTCCAGAAATGATTTGCAGGCAAGAATCAGGACTTCCCAAGACATCCCCGCGGATTTGCTGACCTGAAATAGAACGTAGAACATAAAATACAGGTGGTCCTCGACTTACGACCATAACGGAGTCCAGAATTTATGTTGCTAAAGCGACACGTTTGTGAAGAGAGTTTTGTCCTATTTTTACGACTTTTCTCGCCGCGTTTGTTAAGTGGACCACCTGCAGGTATTAAATTCGGTAACCCAGTTGCTAAGCGAATCCGGCTTCCCCATTGACTTCGCTTGCCCGAAGGTCGCAAAAGGGGATCGCGTGACGTGACACCCCCCCCTTCCCCTCCGGGACACTGCGACGGTTGTAAATACGAATCAGTTGCCGAGCTTCTGAATTTTAATCACGTGACCACCGGGGATGCTGCAACGGTCATAAGTGTGAAACATGATTCTAAGAGCCTTGGTAGTACAGTGGTCTAAAGCACCCTGTTATTAACACCAGCTGTCTGCAATTACTGCAGGTTCGAATCTAACCAGGCTCAAGGTTGACTCAGCCTTCCATCCTTTCTAAGGTAGGTAAATTGAGGACCCAGTTTGTGGGGGCAATAAGCTGACTTTGTAGAAATATACAAAAGTATGAAGGCTATTGCTTAACGTATTGTAAGCCGCCCTGAGTCTCCGGAGAAGGGCGGCATATAAATAAAATTTAAAATCAATTTAAAATCAATCACTTTTTTCCAGTGCTACTGTAACTTTGAATGGCCACCAAATAAGAAATGTATTTAATAGAAAATCAATAAAAGAAAAAAAAAGAAAATGCTGCTGGAAAAAACGTCTCAGCCAAAAAAAAATAAATTGTGGGTCTAATTTTTTTTAACACAAAGTGTGCAGGATAACACAAGGGTGGGCTAGGGTGCTTAGCATGGATTGCTGTTATTCTCTTTGCAAGCCTCTCAGCTGTACCAGGTGCAAAAGTAGATTAGCAAAACAGACAAATGAAATATATCTTTACGGATGGAGAGTTATGACCGTTTTTCACACTTACGACCCCTGCAGCATCTCTGGAGTCACGTGGTCACGATTCGGACACTTGGCAACCAGGGTGGATAAAAATAGATGATTTTTAAAAAATTAAAAAAAAATAGATTTGTTTTTATTT
This sequence comes from Pituophis catenifer annectens, assembly GCF_029215685.1. Lineage (NCBI taxonomy): Eukaryota > Metazoa > Chordata > Lepidosauria > Squamata > Colubridae > Pituophis > Pituophis catenifer. The sequence continues at coordinate 213,183,615 of NW_027256883.1, read as the reverse complement.
AAATCACATTTTTTTAGATTTTTTAAAATCAAATTTACTTTAATAAAATGCTTTTGGAGTAAAAATCTACAGAGAAGGTTTCTATTTAAGATACAGCATGAAATGGAGCTTAGTTATGTAGCATGAGGCTGTAATATTCTACAATATTTTCATTTTTGGTAAACTCATTCAATGAATCCAAGCTCTGCAAGCTAAACAGGAAACCTTCATTTTGTTTGCAAATAATAATATTAAAAGATTCTCGGCAAGGCTGAGTCCTTAACGTTTAAAGAGCACCTGTCATTTCAGATCCATCCTGGCAGCGCCTGTTAGCGGGCATCCACTCACCTGCTGCCCGCCACGTCCCTCACCTTGTGGTGTCCCTGCCGCATCGCCAGCCAACCCGTTAAAGTGACTGGGACTGTCGGTGAGTCCACGGCGGGTCAGAGGAGGAGCCGCTGCGGGACAGAAATGACAGTTCCTCTTTAAAAATGATGATTTAAATCGAGTTGATTTCAGTCAAGCCTTTTTACTGAGTGATTTAAATCGACTTGATTTAAATCAAATCCACCCGGTTGGCAACTGGTACATATTCACAACAATTGCAAAGTCCCTCGGTGCTGAGATTACTTTCGCCACCTTCCCAGTCGTCTTCCAACAACAACAACAATCAACTCAAGGAGAAAGACTGGATTCGTCTTAACGACCGCATTGATTCGCTTAGCAACGGCAATGACTGGCTTGGCAAAGGCAGCAAATAAAAACCGGACATGACTCGCTTAGCAGCCGCCTTGCTTAGCAATAGAAATTCTGGTCTCAGTTGTGGTCATAAGGCGAGGACTTGAAGGGCTGTGTGTCAAGGAGGACTTGCATGAAAGTTTGCTGGAGCTGGCTGTCTTCACACTTGTCTTCTGGTCTGTATGGCTGAATTTTGCTTGGGGAAAATCCTCCATTGGTGTTCCAGAACAATTAACCAGTGGAACTACTTGCCTCTTGAAGTCGAGGGTCTGGAGGTCTTTAAGAAGTGATTGGGCCGCTATTTGTCTGACGTGGCATAGGGTTTCCTGTTTGAGTAGGGGGTTGGACTAGAAGACCTCCAAGGTCCCTTCCTATGGAGATTCTCAGTCCTCCAGATCATGGTTGTCCCAAAGGTGCTTTATTTTCAGAGCTGAAGAAGCTTCTTGGATGAGAAGCGAAACGTCTTCAAAGAAAAACCAGAAAGTCCAGTGGCCTCTTGGGGAAAAAAAGTGCTTTTGGGTCCCTTCTGTTATTCTGTAATTCTGTAAGGGTCTCCTGCTTGAGCAGGGGGTTGGACTAGGAGACCTCTTAAGGTCCCTTCTCAACTCTGTCATTCTGTTTTGTTATCCTTTTAATGAACTACTTTATTGCTTATGCCTATTTTACAAGGATAGTCCCAGACTGCCACTTTGCACCCGGGCCAGACTAGATAAGATTCAATGGCATTCAAAGGGAGTCGGAATTTACCCTCTTGTGCCTATGTAAGGATTCCAGGCTAATTCCTCGCTTCACTCCTTCCCCCTCCCATCTCGGCCACTCTCCTCCTTGAGCAGGAGGTTGGACTAGAAAACCTCCGGGGTCCCTTCCAACTGTTCTGTTATCCTATCTCTCTCCGACACCACAGCTTGAATGTCCTTGTCCTAAACCCAAGTCCTGGTCTTCCCCACCGTCTCCGAATTCTACCCCAGCTCCTCTCCTTCGTGCAGCTCCTGTCTGCTTCCTCTCGCTGCTCGAAAGAAGACAAAAAAAGCTTTATTTTGCTCCTCCCCACAGGCATGCTGGAAGACGGGAAGAAGTTTGACTCGTCTCGCGACCGGGGCAAGCCGTTCAAGTTCGTGATGGGCAAACAGGAAGTCATCCGCGGCTGGGAAGAAGGGGTCGCCCAGGTAGGCTGGTAGTGTTGGAGGCCAGGAGAAACGGCTGATCTTGCTGTCCGTCCGTCCATCCGTCAGGGGTGAAATGCTACCGGTTCGAACCAGTTCTCCCGAACTGGTAGTAAAAAATGCTACCGGTTTGGGCGAATCGGTAGTAGAAAAAACGCTACTGGTTCGGGCGAACCGGTATTTCCAATAATCAGCTGTGCTGCGTGATCCTGCTTTCTGGCGAATCTAAATCGCGCAGCACAGCTGTTCCCCTCACTGTACAATGTACCTTTGCAGACTCAGAAAAGGCTTCTTAATCCTCCTTTCTCAGCGCTGCGCGGTAGCGCCTGCGGTACGGCTGCGAATGAAGCGCACGTTTGGCACGCACCGCGCACCTGCAACAAATTGGTAGCGAAGCGAACTGGTAGCAGACTTCAGAGCTTTCACCCCTGCCATCTATCCATTCCGGTTTGGAGGCAGGAAACAATCGGGATCCAGGGTGGTGTGTTTCTCAACCTTGAGAGAGGACGTGTGGACTTCAACTCCCAGAATTCCCCAGCCAGCATGGAAAGGGCTTGGAAGGGGTAGCTGATTCGCCAGGGCGTGGTGCCCCCGGGGTTGCCACAAACGGAGAAGCGGCTGGCAAGAGGCCAGTCTCCCCATCTCTTCATTTTGGTTTGAACAAAAGCGTGTTTCAGTCAGTGGCATCAAGGACTCTGTGGGCTCCTGAATGCTCTCTGAGCTGGGTTCTTTCTTGGGGACATTTCATGACCCACCTAGGTAACGTCGTCAGTGCTAGAAGGCGATCAAAAGCAGGGTGGATTTGATTTAAATCGAGTTGATTTAAATCACAATTTAAATCATGATTTAAATCACTAGTAAAATGGCTTGATTTAAATCAACTCGATTTAAATCATAATTTTTAAAGAGCAACTGCCATCTCTGCTACTCCTTTGACCCACTGTTGACTCACCGATAGTCCCAGTGTTGCAGAATATGCAGCCTCCTGCTACATAACTAAGCTCCATTTCATGCTGAATAAACTAAATTATTTATGTATCTTAAATAGAAAACTATCTTACGATAGATTTTTACCCCAAAAGTTTTTTATTAAAATAAATTCGATAAAAATAAAAAAAATCCAATTTAAATAAAAAAAATCTGATTTTTTTTGATTTTTTAAAAAAAATCATTGATTTTTATCCACCCTGATCAAAAGCCTAATGAAGGAATCATGGAGAACACTCCCACCGACACTGACAGGGCAAGCGCCACTTGTATATATTTATTAGTCCAATTTATATGCCGCCCTTCTCCATAGACTCAGGGCGGCTTATAATGCATTATAGCAATAGCCTGCATACTTTTATGTATATACCTGCTTATTAGGGCTTTCGCCCCCCTCCCCCCCAAAGCAGTGTTGTTTTATACAAAGCCGGCTTATTGCCCCCACAATCCGGGTCCTCATTTTACCTACCTCGGAAGGATGGAAGGCTGGGTCAACCTTGAGCCTGGTGAGATTTGAACTCTCACTAATTGCAGGCAGCTGGCAGCTAAGTGCTAGCACTTAACAGCACTTAGTCCGCTGCACCACCGAGGCTCCTCAGACAGCAATATAAACAGGCAGCAAACCCCCTCTCCCTTCTAGCACTGATGATGTTACCCAGGTGGATCATGAAACGTCTCCAAGAAAACCAATAGGCTGACATAAACTGGCTGCAGAGGGAATTCTGGGAGTTGAAGTCCACACATCCACAGGGTCCCGAGGTTGAGAATCCTGAGTTACTCTCATCCTCCCACCAACATGATCTCTTCATGCTTGGACTCTCCGGTTTTTGCTTGAATCCAGAGCGGTGTTCTGTCCCCCTTCCTCACACAGGCAAACGTAATACCAAGCACGCCTGCCAATATTTTATTAGGTAAACAGATTAGAATTCTTGGCAGACCAAGGTTTTGGCAGCAAACTGCCGAATGCCTGCCAAGACCGTTTTCACTCCCGTAAAGCAGAAGAGGACTTATCTTCAGTCCGTTCCAGGAGCAACAAATTATCCATGAGACAAGAGTTTAGTCAATGTTCAGTCCAAAATATATCCAAGCCGAATTTCAGAGATCATGATGTGACTTTCAGGGTTTAACTTTGTCCGTCACAAAGCCTGAAGAGCAATCCCACCCACTTTTATTCCCGGTGGGGCGTGGCTCCGTGACTCAGCTCAATCTCTGGCCCTCCCACGCCTCTTCCGTTGCTGCGCACGCTTCTCCCTCCGACGCTGCCTGGGATCAAGCCAGTATTCATCCTCCTCGCTCCCTATCAATGGGTGCTCCGATATGCCTTCCTCCTGGCACATCCCAGGCTGTTCCTCCTGGCCTTCGGATGGAACCTGAGGCATTGCCAGAGAGGAGGGTCCTGGAGAGGGAGGCCTTGTCAGTTCCTCCCCATCACCTTCTGAGTCCTCCTCCTCTGTTAGGACAGGCTTGGGAGTCGGGGTCGCAACACGCGGCTTCTCACCCTCTTAACTTCTCACTCCTCTTTGTTTTCCAGATGAGTGTCGGCCAGAGAGCCAAGATGATAATATCTCCAGATTATGCATACGGGCACACTGGTCACCCTGGTATCATCCCACCAAACGCCACCCTAATTTTTGACGTGGAGCTTATAAAGCTGGAATGACCGAGAGGCCTCCGTCCTCCCATTTCCCTGCTCTGGGGTAAATGATCGTCTCACAAGAGCCTTTGCAAAATGGGCATTTGGGGAGGGGGGGGCGCTGACTGCGGGAAGAGGGCCCTTTTGGCGGGGGGCGTTGGGGTCTGTCAGCTTGGCAGAGCAAGGTGTACCGATAGAAGAGAATTTTGAAGCTCAGAGTTGAACCCTGGTGGTCTCTGAGCTTGGTTGTTTTGTTGTAGACATTTCACAACCCAACCAGGCAACGTCATCAGTGCTAGAAAGGGGGAGGGGTTGTGGAGAGGAGGAAGAGGAGGACGACTCTGGGATCCCATGTGCTCTCTGAAACTTGGTTTTCTTGCAGACGTTTCATGACCCAACTAGGGAACATCTTCAGTGCTAGAAAAGAGGGGTTTGCGGAGTGGAGGAGGAGGAAGGGGAGGGGAGGAGGACTATGGGGTCCATGGTCCCCTCTGAGCCTATTTGTTTTCTTGGAGACGTTTCATGACCCAACTGGGTAACATCATCAGTGGTAGAAGAGAAAGGGATTTGCTCTCTGCTTATATACAAATTTCTGCCAACCTAGCAGTTCGAAAGCACGTAAAAAATGTGAGTAGAGAAATAGGGACCACCTTTGGTGGGAAGGGAACAGTGCTCCGTGCGCCTTTGGCGTTGAGTCATGCCGGCCACATGACCACGGAGACGTCTTCGGACAGCGCTGGCTCTTTGGCTTTGAAACGGAGATGAGCACCGCCCCCTAGAGTCAGGAATGACTACCATGTATGTGCGAGGGGAACCCTTACCTTTACCTATATACAAGTAGCTTGCCCTGTCATTATCTATGGGAGAGTTCTTGCTGTTTCCTTGATTAGGCTTTTAGTCGCCTTCGAGCACTGATGATGTTACCTAGCTGGGTCGCGAAACATCTGCGAGAAAACCACCCAGCTCTGAGAACGTTAAATCACAACTTTATACCCCCTGCGATGACCCAGGGCATGGCACACAGATAACACGAACAGCTGGAAGTTCAAACCGCCCCTTTATTGCTCCAAAGCTCCCCAAACGTTCCCACGTTTCTGGCAAGTCCCAGAGCAGAGTGAGAACAAACCCCCACACAAACCTCAAGCAGCCTCTGGCTGCAATTAGTCCAGCCCAGCGCTGTCTGCACCAAGGCTGCACAGCAATAAATCCCAAATGTCTTTGGCAAAACAAGAATCAAGCAAGGAGGTCAGGGAGCAAAAGATTCAGATAATTACCGTATTTTTCAGAGTATAAGATGCTCCGGACTATAAAACGCACCTACCTTTTTTTGGGGAGGAAAACAAGAAAAAAAAAAAATCTGCCTCTGCCTCCCAGCAATTTGCCTCCTTGCAGCAAACAGCCTGTTTCAGTTTCAGCACAGCCTGATTAGCACAAGAAAAAAAAAATCTGCCTCTGCCTCCCAGCAATTTACCTCCTTGCAGCAAACAGCCCGTTTCAATTTCAGCTTCAGCACAGCCTGATTAGCACAAGCAGCTGATTGTCGGTTGGATTGTCCTCCCCACAATCAGCTATTTCAGGCTGCAGGGATTGCCATAGTTTATTGTTGCCTCCGTGCGTTCCAGGCGGCGGGGATCGGAATGGGCAACAGGCAATGGCAATCCCTGCAGCCTGAAACAGCTGATGGTCGGGAGGCCGATCCAACCAACAATCAGCTGTGCTTGTGGCTGTGCTGAGAACCGGGCTGCAAGGAGGGAAAATTGCTGGGAGGCAGAGGCCAAAGGGTGGGGGCCGGCGGGGCTACATTCGGTGTAGAAGATGCACCCAAATTTTCACCCTCTTTTAGGGAAGGGGGGAAAAGTGCGTCTTATACTCCGGAAAATACGGTAGTCTAGAACGCCAACAAAGAATGCAAGGAGTCTTCAGGAACTCAGCGTTTGTTCCCCACGGCATCTCCTTTAAGTCTCATTCCCCAGGTGTGCCCGGTGAAGCTGGGCGGGGCACTCTCCTTGCTCTGTCTCTCCTCCCTGCCTGCAGGCCTTAACTAATTCCGGACAGCCTTGCCTGGACCGACTCTGCCCTTCCCCAGTTTCCTCCAAGGCCAACAGAGCTGCCGATTCAGACTCCAGGCGGGGGCGTGGGGGGGGCATGACACCCCCATTGTGACAAAACTCCCAAGCACGAAGAGATGGGGAAGCCGGACTCCGCCAACCCTCTCTCCCAAGCCCCCCCCCCCCCCCCCGGCCCAACCTCTGGACCCACGCTCTTTATTTTGTCTCGACAGGTTCGGCACACGGAGAATTCCCAGAGTCCTTCGCTTTGAGATGAACGCACACCAATTTGTATGGAGCTTTCCCGGCTACCCGCCACTCTCTCGGTGTCGCACCTCCGCCCCGATTTGAATGTTTCTGAGCCGCTTCCTCGTTTTCCTCCGTTCTCCTTTGACGGTTTTTTTTTTGAACCCGATGCAAAAAACACGGCCCCTTTAAGACGGACGGACTTCGACTCCCAGAATTCCTCAGCCAGCAACGCTGGCTGAGGAATTCTGGGAGTCGAAGTCCCCCCGTCTTAAAGGGGCCATGTTTGTGGACTCCCCTGCTCTGTGCTTATAAACCTCAGCTATTATTTTTTGTGGGGGTGGGTGGGTTGTGGGTTGGGAAGGGGGGAGTGGGGGAACAATCAATGTCCTTGATCGATTATTATTATTATCTTATTATTTGAGGGTTTTTTGGGGGTGTAGGCTTGAGTTGTGTACAATTGAGGCGTTCTAGTCGGCATCTCCCCTTCTATACAAATCTCTTTTTTTTCCTGCAAAAATCCATTTGCTTCTGGAAGTTCCTGCCAAGCTGTTGGAGGGGCTTTAGAGAGGGGAAATCTCCCCTCCCCATCAGCCCTAGTCGACATCCGAGGGTCCCCTATCCTCCCCCCACATATTCTCCCAAAATCGCTTCCATTCAAAGGGGAAAGAGGGTTTCTCGCCCACGAGAACAGATCCGCGGCTTTTAAACTCGATTTTTTTTTTTTCCTCTCCTCCCTCCCCTGGAGATTTTTTTTTAACTTCCAGCAGTCCGACGACGAGCGAAACTCAAGTCCTGCTGTTCGCCGTAAAGTGAGGAAGACCGGGGCGGGGGGGGGGGGAAACATCCTGTCTTTCCTCATCCCACCGACCCCCCCAAAATTCCCATAAGTTCTCTATGGAAAACTGATGCTGGTCGTCTGCAGCTCTTGCGACCCCCCCCCCTTTACGCCCCCCACTCCACGTGCCATCCCTTCTTTCGACGGTCCCCTCCCCACCCCCCTCCTCTCCCCACCGTCGTGAGTTTTGGTAAGAGAATCGCCACTGCCCTCTTCTTTTCCCCCCGTCCACAATCCTCCTCTTCCTCATCATCATCATGTGAAAGTATAGAGTTTTATTACTGCAATAAAAATGCTTTATGCTGGCTTTTCTCAAAAAAAAAAAAAAAAAAATCCCTCCTCCGGGTCTGATGGCGAGTGGTTTTCTTTTGATTTTTTTTAACCAATTCAGTAGTGGGATTCAGCCGGTTCTGGGGAAACCGGTAGCGGTGACTGCAGTAGGCCATCCTATTTCGCCACGTTTCAAAGGCGCGCACGAGAGCAAAGAGCATTCACGCGCTCACATTTACGAACCGGTAGGGAAGGTTAAGTGAATCCCACGTCTGCCGATAGTCCTCGACCAGAATCGATTCCGAAATTTCTGTGCGGCTGAGCGAGACATTGGATAAGGGAGCTTCGCCTCCATTTTACGCCCTCTTTTTTTTTTTTTGGCCACAAGTCGTGAAGTCCGTCGCTGCCGTTGCTAAGTGAGTCACCCGGCGGTGAAGCGAATCTGGCTTCCCCGTTGACTTGGCTTGCTGAATCCCGAAGGTCGCAAAATGGGGGGGGGAGAATCATGTAACTCCGGGACACAACGGCAGTCATAAATAGGAGCCAGCCTGCGAATTTTGATCACGTGACCACGGGGATGCTGTAGCGGTCGTAAGCGTGAAAAACGGTCGTCATTTTCTCCCCAGTGCCGTTGTAACTTTGAACGGACACTAAATGAATGGTTGTAAGTTAAGTTGTGGGGAGGCTTTCAAAAAGGGATTAGACGGCCATTTGTCTGAAATGATAGAGTGCAGTAATGGCAAACCTTTTTGCCGTCGCGTGCCAAAAGCAGGGGGAGCGTGTGGGGGGTATCACACACACACGTGCCCACACCCATAATTCAGTGTGCCCTGCCCCCCAACGCATGTGCATATGATCCCCCACACTCTCCACGCTTTTGGCATGTGATGACCCGGTAGGCCTGTTTTTCACCCTGCCCAGGCTCCAGAGCCTTTCTTGGAGCCTGGGGAGGGCGAAAACAGCCTTCCCTACACCCCCAGAGGCCCTCCGGAAGCTGGAAACAGACTGTTTCCCGACTTCTGGTGGGACCAGAGGCCTGTTTTTTCACCCTCCCCAGGCTCCAGAGCCTTTCTTGGAGCCTGGGGAGGGCAAAAATGGCCTCCTCCCTCCCCCCCCCCCGAGGCCCTCTGAAATCCGAAAACGTCTTGTTTCCTGACTTCTGTTGGGACCAGAAGTCCTGTTTTTTCGCCCTCCCCAGGCTCCAGAGGCTTTCTAGGAGCCTGGGGAGGGCGAAAACGGCCTTCCCCGGCCCTCCGGAGGCCAGAAACGGCCTGTTTGGTGACTTCCGGTGGGACCGGAAGGCCTGAAAATCAACTGGCCATGTGCGCTGGAGCTGAGCTAGGGCAACGATGGCGCGCCCACCAATATGGCTCCACGTGCCCCAGGTTCACCCTCATGGATATAGGGTCTCCTCTAGCAGAGAGTTGGACTAGAAGACCTCCGAGGTCCCTTCCTTACTCGGGTATCCTGTTATTCAGCACTCTGCTAGAGGAGACCCTGTCTCATTCCAGACAAATGGCTCGAACTTCAGGCTCGGACACTGAGGGCCAGATTCTTCCTTCCATCTTAAAACTCCAAATCTTTCTTCCCTCCTTTCCTTTTCTTTCTTTCTCCCTGCCTGCCTGCCTCCTTTCCTTTCCTTTCTTTCCTTCTCTTCCTCTCATCCTTCCTTTCTCCCGCTCTCTCCCTCCCTCCCTTTTCTTTCTCCTTCCCCTTTCTTCCCTCCGTCATCAATACCACCCTCCCACCTTTGTCTTGTCTTGTTTTTTCTTTCTTTCTTTCTTTCTTTCTTTCTTTCTTTCTTTCTTTCTTTCTCTTTCTTTCTTTCTTTCTTTCTTTCTTTCTTTCTTTCTTTCTTTCTTTCTTTCTTTCTTTCTCCCTGCCTCCTTTCCTTTTCTTTCCTTCTCTTCCTCTCATTCTTTCTCCCGCTCTCTCCCTCCCTCCCTCCCTTTTCTTTCTCCTTCCCCTTTCTTCCCTCCGTCATCAATACCACCCTTCCACCTTTCTCTTATCTTTCCTTTTTTCTTCTCTTCTTCTTTCTTTCTTTCTTTCTTTCTTTCTTTCTTTCTTTCTTTCTTTCTTTCTTTCTTTCTTTCTTTCTTTCTTTCTTTCTTTCTTTCTTTCTTTCTTTCTTTCCTTCCTTCCTTCCTTCCTTCCTTCCTTCCTTCCTTCCTTCCTTCCTCTTTCCATCTCTCCTTCCTCCTTCCCTCCCCACTCCCATCTCCCTCCCAGCAGTATTATTCCATATCCTAAGGACCACCTGTATTTCCATTCGGTTGGGGCCTCTTCCCCTTTTATCACGAAACTCCTCCCCCCTCTTCCTAAGCAGTCCTTCCTTCCAGCTGCTTCTCTTGCAAATTAAAATTCCCGGAAAAAGCCTCTCTTGTTTATGACGGCTGACCTTGCTTCTGCTAGGAGAGAGGTCAGCCATTATGTCCGGCTGTTTGGAGCTGGCCTGGGAAGCCCCTCGCCCTCCCTACCTTGGTGGTCAGGCCCATCTTCCTTGCACGTTGCCTGGATCCCTGCCGTATTAACCGGAGCAACCCAGATGGCAGAATCTAACCTATTGCAAGGGGAAACCACAGCTATTTGCATTGTATTTTATTTTATTTTGCTTTCCCCCCTCCCCCCCCCAAGATGTCAGTCCTGGTGTAATGAAGAGAAAGACTAGGGGTCATCTGATAGCAGCCTTCCAATATTTGAGGGGCTGCCCCAAAGAAGAGGGGGTCAACCTATTCTCCAAAGCCCCTGAAGGCAGGACACGAAACAACGGATGGAAACTAACCAAGGAGAGAAGCAACCTGGAATTAAGGAGAAATTTCCTAACAGTGAAGACAATCAGCCAGTGGAACAGCCTGCCACCAGAAGTTATGGGTGCTCCATTGGAAGTTTTTAAGAAGAAACTGGGCAGTCATTTGAAATAGTCTAGGGTGTCCTGCTTGAGAAGGGGGCTGGAGTAGAAGACCTCCCAAAGTACCTTCCAGCTCTACCCTGATTAAATGGAAGTAAGGAGAAATTCCCTGACAGAACAATTAACCTGTGGAACTGCTTGCCTCCAGAAGTTGTGGGTGCTCCATCCCTGGAGGTTTTTAAGAAGAGGCTGGACAGCCATTTGAAATGGCCTAAGCCCTAGGGTCTCCCACTTCTTTCTTTCTTTCTTTCTTTCTTTCTTTCTTTCTTTCTTTCTTTCTTTCTTTCTTTCTTTCTTTCTTTCTTTCTTTCTTTCTTTCTTTCTTCTTCTCTTCCTTCCTTCCTTCCTTCCTTCCTTCCTTCCTTCCTTCCTTCCTTCCTCTCTCTCTCTCTCTCTCTCTCTCTTTTTCTTTCTTTCTTGGTTCGATTTGCCCTTCTCCGAAGACTCGGGGGCTTACAATGCGTTAAGCAATAGCCTTCATACTTTTGCTTAGTAGGGCTTTGCCCCCCCCTTAAGCGGTGTTCTTTTTTATACAAAGTCAGCTTATTGCCCCCACAATCCGGGTCCTCATTTTACCTACCTTGAAAAGGATGGAAGGCTGACTCAACCTTGAGCCTGGTGAGATTCGAACTCGCAGTAATTGCAGGCAGCTGGTGCTACTTAACAGCACTTTAATCACTGCTCCACCAAGGTACCAAACTAAGTAACATCATCAGTGCTAGAAAGGAGTGGGGGAGAGGCGGGAGGAGGAGGGGGAAGAAGAGGAAGACTATAGGGCCTTTGGTGCTCTCTGAGCTTGGTTATTTCCTTGTAGACATGAGAATTAGCCAGTGGAACAGCCTGCCACCAGAAGTGATGGGAGATTCGAACTCGCAGTAATTGCAGGCAGCTAAGTGCTACCTTAACAGCACTTTAGTCCGCTGCACCACCAAGGCTCTTGAGCAGGGGGTTGGACTAGAAGACCTCCAAGGTCCCATCCCAACTCTGTCATTCTGTTAAGAACGCCTGGAGCCTCCTTAGAAAATAGAAACGCTGGGCTGGAGATCCCCAGCGCTGGGGAATGTTCCCTCCGATCCAGTTAATGACAAAAACGAGGAAGAGGTGGGAAGGGAGAGGTTCAGGAGAAGATACGGGGTCCTTCACGCTGTCCGAACTTGGTTTTCTTGCAGACGTTTCATTACTTTTACTTTTACTTTTACTTTTATTTGATTTATATACCGCCCTACTTCCGAAGGACTCAGAGCAGTGAACAGCCAACCATAAAATATATATATACAAAATTTAAAAAGCAGAAATAAAATCGAATTAAATAGTTTGGCCCAGACAAATTAAAAAAAAAACCCAATCAATTTAAAACAAATTAAACTTAGAATATTAAAAATTACTAAACCAGGTAACTATCAGTAGCAGTGATGATGTTACCCAGTTGGAACAACCAAGCTCAGACAGCACCAAGGGCCCCTCAGTTCTCCTCGCACTGATGATGTTACCTAGTTGGGTAATGAAATCCATTTAATTTAATCAGGATAGAGCTGGGAGGGACCTTGGAGGTCTTCTAGTCCAGCCCCCTGCTCAAACGGGACACCCTATACCAGTGATGGCTAACCAAAAGCGGGGGGAGTGCAGGGGGTCACGCACACGCGTGCCCACACCCATAATCCAATGTGCCCTCCCCTCCCCCACGCATGTGCGCACGACCCGCCCCGCACTCCCCCCACTTATGCCACAGTGGGCCAGGTAGGCCCGTTTTTTCGCCCTCCCCAGGCTCCAGAGGCTTTCTTGGAGCCTGGGGAGGGCAAAAACAGTCTCCCACCCCCACTCCGAGGCCATCCAGAGGCTGGGAATGGCCTGTTTGCTGACTTCCGGTGGGACAGGAAGGCCCAAAAATCAGCTGGCCGGCACGCGCAAGTGCGCTGGAGCTGAGCTAGGGCAACGCTTGAGTGCCCACTGATACGGCTCCGCGTGCCACAGGTTCGCCATCACGGCCCTATACTATTTCAGACTAATGACTGTCCAGTTTCTTCTTAAAAACTTCCAATGGAGCACCCATCACTTCTGGTGGCAGGCTGTTCCACTGGCTAATTCTCATGTCTACAAGGAAATAACCAAGCTCAGAGAGCACCAAAGGCCCTATAGTCTTCCTCTTCTTCCCCCTCCTCCTCCCGCCTCTCCCCCACTCCTTTCTAGCACTGATGATGTTACTTAGTTTGGTACCTTGGTGGAGCAGTGATTAAAGTGCTGTTAAGTAGCACCAGCTGCCTGCAATTACTGCGAGTTTGAATCTCACCAGGCTCAAGGTTGACTCAGCCTTCCATCCTTCCAAGGTTGGTAAAATGAGGACCCGGATTGTGGGGGCAATAAGCTGACTTTGTATAAAAAAGAACACCGCTTGGTGGGGGTCAAAAGCCCTACTAAGCAGATATATACAAAAGTATGAAGGCTGTTGCTTAAAGCATTGTAAGCCGCCCCCCCTCCCCAAACCCCAGAGCCACCCCCCCATCTATTTCTCACGCCTGTGCACGTCATGTCAACCCAGATTTGCAAAGGAAGCTGGTGCTTTTCCCTTCCAACTTGTCTGCTTCCCGATTTTTTTAATCGTTAAAAAACCCCAAAACATTAAGGATGGCCCGGGCACCAAGTAGAAGATGAAATAACTAGGCAGTCCTTGACTTGCAACTCTTCGTTTAGCGACCGGTTGAAGTTGCAAGGGCACTGATACAAATGACATACACATTTTTCACACTGAACACCGTTGCATCATCTCCGGGGTCACATGGTCAAAACTCAGACCATCCATCTTAAAGGATGCTGGCTGGGGGATTCTGGGAGTTGAAATCCATCTTAAAGGATGCTGGCCGGGGGATTCTGGGAGTTGAAGTCCATCTTAAAGGATGCTGGCCGGGGGATTCTGGGAGTTGAAATCCATCTTAAAGGATGCTGGCCGGGGGATTCTGGGAGTTGAAGTCCATCTTAAAGGATGCTGGCCGGGGGATTCTGGGAGTTGAAGTCCATCTTAAAGGATGCTGGCTGGGGGATTCTGGGCGTTGAAATCCATCTTAAAGGATGCTGGCTGGGGGATTCTGGGAGTTGAAGTCCATCTTAAAGGATGCTGGCCAGGGGATTCTGGGAGTTGAAGTCCATCTTAAAGGATGCTGGCCAGGGGATTCTGGGAGTTGAAGTCCATCTTAAAGGATGCTGGCTGGGGAATTCTGGGAATTCCCCCCGCCTCTGAAAACATGCTGACTAGGGAGTTCCGGGAATTGAAGTCCACCCCCCTGTTAAAACACACTGGCTAAAAAATTCTGGGAGTTGAAGTGCATCCATCTTAAAGCCTGCTGGCTGGGGAATTCTGGGAGTTGAATTCCACACTTGTTAAAGTGGTACAGCTTGAGTAACAACACCTTGTGCTGTCCCAAAGTTGCTTTTCCAAAAGGCAAGTGGACTTTCTTGGTTTCTGGATGAGAAGCAAAACATTTTCAAGGGGAAAAAAAACCTAAGAAAATCCATTTACCTTTTGGAAAAGCATATTTGTGGCAGCCATGGCCTGGATGATTGAGAATCTCCATAAGGTAAATGAAGCCTCCTAAATTGCCAGGAGAAGATGGAAAGGGGAAAGGCAGATTTGCTGCTACATGCATAGAATAGAATGGAATGGAATGGAATGGAATGGAATGGAATGGAATGGAATGGAATGGAATGGAATAGAAATAGAAATAGAAATAGAAATAGAAATAGAAATAATAGAATAGATATAGAATAGAATAGAATAGGAATAGGAATAGGAATAGGAATAAGAATAGGGATGGGATGGGATGGGATGGGATGGGATAGAATAGAATAGAATAGAATAGAAGGGAATAGAATAGAAGGGAAGGGAATAGGAATAGGAATAAGAATAAGAATAGGGATGGGATGGGATAGAATAGAATAGAATAGAATGGAATGGAATGGAATGGAATGGAATAGGAATAGGAATAGGAATAGGAATAGGAATAGGAATAGGAATAGGAATAAGAATAAGAAGAATAAGAATAAGAATAAGAATAAGAATAGGGATGGGATGGGATGGGATGGGATAGAATAGAATAGAATAGAATAGAATAGAATAGAATAGAATAGAATAGAATTTTTTATTGGCCAAGTGTGATTGGACACACAAGGAATTTGTCTTGATGCATACGCTCTCAGTGTACATAAAAAGAAAAGATAAAAGGAAAGTGGTCCATTTATGCTGGCACGAAATATCGCAGCCTGCCTGCCTCATCTTGGCCTCTTTCAGACGCGATTATTATCTGCTATTTTGAACACATAACATGTTTAACCAGAGAAGTGAAAAAGCCAAGATCCACATCTTAACATGACGTGAATACTTCAGGATTTGGGGCGGCACAGACCTGTTTTGTCTCAATTATGCCACTCCAGAAAAACGGAGCTAAAATGACTCCCTGGATATCCGAGTAGTCCATTGCATGCAAATACCCAGGTGTGCAAAATTATTATTTCTTCCTTTGATCTCCTAGTAGTGCAAGATAAAACTTTTTGCAAGCATTGATTTGACTCCCATTTTTCTTCTCTTCCTTCTTTTCTGCTGAAGGAGGGATTTTCAACCGCTCTCCTTTCCAAGCTTACTAGACAGGTAGTCCTTGACTTACGACCGCAACTGAGCACCGAATTTCTGTCGTTAAGCGAAACAGTTAAGTGAGTTTTGTCCCATTTTACGACCATTCTTGCCATAGTTGTCAAGTGAATCATTGCAGTTGTTAAGTTAGTAACGCAGTCATTAAGTGAATCAGGCTTCCCCGTTCACTTTGCTTGTCAGAAAGTCGCAGATCACATGACCTCGGGACACTGCGACCGTCATAAATAGGAACCGGTTGCCTAGCATCCGAATTTTGATCATGTGACCTTGGAGATGCCACAACAGCCGTTACCGGTCATAAGTCACTTTTTTTCAGTGCCCTTGTAACTTTGGTCACTAAATGAATGGTTGTAAGTCAAAGACTACCTGTATAAATTTTTCCCAACTACAGGTATCGAACTGATGAGTTTTGCTGGAAAGTATCCCAGCTTTGGCCTCCAGGTGGCGCTGTATGCTTGCATCTACTGCCACCTCTAGGGAAATGCAGATTTTTTTCCCCCTCCCAATAGCTACTGATGTATTTTCAGTTTCCTTCTGCTCCCTGGATATCCTGGAAAATGGGAAACACGGGCATATATCTGCAACTCTGGTTCTCTGCATTAATTGGATTTTAGCAAAGAGGTTTCCTGCAGATGTCGGGCACCGAAGCCCAACAAAGGTGATTAGGGGACTGAAAGCTAAAACATGAAGAAAGGTTGCAGGAATTGGGTATGCCTAGTTTAAAGAAATAAACGGGGCGCGGTGGCTCAGTGGCTAAGACGCTGAGCTTGTCGATCGAAAGGATGGCAGTTCAGCGGTTCGAATCCCTACTGCCGCGTAACGGAGTGAGCTCCCGTGACTTGTCCCAGCTTCTGCCAACCTAGCAGTTCGAAAGCAGGTAAAAAATGCAAGTAGAAAAATAGGGACCACCTTTGGTGGGAAGGTAACAGCGTTCCGTGCGCCTTTGGCGTTGAGTCATGCCGGCCACATGACCACGGAGACGTCTTCGGACAGCGCTGGCTCTTCGGCTTTGAAACGGAGATGAGCACCGCCCCCTAGAGTCGGGAACGACTAGCACATATGTGCGAGGGGAACCTTTAGCTTTTTAGTTGAATGAAAAGAAGGACCGGAGGAGACATGATAGTGGTATTCCAATATCTCAGGGGCTGCCCCAAAGAAGAGGGAATCGAGCTATTCTCCAAAGCACCTGAAGGCAGGACAAGAAGCAGCAGATGGTAAATATTCAAGGAGTGGGAACAATTAACCAGTGGAATGGCTTCTCTCCAGAAATTGTGGGTGCTACGACACTGGAGGTCTTCAAGAAGAGACTGGAACTTGTGTGAAATGGTGGAGGGTCTCCTGTTTGAGCAGGGGGGTTGACTAGAAACCCTCCAAGGTTTTTTCCAACTCCGTATTCTGTTATCCACTGTCTCCTTCAAGGTCAATAGCTTTTAGGGGCTCAGTGGCAATAGCCCTTAGACTTATGTACCGCTTCCCAGTACTTTTACAGCCCTCTCTAAGCAGTCTTAACAGAATTACAGAGTTGGAAGGGATCTTGGAGGTCTTCTAGTCCAGTCAGCCTCTTTGCCCCCTACAATCTGGGTCCTCATTTTTCCCACCTCGGAAGGACGGACGGCTGAGTCAACCTTGAGCCTGGTGAGAATCGAACTGCCAAATTGCAGGCAGCTAGCAGTCAGCAGACGTAGCCTGCAGTACTGCACTCTAACCACTGCGCTGTTGTGGCTCCGTTGCCTGAGTCTGGGCTATCGACAGATGCAGACTCTGAGAGTGAGGAAGAGGAGTTGGCAAGGCCTCCCTCTCCAGGACCCTCCTCTCTGGCAATGCCTCTGGAGGACACCGAAGGCCAAGCACGTCCCCGCAGCCACAGGTGGACAGCGACGAAGGAGATAAGTGCTGGCTGGATCCTCGGCAGCGGCGCAGGGAAAAGCGTGTGCAGCAGAGGGGAAGGCGTGCCAGAGATTAGCTGAGTCACTGGACCACACCCCACAGGGTATAAATGTGGGTGTGGTGGCCGGTTCAGTTTGTGACGAGCAAAAACTGGAAATAATCCATGATCTCTGCGTTACTGGACTTTGCCTGCTTTATCGGACTGCATTTGGACTAGTCCTTGTATTGTTGAAACTCTGCCTGTTTGATCGGAATGCTGGCAGTCTAATCTTTGTTTTGTGTGAGTAAAGTCTGAATTGGCAGCTAGCCACTGGGTTGCTGCCAGCTTTATTTTCAAAGAATTTTGTTGTGTGGCTTATTAACTCCGGGCCGTCTGTGGGGGTGCGTGAGTGGAACGGGGACAGAACATGCGCCACCTCGGCTCTGAGATTCTGCTCTTGTCCCCACTTCCCCAATTTCTGGATCTGCCCCATGAACCGTAGGGGTTGCCAGAACCAAAGCGCCCCCTGGAGGAGCCAATTGGAGAAGCCAACTTTAAACAGCCAACCGGTAAGTCTGGGGAGGACTTGGCAAAATCATTTCAAACTCTTCAATAGTTTTCATCATTTCACTTCCTCTTGCTAATCTTAAGAGCATCCCCCATGACGTATATAGTACAGGTAGTCCTCGACTTAACGGCTATTTGTTTAGCGACCTTTCAAAGTTATAGCAGCACTGAAAAAAGTGACATAATTAGTCCTCGTACTTACGATTGTTGCAGCTTCCCCACAGTCATCTGATCAAAATTCAGTCGCATGTATTTATGATTATTGCAGCATCCCGCTATTTGTCACCTTCCTAGCCGGCTTCTGAAAAGCAAAGTCAATGGGGGAATCCAATTTCACTCAACAAGTGCTTTAATTCTCTTAGCAATTATAGCAAAAAAAAAAAAAAAAGGTCATAAGAGAGGAGCCTGGTGATGCAATGGACTAAACTACTGTTAAAATAGCACTTAGCTGCCAGCTGCCTGCAATTACTGCAAGTTCAATTCTCACCAGGCTCAAGGTTGACTCAGCCTTCCATCCTTCCGAGGTAGGTAAAATGAGGACCCGGTTTGTGCGGGCAATAAGCTGACTTTGTATATAAAAAAAGAACACCGCTTAGGGGGGCCCCAAAAGCCCTACTAAGCAGGTATATACAAAAGTATGAAGGCTATTGCTTAAAAAAGCATTGTAAGCTGCCCTGAGTCTCCGGAGAAGGGCAGCATATAAATCAAACTAATAAAAATAAATAAAATAAAACTGGGTATGGCTCAGTTAACAACCGGCCTTGGAAGATGAGATGAAGAGATGCTGCCTGGGAAGTGATCAGAGAAGAGGTAGCATAGCCCTGAGCTGCATAACGGGCTGGGAAAAAGACGGGGGGTGGGGGGGGGAACCCTCCGTAATTTCTCAAGCTGCAAATGAGATGGTGGGAGATTTATGCGACCAGACTTGCAAAATTAACAGAATAACACAATTGGAAGGGACCTTGGAGGTCTTCTAGTCCAACCCCCTGCTCAGGCAGGAAACCCCAAACCATTTCAAACAAACACTTGTCCAATCTCTTCTTAAAAACCTCCAGTGTTGGAGCAACCACAATTTCTAGTGGCAAGTTGTTCCACTGACTGATTAATCTTAACTGTTGGGAAGTTTCTCCTTAATTCCAGGTTGCTTCTATCCTTGATTAGTTTCCATCCACTTTCTTCTCGTCCTCTTCTTTGTGGCAGCCCCCTCAAATACTGGAAGACTGCAAGGTCACCCCTAGTGAGGGGTGGGTTCTACTTACCTTTACTACCGGTTCGCAACGGGACCGTACAGAAGCTTCCTGTTCTGCCCCAGCTATGGACCCCAAAGAATATAGCACACACAAAATTTGTACAAAACTTAATTTACTAAAATAACTCAGTCTTTATCAAAACAAAGGCTGTTAATAAACTTTCTTAACAGCCTACAAGAAACCAAAGATAAAGTAATCACAATCTTACTAAAGTTGGCAGAAAGCCCAGAAGCAATTTGCAGAGAATCCAGATGCGAAGGAGAATGAACTAAAGTTGTTCCCTACAAATTGCTTCAGTTGGTGTTCCTCCTTAAATAGGCTAAGGGAGTGGCCAATTAGCCCCAAGCCTTACTCTGGAGGAGACCTCCTCCTGAGGAGCCACTCCTGCCTTTTGGTCACTCTGCGTGCCCGTGCATCGAGAAGAGGCTTCTCCTCTTCTTCCTCTTCACTTGAAGGAGCTTCTGGAGGTTCTGAAGGCCCTGGCGGAATCCCCGCCTCTGGCACCACATCTTCTCCAGCCTCCTCACTGTCCGACTCGAGCGCCAGCTGCACAGGCTGCTGGCGCAGCACCACACCAGCCTCCTCGTTGTCGGAATCAGCTACAATCCGCACAGGCCGCTGACGGGCCACAACACTTCCTGATGACGTCCGGGTTGGTGGGCGGAGCCTCCTGCTGGTTTTACTACCAGTTCTTGCAAACCGGGGGCAACCCACCACTGCCCCTAGTCCTTCTTTTCATCAAACGAGACCTACCCAATTCCTGCAACCGTTCTTCATATGTTTTAGCCTCCAGTCCCCTCATCCTCTTGGTTGCTCTTCTCTGCACTCTTTCCAGAGTCTCAACATCTTTCTTACATCGTGGCGACCAAAACTGGATGCAGGATTCCCAGTGTGGCCTTAGTACCAAGGCCTTGTAAACACGGATCATGATTTAACAGGCTGTCATGAAGATCCAGAAGGGCCTTCACTTCTGCAACTCCTTAAGGTGTGGGAGGATTGCGTCAGCAAAGGAAAACTTAACCGGAAATTGCTTTAATACCAGTTGGTGAGGTGGAGATTCTGGAATCTCAGCCTGCCACTCGAATCCCAAAACCAGCAACCGTGATTTGGGCAAGAGGCTCTTGGCTCCAGGCTGTGGGGCTGTGCCCACAGGAAGGATGGATGGCAAGGCAGTTAGGAAGCAATCCGTTGGGCTGGATTTGCAGAATCGGAATCGAGCTGGAAGGGGCCTTGGAGGTCTTCTAGTCCAGCCCTCTGCTTAAGCAGGAGACCCTCTACCATTTCAGACACGTGACTGTCCAGTCTCTTCTTAAAAGCCTCCGATGATGAAACACCCACAACTTCTGGTGGCAAGCTGTTCCACGGGTTAATTGTCCTCACTGTTAGGAAATTTCTCTTTAATTCCAGGTTGCTTCTCTCCTTGATTAGTTTCCATCCGTTGCTTCTTGTTCTGCCTTTTGGTGCTTTGGAGAATAATTTGACACCCCCTCTTCTTCGGGGCAGCCCCTCAAATACTGGGATATTGGCCAGACCCCTTCCACAGAAGCTGCTTGCCAGAGGCACTGAATAACGTACAATTTCAAAATCAGGGGAACGGAAAGGTTTGGATTTTCTTGAGGTACAGCTTCTTTGCAAGGCTTTTGATTTGTAGCTGGAGTTTTGCTATTAGCTATTGGTTATATTATACAGAGGCCCTGCAGAAATGGACACTTATATTATATTTATATTAAATATTTATTTAATTTATATACCGCCCTTCTTCCGAAGGACTCAGGGCGGTGAACAGCCATAATAAAACAGTGTACAAAATAGAATTTAAAAGCAGATTAAAGTAATTAAATCATAAGCCGAATTTAAAACTCTCATTTAAAACCAATTTTAAAACCCCATTAAAACCAAATTAAAACCATTTATCCCATCAGAGCGTCCACTTCACATGGACACATCTTAATTGTTTGCCTAGAACAAGTTTTCTCAACCTCAATGACTTTAAAATGAGTGGACTTGAATTCCCAGAATTCCCTAGCCAGCATGTTGGTTGGGGGATTCTGGGAGTTGAAGTCCTCCCTTCTTAAAGCCTGCTAGCTGGGGAATTCTGGGATTTGAAGTTCACCCATCTTAAAGCTTGCTGGCTGGGGAATTCTGGGATTTGAAGTTCACCCATCTTAAAGCTTGCTGACTGGGGAATTCTGGGATTTGAAGTCCACACATCTTAAAGCTTGCTGGCTGGGGAATTCTGGGAGTTGAAGTCCACACATCTTAAAGCCTGCTGGCTGGGGAATTCTGGGATTTGAAGTCCACCCATCTTAAAGCCTGCTAGCTGGGGAATTCTGGGATTTGAAGTCCACCCATCTTAAAGCTTGCTGGCTGGGGAATTCTGGGATTTGAAGTCCACCCATCTTAAAGCCTGCTGACTGGGGAATTCTGGGATTTGAAGTCCACCCATCTTAAAGCCTGCTGACTGGGGAATTCTGGGATTTGAAGTCCACACATCTTAAAGCCTGCTGGCTGGGGAATTCTGGGAGTTGAAGTCCACACATCTTAAAGCTTGCTGGCTGGGGAATTCTGGGATTTGAAGTCCACCCATCTTAAAGCCTGCTGACTGGGGAATTCTGGGATTTGAAGTCCACCCATCTTAAAGCCTGCTGACTGGGGAATTCTGGGATTTGAAGTCCACACATCTTAAAGCCTGCTGGCTGGGGAATTCTGGGAGTTGAAGTCCACACATCTTAAAGCCTGCTGGCTGGGGAATTCTGGGATTTGAAGTCCACCCATCTTACAGTTGCCAAGTTTGAGAAAAAAAGAGGTTTAGAGCAAAACTCTTTGTCTGTTCCAAAGTCACCTGGAAAGGGGTGCTGTTTGGCACCTACCTATCCTTTTCATCACCCAGCAGATTGGAAACCACGCAGGTAAGGAAGGAACAAACCCCAGCCAGCTTGTTTCCCTGACGTCAAACAGGTAGCCTCACCTGGTTCTTTCGCCACCTAGCTTAAGTTTCGCTCCCAGTCAGCTGATTTCTCTTCCTCCTCTCCCAGCCTCTCTTATCACCTGGCAGGAAGGCTGGGAGCACTGTAGCTAGGAACAGCATTCTCACCTGAGGAGTCTGACAGGTAAGGAACCTGCTTGGCATCAGTGGGATCCAGCTGTTTTTTTGGGGGGCCTCCTTTTTCCTTCTCTTCCTGTTGATCGTCTCCTCCTTCAGACTGCTTCCTCCAACGGGGTTTGTAGGTGCGACGCACCTGTGCAGGTAAATGGTGGGGAAAGTGTAAGTTATTTAATGTTGGAGGGACCAAAGGAATAATATTGTATTTTGTTAGTATTTTATTGGCATAGTTTTCTCTTTTTAATATTGTAAGCTGGGTAAGATGGCGATGGATCGTGGATGGATGGATGGATAGATAGATACATACATACATATAGATGATAGATATAGATGATTGATTGATGGATGGATGGATGGATGGATGGATGGATGGATGGACAGACGGACAGATATGGATGGATGGATGGCTAGATAGATAGATATAGATGATAGATAGATATAGATGATGGATGGATGGATGGACAGACAGACACAGACAGATATGGATGGATGGATGGATAGATAGATGATAAATAGATATAGATGATAGATAGATATAGATGATGGATGGATGGATGGACAGACAGACACAGACAGATATGGATGGATGGATAGATAGATGATAAATAGATATAGATGATAGATAGATATAGATGATGGATGGATGGATGGACAGACAGACACAGACAGATATGGATGGATGGATAGATAGATGATAAATAGATATAGGTGATAGATAGATATAGATGATAGATATAGATGGTTGATGGATGGATGGACAGACAGACAGACAGATATGGATGGATGGATGGATGGATGGATGGATGGATAGATGATAGATAGATATAGATGATAGATATAGATGGTTGATGGATGGATGGACGGACGGACAGACAGACAGATATGGATGGATGGATAGATAGATGATAGATAGATATAGATGATAGATAGATATAGATGATAGATATAGATGGTTGATGGATGGATGGATGGATAGACAGACAGACAGATATGGATGGATGGATGGATGGATAGATAGATAGATGATAGATAGATATAGATGATAGATAGATATAGATGATAGATATAGATGGTTGATGGATGGATGGATGGACAGACAGACAGACAGATATGGATGGATGGATGGATGGATGGATGGATGGATAGATGATAGATAGATATAGATGATAGATATAGATGGTTGATGGATGGATGGACGGACGGACAGACAGACAGATATGGATGGATGGATAGATAGATAGATGATAGATAGATATAGATGATAGATAGATATAGATGATAGATATAGATGGTTGATGGATGGATGGATGGACAGACAGACAGACAGATATGGATGGATGGATGGATGGATAGATGGATAGATGGATAATAGCATGTTTCTTTCATCCAGATGCTTCCAATGAGGAGAAAGCTGAATGTAAGGATGGAGCAGAATGGGGTTAAACAAATCAGGTCGCTCATGCGAAAAGAGAATAATGTTAATATTGCCCACAGATGCTGGCATTTGGGTGGTACAAATTTTTATAGATAGTCTTCAACTTGCAACCGCAGTTGGGACCAGGATTGCTAAGCAAATCAGTTGTTAAGCAAGTCACATCTTCCCCGTTGACTTTGCTTGTCAGAAGGTTGGGTTCCTGGCTGGGGAATTCTGGGAGTTGAAGTCCACCCATCTTAAAATAGCCAAGGTTAAGAAACATCCGTCCAGCATATTCTCATGTGAGAGATTCCAAGATTCCTTTAGTCCCAAGATTCCTTTAGGATGGGATATAATCCTGGATTTTTAATACAGGTAGTCCTCGACTTAAAACCGTTCATTTAGTTCATCTTGCCACAACGGTGGCAAGAAAGCATCGTAAAATGGGGCAAAACTCACATAACGAATGTCTCACTCAACCATAGAAATGTTGGGCTCAGTTGTGCTGGTAAGTCGAGGACTAACTGTTATTTTAATTTTTAGGAAAATTTACGGTTCCTGAGAGTGTTTGGTGTCTCAATTGTGTCCTTTCCACTCGCAAATTTCTCCCGCTTCCTAATTCTTCCATATTGCGTTGGCTTTTGTGGGAAAGCATCATATCCCCCCCCTATTGGATTCTCATTCCCATTATCCACAGCCAATCAAGCGCTAGAAAGGAATCATTTCTTGAGTTTCTAGGGCCAATATGCCCCCCCCCTCTCAGAAAATCATTGAACTCAAATCCACGATTTTGCAATTTGGTTTTTAAATCCCAGCTTTATTTTTCCATTCACGCAATATGGAAACCAGAGAGAGAGTTCCAGTTTTATAGTCCAGCCTCTTTAAGTAACTAATAGTTTCCTTTGAGCAAGAAATAATGGATGGAAACTAATCAAGCAGAAAAGCAACCTGGAATTAAGGAGAAGCTTCCTAACAGTGAGGATAATTAGCCGGTGGAACAGCTGGCCACCAGACGTTGTAGGTGCTTCATAACAGGAGGTTTTTAAGAAGAGACTGGACAGTCACGTGTCTGAAATGGTAGAGGGTCTCCTGCTTAAACAGGGGGCTGGACTAGAAGACCTCCAAGGTCCCTATTCTGATTCTGATTCTTAGTTCTGGTTTTGTAAAGCTGGGAATCCTCTTTTCCACGGGAATTGGGCTGTTTGAGAAACTCCCCTGGGGAATTTCAACACTCATAACCAAACAAGAATTCTTTCTCCAAAGCACCTGAAGGCAGGACAAGAAGCAAAGGAGAGAAGCAACCTGGAAATTAAGGAGATAGACCATCTCCTGACAATTAGAACAATTAACCAGTGGAACAACTTGCCACCAGAAGTTGTGGGTGCTCCATCACTGGAGGTTTTTAAGAAGAGATTGAAAACCCATTTGAAATGGTATAAGGTCTCCCATGTTGGGGTGGGACTAGAAGACCTCCAAGGTCCCTTCCAATTTAGTTATTCTGTGTTTTGGCAACCAAGTGAGTAGATTAATCTCTCCTTCTCTTAAGAACAAATCAAGCGCATTTAATTAGAACCATCCAGTCAAACCTTCAATGAGATTAAATGAAGGCAAGTAAAAGCAGTTCCTTGATTTACGACCACAACTGAGCCCAAAATTTCCGTTGCAAAGCGAAACAGTTAAGTGCGTTTGTCCTATTTCGTGACTTTTCTTGTCACAGTTGTTCAGTGGGTAACCCGGTTGTTAAGTGAATCTGGTTTTCCCCCATTCGCTTTGCTCGTCAGAAGGTCGTAAAAGGGGATCACATGACCCCAGGACACTGCAACCGTCATAAATATGAACCAGGGGCCAAGTATCTTCATTTTCACATGACGGTGGCGTCGTAAGTGTGAACAAATGGCCCTAGGTCACTTTTTTTCAGCCCCGTTGTAACTTTAAACGGTCACTGGACCAACTGTCGTAAGTCGAGGACTGTCTGTAATTTGCAAGGTGAAGAAATCTTGGCCAGAAAAGATTTTTAAAAAGGAGCAAAATTTAGAATTTGTAGATAAGAAAAAAAACGGGGGGCATTGAAAAACGTTGGCCGCGGAATGTTTAACTTATTTTACACGAATCGGATTTAAACACACTTCATTAATTTGGGTTGTTTTTAATTGAAGGGTTTGCTTACAAGCAAACAGGAGGAGCTGAGCCACAAAGGACATCTTCTCTGGAAAGAAGCTGGACGATTTAGGACAATTCGGCCTTGACCGTGTCCCCTGCGCCTTTCCAGTTGGTTTTCTTCGGAGACTCGGCCTCCGCCATGTCAACCTTGTACCCGACGCTGGAAGATATGAAGATTTATCACATGTTGACGGTGCGAACTGCTTTCTTCTCCTCTCTGCGGAAGCCACCGCTTGGAGTAGGGACAATGGAAGAGACAAAATGATAGACAGATTCTGTTCTGGGTCTTAAGAGGTGGTGGTGAAATCTAAAGTTTGGTACTACCGGTTCTGTGGGCATGGCTTGGTGGGGCGGGGGGTAATGTGACTGGGCGGGCGAAGAGGTTGTAAAAAAATGCTTTCAAAAGGCACTGACGATCCAAGCTGAGTTGCCTGATCGGCAGAGGCTTTTTTTCTTTTAAATGCCTCTGACGATCCCAGCTGAGTTGCCTGATCGGCAGAGGCATCAGCAGAGGCTTTTTTTCTTTTAAAAGCCTCTGACAATCCCAGCTGAGTTGCCTGATCGGCAGAGGCTTTTTTTCTTTTAAATGCCTCTGACAATCCCAGTTGAGTTGCCTGATCAGCAGAGGCTTTTTTTCTTTTAAATGCCTCTGACGATCCCAGCTGAGTTGCCTGATCGGCAGAGGCTTTTTTTCTTTTAAATGCCTCTGACGATCCAAGCTGAGTTGCCTGATCAGCAGAGGCTTTTTTTCTTTTAAATGCCTCTGATGATCTAAGCTGAGTAGCCTGATTGGCAGAGGCTTTTTTTCTTTTAAATGCCTCTGATGATCCAAGCTGAGTAGCCTGATCAGCAGAGGCTTTTTTTCTTTTAAATGCCTCTGATGATCTAAGCTGAGTAGCCTGATCGGCAGAGGCTTTTTTTCTTTTAAAAGCCTCTGACGATCCAAGCTGAGTTGCCTGATCGTCAGAGGCTTTTTTTCTTTCAAATGCCTCTGACGATCCAAACTGAGTTGCCTGATCGGCAGAGGCTTTTTTTCTTTTAAATGCCTCTGACAATCCAAGCTGAGTTGCCTGATCGTCAGAGGCTTTTTTTCTTTTAAATGCCTCTGATGATCTAAGCTGAGTAGCCTGATCGGCAGAGGCTTTTTTTCTTTTAAAAGCCTCTGACGATCCAAGCTGAGTTGCCTGATCGGCAGAGGCTTTTTTTCTTTCAAATGCCTCTGACGATCCAAACTGAGTTGCCTGATCGGCAGAGGCTTTTTTTCTTTTAAATGCCTCTGACAATCCAAGCTGAGTTGCCTGATCGTCAGAGGCTTTTTTTCTTTTAAATGCCTCTGACGATCCAAGCTGAGTTGCCTGATCGTCAGAGGCTTTTTTTCTTTTAAATGCCTCTGACGATCCAAGCTGAGTTGCCTGATCGGCAGAGGCTTTTTTTCTTTTAAATGCCTCTGACGATCCAAGCTGAGTTGCCTGATCGGCAGAGGCTTTTTTTCCTTTAAAAGCCTCTGACGATCCAAGCTGAGTTGCCTGATCGTCAGAGGCTTTGTTTCTTTTAAATGCCTCTGACGATCCCAGCTGAGTTGCCTGATTGGCAGAGGCTTTTTTTTTTTAAATGCCTCTGATGATCTAAGCTGAGTTGCCTGATCGGCAGAGGCTTTTTTTTTTTAAATGCCTCTGACGATCCAAGCTGAGTTGCCTGATCGGCAGAGGCTTTTTTAAAAAAACCTCTGCCAATCAGGCAACTCAGCTTGGATCGTCAGAGGCATTTAAAAGAAAAAAAAAGGGGGGGTTTCTTTTAAAAGCCTTTGACGATCCCAGCTGAGCCGCGCAATCATCAGAGGCTTTTTTTTTAACTTTTAAAAGCATTTTTTCGGCTGAAGGGGTTGTAGAAAAAATGCTTTTAAAAGTAAAAAAAAAGCCTCTGATGATTGTGCGGCTCAGCTGGGCATGGAGGGGGGGGCAGGGATTTTTGCTACCGGTTCTCCAAACCACCCACCTCCATCGCTACCAGATCGGGTGATCCGGTCCGAACCGGGAGCATTTCACCCCTAGTGCCAACCACAGGTAGTCCTCGACTTATGACCACAATTAGGACCAGAATTTCTGTTGCTCAGCAAGGCGGTTGTTAAGTGAGTCACGCCCAATTTTTTTCTTGTGCCACGGTTGTTGAGCGAATTCCTGCCGTTAAATGAACCAGGCGGTCATTAAGTGGGAATCTGGCTTTTTGCAGTGACTTGGCTTGTCAGAGGTCAGCTGGGATGGTCACAAGCGATCACAGGACCGTGGGACACTGCAATTGCCATAAACATATGCTGGTTTCTAAGGTTTCCTTGAATTTTGATCACGTGACTGTGGGGATGCTGCAACGGTCATAAGTGTGAGGATCGGTCGTAAGTCGCTTTTTTCAGTGCCGTTGCAACTTGGAATAATGACTAATACTTGTTAATTGAGAATTACTTGTATTACTCAACTAGAGCAAAAATATAATTTAATTAAATTATAACTAATGTTCTAATCACTTTCAACAGATAGAGGTAGTTCTGGATTTACAACAGTTCGTTTAGTGACCATTCAAAGTTACGGCGCTGAAAAAAGGACCGTTTTTCACACGTTGCACCATCCTCAGGATCAGGTGATCAAAATTGAGACATTTCGCAACTGAACTCATATTTATGACGGTTGCAATGTCCCGGGGTCATGTGATCCCCTTCTGCGACCTTCTGACAAGCAGGTGCCCAGAGTCCCTCGGGCAGCATAGAAATGCGATAAATTAAATTAAATTAAATTAAAGTCAATGGGGGGAAGCCAGATTCACTGAACGATGGCGTGACTCACTTAACAACGACAGCAATTCACTTAACAACTGAGGCAGGAAAGGTCGTAAAATGGGGCAAAACCCCTGTAACAACTGTCTCGCTTAGCGACATAAATTTGGGGACTCAATTGCGGTCGTCTGTTGAGGACGACCTGTAGAGCAAAAATAACGAATGTTTTAAATTAATTTAAATTAATTAATGTTTGAAACCACAATTGATAGTTTCATTTTAAACAAGGGCGGCTGAAAAATGGGAATTTCCAAAAAGGGGCTGAAATGCCAACCTCTCCCCTATTAATGGGTCACCATTAAATCTCTTTTATTTCTCCCATCTGATCCATCAATCCTTCCTCAATCAACCTTAGGACTCCAAATCATTTTTTTTTTTTTAAATTTGATTTATATGCCGCCCTTCTCCGGAGACTCAGGGCGGCTTACAATGCGCTCAGCAATAGCCTTCATACTTTTGTATATTTATACAATGTCAGCTTATTGCCCCTACAAACTGGGTTCTCAATTTACCTACCTCAGAAAGGATGGAAGGCTGAGTCAACCTTGAGCCGGGTGAGATTCGAACTTGCAATAATTGCAGGCAGCTGAATGTTAATAACAGGCTTTTCGTCTGTTGAGCTATCCAGGCTCCTTGTTTCCTTCCCATCATTCCCAAGCCTTAAGGACTCCTTGGGCCGGGGATGATGGGAGCTCAATCCAAAATATTTGGAGCGTCTCCTGTGGGTTTCCTAGGCTGGAAACGCCAAGGCGAAAGATAAGCCTTATCCGGCCAACCCACTGGGAGTGGGAAGCCTTCCCATCGTTGCCAAGAAGAATGCAATGCAATAATTTTAGTGACTTTTCTGGTTCTCCAACCTTTGTCATCCGATATTCGGCTAGATGGCAACACCCAGGACTGGATGGTTGAGATCTTGCCAACAGTTGGAAAGTTTTTCCTAACCTTTATAATCAAAGGAATGGCTTGTCTCCAGAAGATGTGGGTGCTTCATTGCTAGAGATTTTGAAGTCCCTAGGAGGAGAAGGGCAGTATATAAATTCAAATATAAATAAATAAAAATAAAATTTGTCTGGATGGAATGATATAGGGCAGTGTTTCTCAACCTTGGTAGCTTGAAGATGGGTGGACGTCAACTCCCAGAATCCCCCAGCCAGCAGCGCTGGCTGGGGGATTCTGGGAGTTGACGTCCACCCATCTTCAAGCTACCAAGGTTGAGAAACACTGATATAGGGCCTCCTGCCTTGGGAGTGGGCTGGGACCCCTTCCCAGGCATGCTGGGACCCCTTCCCAGGCATCTAAAGGCATGCTGGTTGGGGAGTTGAAGTCAGAGGGAGATCCAGCCTGGGATTAAGGAGAAACTTCTTAACAGTGAGAACAATTAGAATGGAATAACAGAGTTGGAAGGGACCTTGGAGGTCTTCTAGTCCAACCCCCTGCTTAGGCAGGAAACTCTACACCATTTCAGCTTGGCGTCAGAAATTGTAGGTGCTCCATCACTGGAGGCTTCCAAGAAGAGCATTTGGCTGACTTGGTATAGGGTCTCCTGCCGGAGCAGTGGGTTGGACTAGAAGACTTCCAAAGGTCCCTTCCAACTCTGTTTCTCTCTTATACCTCTCACCCTTTAACGTTGGATGCAATCCCAAGAAGAACTTCAAGGACTATTTATGGAAGCCAATTAGGAAACCAATACCCAATTAGATGTATCTCCTGCTTTGGGAATCAGGAGCTCAAATCATTTTTCTTACGACTCAAACATGCTTCTCCAGAAAATTTCGTCTTCAGATCTCGGATCACCTTGGTTTTTCTCTATTCCTGCTTCAAAGGTGTCTAAATTTGAGCATCGAACCCAGTGGTGAAATCCAAATTTTTTTGACTACCGGTTCTGTAGGCGTGGCTTGGTGGGCATGGCTTGGTGAGCATGGCAGGGGAAGGATACTGCAAAATCTCCATTCCCATCCCACTCCAGGGGAAGGATACTGCAAGATCTCCATTCCCTCTCCACTCCTGGGGGAAGGATATTGCAAAATCTCCGTTTCCATCCCACTCTGGGGCCAGCCAGAGGTGGTATGTCAGGTTTCGATGTCATCTCAGATAAATTGCACTTCCAAACAATTAATCTTTGCTGAAATATTCCATTTATTGAGTACGACAGATCTGGCCCCGACTTCGTCGTAGCCGAAACTAACCCTCTGACCCCCAAACCCTTTCCTTTCCGTTCCCCAATTCTCATCTTCTCATTGGCCATCTTCCAAGCCAGTCTCCCCAGCTTCTGACCTCACCCCACAGGAATGTCCCCCTCCCATCCCATCTCCTAGGGGATATTATCTACAGAGAAAATAAGTAGGTGAAAAGTCAAGCCTCGTCTTTTTATGGCAGCATCAGAATGCTGACATGGTATTTGCTGGTTCTCCAAACTGCTCAAAATTTCTGCTACCGGTTCTCCAGAACCTGTGAGAACCTGTTGGATTTCACCCTTGATCAAACCCCAACCCTGGTCTGTCTGGATTGATCTCTCATGATTTAGAATGATACACTCTTCTAAAATAACATTGGGCATTGTTGTGGCTGATTCCTATTTTCATGTTTTATTCCTGCTGTAGAAGTAAAGCAGAGTTCACGGACAGAAGTTGTACCTTTTCAAAAATCATTTAATATTAGGGCGGAAAAAAAACAACTTCTTGACTATAAGATCTGTCCATGGTGCAACAATCTCTTTGTAGAATAGTATTTCTCAAACTTGGCAACTTTAAAGAGGTGTGGACTTCAACTCCCAGAAGGTCATATGATCCTTCAAGGTGATAACAAACAAGGAATGTCCTTGATACCTGAGACATACTATCATATGGGGTGGAAATGTGTAGAAGCAAAAAAATATTAGACAAAAATACAAAGGTGGTTGGAAAAATTTACATAGCAGCATATTGACTTAAAACCAGAAATATTTTTTGTTGGGGATTTTGCCCGAAACCTATAGTAAAGGGAATGCATATTTAATTATACATGTATTAACTGTGGCTAGAATTGTATTTGCACAAAACTGGAAGAGTGATGAAGTCCCTACGGAGGAGAATGTGATTAGGAAAATATTAGAATGTGCAGAAATGAATAGATTAACGTTGGCTATACAGGAGAAAGAACAAACTGAATATTATATGACATGGGAGCTATTTTATGGATGGTTGGAGAACAAAAACAGAAACTAGAAATAAATGGAGATTAAAGATAAAGGTTCCCCTCGCACATATGTGCTAGTCGTTCCCGACTCTAGGGGGCAGTGCTCATCTCCGTTTCAAAGCCGAAGAGCCAGCAAGGACTGTCTGAAGACGTCTCCGTGGTCATGTGGCTGGCATGACTCAACGCCAAAGGCGCACGGAACGCTGTTACCTTCCCACCAAGGTGGTCCCTATTTTTCTACTTGCATTTTTTACTTGCTTTCGAACTGCTAGGTTGGCAGAAGCTGGGACAAGTAACGGGAGCTCACCCCGTTACGCGGCACTAGGGATTCGAACCGCTGAACTGCCGACCTTTTGATTGACAAGCTCAGCGTCTTAGCCACCGAGCCATCGCATCCCTAAATGGAGATTAGTGAAATATAGAAAAAATGTTAAAACAAAGATGTAAATAATATGATGATTTTGACTAATATGTCTGATAAGACCATTGTGTTTAATATTACTATTATACTCTTATTAGAAGATAAGTTAAGAGGGCGAAATGAATAGATTCATTATGCTTATTATTATTATTGTAAGATTAGAGAATCAATATCAATGTAATGAATACTGTTAATTTTTATTGCACAGATATTTGTACTCAGACGACACCTGGTTTAATGGAAGATGAAATGTTTAAATTAAAAAATAAAAAATACCGTATTTTTCAGAGTATAAGATGCACCCTTTCCCCCCCTAAAAGGGGGTGAAAATTTAGGTGCGTCTTATTCACCAAATGTAGCCCCGCCCACCCACTGGCCCTTTGGCCTCTGCCTCCCAGCAGTTACCTCCTTGCAGCAAACAGCAAGAAAAAACAGCTCCTTTCAGCTTCAGCACAGCCTAATTAGCACAAGTTGATTGGATCGGCCTCCCGACTCTCAGCTGATTTGCTTTCAGCTGTTTTGCACAGGGCTCTGCTGCTTGCTGCAAAGAGATAAATTGCTGGAGCAGATTTTTTTTTCCTTGCGCTAATCAAGCTATGCTGAAAACGAAACTGAAAGTAAAGCAGGCTGTTTGCTGCAACGAGGCAAAATGGCTCAGAGGCAGAGGGAGATTTCTTTTTCTTCTTTTCCTCACCAAAAAAGGTAGGTGCGTCTTATACTCCAAAAAATACGGTATATTAAAAAAATAAAAGGAATGTCTTTTAGAGATGAAACGGTCGTATTATCTTCTCTTTTGAACTAGGGAGTTATGTGCCTCATGTCTTCTCCTTTTTATCATTATAGGCCCAGGAGAATACTGTAGGACCACAGCCCATAGCTCCAGCTCCTGCCCCTACTGCGAGTGAGATGCCGGAGCCACCCAAAGCAGATGGTAATGTACTCCAAACATCATCCAATCTTTTGGGTCATCATCAAAACAAGCTCTTCTATGGAGAACCAAATGACGACAGCCCAGTGGAGCCCAGTGGTGGGATTCAAATAATTTAACAACCGGTTCTCTGCCCTAATGACCAGCTGGGTGGGCGTGGTCATGATGGGCGTGGTCAGGGGTCTGTGACAGGCAGCACTCGGCCTCCTACACCCCCCTGGGAGCAAAAACGGGCTGAGGGGGGGCACCCCCCTGCGCTCCGTTTTGGGCCTAGTAGGCCTCTCTGCAGCCTCCTGGGAGCAAATACAGGATGCGGGAGGCCATGCTGTGCCCCATTTTGGGCCTAGTAGGCCTCAATGCAGCCTCCTGGGAGCAAATACGGGGTGCAGGGGGGCGTGCTGCACCCTGTGCCCCATTTTGGGCCTAGTAGACCTCCCTGCACTTATCTGGGAGCCAAAATGGGGCATGTGAGAACTCCTGGAACGGGCGAGTGGGCAGGGCCAGCCAGCAATTTAACAACTGATTCGCCCGAACTGGCCCGAACCGGCTGAATCCCATCACTGGCTCTAGCAAGCTTTGTCTGAGCCAAGACCAAAATGTACCAACCGGCCAATCCTTTGAATAAATAGTTATTTCTTCCTTTTTTTTTTTCCCCAGTGCCGCCGGTTTTGTACCCAAATCTTGCCGATCTGAACGATTACATGGGCCTCTCCCTTTCCAGTGAAGAGATCCAGAAGAATTTGGGTCTCGTTCCGACAGGCAATTCTGTAAGCATTTTGGAACGCAGCTGTGGCGGAGATTCCATACGCCTTTTCCCCCACATAAACTCATGTCCACACAGGAGATGATAGCTTGTAACTAACCTAGAAGAAGGATCTTGCAGTCCTAGTGGAGGACAATCGCTTAAATATGAGCCAGCCGTGTGCAGCAGCTGCCAAAAAAGCCAATGCAATCCTGGGCTGCATCAACGGAGGGATAGAATCAAGATCACGTGAAGTGTTAATACCACTTTATAAGGCCTTGGTAAGGCCACACTTGGAATATTGCATCCAGTTTTGGTCGCCACGATGTAAAAAAGATGTGGAGACTCTAGACCAGGGGAGACATGAGAGGAGTCTTCCAATATCTCAGGGGCTGCCACAAAGAAGAGGGAGTCAAGCTATTCTCCAAAGCACCTGAGGGCAGGACGAGAAGCAACGGATGGAAACTTATCAAGGAGAGAAGCAACTTAGAACTAAGGAGAAATTTCCTGACAGGGAGAACCATTAATCAGTGGGAAGGACCTGCCTGCAGAAATTGTGGTTGCTCCATCACTGGAGCATTTCAAGAAGAGGTTGGACAGCCATTTGACCAGAATGGCATAAGGACTCCTTGTCAGAACTGCTTCAGGTTAAATCTCTTCATAAGAGTAATCCTTAACTCCATTTATTGAGAAAAGTATAGCGGGGTTGGACTAGAAGACCTCCAAGGTCCCTTCTAACTCTATTGTTCTATCCCAAAGACGCTTTTTCAGGAGGCAACTGGACTTTCCTGTTTTTTCTTTTGAAGACATTTCACTTCTCATCCAAGAAGCTTCTTCAGCTCTGACAGGATGGTGGGAAAGGGAAGGATTTATATTCCAGTCATTTGCATCCTTTTAGATTGCTTTGAATGGTGAGGGAGTATGATTTGCAGAAAAAACAATTGCAGACTACAGGAACCGTTTGCACCACTCAGGTGACGCTGAGGACACAGATAAACCTCCAAGTGGCCTCAACGACCCTCTAAAAGGATGCAAATGACCAACTGTCTGCAAGGAGTATCAATCCTTCCATTCCCCTCCATCCGGTCAGAGCTGAAGAAGCTTCTTGGATGAGAAGCGAAACGACTTCAAAGAAAAAACAAGAAAGTCCATTTTGCCTCCTGAAAAAAAACAAATTTGGGACAACCATGACCTGGATGACTGAGAATTTCTTTCTTTCTTTTTTTTTTATTTAAAAAGTTTTAACAATCATTACAACAATTTTCCCTGTAGGGAGCTCTACCTACGCCCGTCTGCTCTCTTCCTCCCCTTTTCCCGGGGAGAAAGTTTCCAAGCCTCTAGACAGCTGATTTGCGCTGTTCTAGCGGCTTTACGAGATCGCGGGGCTGGCGCTCAAGAAAAGAGCGTCCTCGGCGCCTGCGATGCCACCGGAAGTCCCCGATGACTGAGAATTTCTACAGACCTCTATTAGTCTATGTCCTGCAATGTATTCATGGTTGCTTCTTCCAAGATTTAGTATGTCCCTGCTTCTAATCTAGATGTTATTTTTTTTCAGAAGAAGGACACCTCACACCTGTGATGGGTGGGAGCTCTGTGTCTCCATGGCTACACATGTAACCATTGTCTGACTCTTATGTTCTCCATTAAGTAGAGGGACACCATCATTTCTATTACCAGAAAGGTCTTTGAGGGTCAGATGGCTTGTGACTCACTGATGGATGATGGCTGGTTTTGAGGTTGTGTGGGAAGACCTGCGTGAGACCAGGTCTCCTTTGGCAATTTAAGGAGCTAGTGTCAGCGTCTCAGTGCTGACGTAGAAAAGGGAGATAAGCCCTGAACTTTTGCCTGCTAAATCCCTTTGAAGCTCGGTCTCCGTGGAAATGAGGGGGGGGGGGAACATTCCTGTGAAATGACGAGACAAGAAGTCAGGAGAGTGGCTTGGAAGATAGCCAATGAGAAGCAGAGAATTGGGGATTGGAAAGGGAGGGATTGGGGGGCAAAAGGTCAGTTTTGTCCGCATCGAGCAAAGATGTTCTACTGATGAATTGTTCTGACTGTCAGGAAATTTCTCCTTAGTTCCAGGTTGCTTCTCTCCTTGTTTAGTTTCCATCCGTTGCTTCTTGTCCTGCCTTCAGGTCCTTTGGAGAAGAGGTTGACCCCCTCTTCTTTGTGGGAACTCCTCAGATATTGGAACATTGCTATCAAGTCATCCCTAGTCCTTACAATTTAGAATAGAATAGAGCTTGAAGGGACATTGGAGGTCTTCTAGTCCAGCCATCTGCTCATACAGGAGAACCTATATACCACTTCACTCAAGTGACTGTCCAGTCTCTTCTTAAAATCATCCAGTGATGGAGCACCCAGAACTTCTGGTGGCAAGTTGTTCCACTGGTTAATTGTTCTCACTGCCAGGAAATTTCTCTTCAGTTCTAGGTTGCTTCTCTCCTTGATTAGTTTCCATCCAGTGATGGAGCGCTCACAATTTCTGAAGATTTCTTCTTTACATGAAACGAGACATACCCAATTCCTGCAACAACCCTTCTTCCTATCTTTTAGCCTCCAGCCCTTTCAAGGTTGATGGATTCAACCCCTAAGAGTTGAAGTTGAACTTGGATCTTCACAAACCTTCTTGATCTGAGGAGAATAATCTTTTCTTTCTTTCTGCATGGCTTCTTCAACTTGGCTTCCTTGGCAGGCCGTGGGTCCATCTTCCTCAGCTCAAGGTCCGTTGGTGGCTCCCGTGACAGGAAGCGATGCAGGGCTGCGTCGAGCGGAGATTAAACCAGGTTTGCGTGAGATCCACCTATGCAAGGACGAACGTGGGAAGACCGGACTGAAGCTGAGGAACATCGATAAGGTCAGTTTTGGAAAGGGGCTCCTAAGCAGCCTAAGATCTGAGGAAATCTACAGTTTCTAGAACATCCTGGGACCACCACCGTTTTCCATCTGGTCTTCTTAGGTGGATCTGGAGGTAGGATTGATATAATAGGACTGATAAGAGTTAGCAGGTTTTATCTGCCACATGTCAGGATTCCAACGGATGCTCTAATTAAATCACGAGCCTCGAGCCAAGCTTCAAAAGAAATCCAGTTATTTATTAGGAGCTCCATGTCGGCGTGTTTCAGGTGAAGCCAACTCTGACCCCACGTAATTTACGCCCCAATCATGACCCTGTTTCCCCCCCTCCCCCCAGGGTGTGTCATCAATCACATTCACCAACAGAGCAATTTTGCGGATGTAGAGATCACTCCCCTCCGGCCGCTGTGGGTAACCCTGGGAGACAGCCTTGAGAGAGATATGTCTGGAATGTGCTTCTGTTTTTGGCTGCCGTGCTGCTTCGTCGGTTTCCCATTCCCCTTGCCTACGGCAACTTGAGAGCAGGCTAGGGATGCTTTGCGAGTTGACATTGCAAGTTGGTTTTATCTCCTTTGAGAGCTGGCTAAACCAGCGATAAAATGCTTCATCCCTATGAGGTGATCCAAGGACAGGGGATTATTTAATTGTGACCTACTGAGTTAATCCGGTGGCAATGTTGACGTCGAATCCATGCTGGAGTCAAAAGTTTAAGTTTCGGTTGTGAATGCTCCAACACTGGAAGTTTTTAAGAAAAAATTGGATAACCATTTGTCTGAAGTGGTGTAGGGTTTCCTGCCTAAGCAGGGGGTTGGACTAGAAGACCTCCAAGGTCCCTTCCAACTCTGCTATTCTATTCTTTTCTTGGCTAAATGCAAGAGGAACCCCCCTCTGGAGCTTTCTTAGGACTGTCAATCTGCAAATAACTCATTGATAGACAAAGGTAGACATACCACGAATCTCTGCCAACCGTCTTCTCTTTATTTAACTTTAGTTATCTGCTCAACCCCCAAGTTTCCAGGTGCCCAATAAGAACTTGAGAAGAGCTCTGTTGCATCCAGAAGGGACTTGTGTAGGTAATTGCCAGAAGTCAAGTCTTGTAGGCACCCTACAGTCTTCTAATTAGCCACCATCTGGTCATCAAAGGCAGTTGGACAAATTAAAGGAAGATCGCTCTCTCTCTCTCAAGGCCTTTAAAGATTGGGGCAGTGTGTCTCCCAACACCAGCTGTGGGCAAGGACTCTGTCTCAGTGGTGAAATCCATTTTTTTTTACTACCGGTTCTGTGGATGTGGCTTGGTGGGTGTGGCTTGGTGGGTGTGGCAGGGGAAGGATACTACAAAATCCCCATTCCCTCCCCTCCTGGGGAAAGGATACTGCAAAATCTCCATTCTCTCCCTACTCTGGGGCCAGGCAGAGGTGGCATTTGCCGGTTCTCCGAACTACTCAAAATGTCCGCTACTGGTTCTCCAGAATCTGTCAGAACCTGCTGGATTTCACTCCTGGATCTGTCTTCCTCTCCTAGTTTGAGGTTCTTCAAGATGGATGTCTTAACTGAATCCTGGAGAAATAAAATGCTCGACTGATCTTCCTCAACTTTCGAAATGATGAGTGGACTTCAACTTCTGAAAGTTGAGGTCCACCAATCTTGAGGTTGAGAAATACCGGTTCAGCATATTCTCACGGGAGAAGGCCATGTTGGCTAGGGAATTCTGGGAGCTGAAGTCCACCCATGCTGGCTGGAGAATTCTGGGAGCTGAAGTCCACCCATCTTAAGGTTGAGAAACACGGGTTCAGCATATATATTATATATTCTGAACTATGTATTCTCATTGGAGAAGGCCATGTTGGCTAGGGAATTCTGGGAGCTGAAGTCCACCCATGCTGACTGGAGAATTCTGGGAGCTGAAGTCCTTAATATGCCCATGGTTGAGAAACACCAACATAACATTTTATTTCTCCAGAGTCTTCTTCACCTAAGACACCCACCTTAGAGAACCCCAAACCAGAAGAGGAAGACAGAACCTTTGCCCACAACTGATGTTGAAAGACACTCTGCCCCAACCTTCAAAGGCCTTGATAGAGCTGTCTTCCTTTAATTTATCCAACTGCCTTTGAAGACCAGATGGTGGTTAATTAGAAGCTTGTGGGGTGCCTACAAGATTGATTTCTTTTTTATTTGTGTGCCTCCAAGCCAGAGTTGATCCCTGGCAACTACATGGACACGTTCCTGCTGTTTTCTTGGCAACCTTTTCAGAACTTGTGGGCCACTGTCATCTTCTTATTTCATTTTTATTTTATGAATCATATTTCTATGCCGCCCACTCTCCGAGGACTCTGGGCAGCTTACAACAATCGACAGTATACTAAATAGCATATTGCCCCCTAACAATCTGGGTCCTCATTTTACCCACCTCGGAAGGATGGAAAGCTGAGTCAACCTTCAGCCGGTGAGATTTGATCTGCTGATCTGCTGAACTAGCAGCCAGCTGAAATAGCTGCAGTACAGCACTCTAACCCCTGCGCCACCTCGGCTCTTCTAACCTCGGCTCTTCTTCCGTGGGGGGAGGAAGGATGTACTGCCCCAAGGTCTACCCATCTGTCTTTGTGCCCAAGACACAACTTGAATCTGAAGTCACTGTTTCCCAGTTTTTAGAATAGAAGCTTAAATCACAGCTCCAAGCGGCTTCTGTTGTGGCCTTGATGCCAGCCCCTCTAGTAGCCGAATCAGAGGAGGAGGAGGTGTGTGTTCTGTCCCCGTCCCACACGCACACACACCAACAGACGTCCAAGAGTTAAAAATCAAACCAGCCGACAAAATCCTTTTCCTTATGATAACGGAACTTGGCAGCAACCTCGTGGCTGCCTGCCAAGAGTTTATTACTTACGAAGGGAAGAGATAACTTCTCTCCGCTTCTGGTACATCAAAGTAAAATGCTCAATAATTACAGAGTAATTCAAGTCCAAATATAATCCAGCAAAGTCTATAGCAAAAGTCCAGCAATGCAGAATGGCGTGGAAGCTTTCAGCTTTGTTCGTCACAAGGTTTGACTGGCCACCACGCTCCCTTTTATACCCTGTGGGGTGTGGTCCAGTGACTCAGCCTAATCTCGGGCACGCTTTTTCTTCTTTGTGCGCGCTTATCTCTGCGACGCTGGCATGGATCCAGCCAAGACTCATTACCCTCATCACTGTCCATCTGTGGCTGCGTGGACGTGCTTGGCCCCGGCCCTATCTCTTGCCCTTCGGCGGACACCGAAGGCATTGCCAGAGAGGAGGGTCCTGGAGAGGGAGGCCTTGCCAACTCCTCTCCTTCACTCTCGGAGTCCTCTCCTGCCGATGACACAGGCTCAGGTAACGGAGCCACAACAGTGTGGGAGTAAGGGGCAGCATCAAGGCAACCTGAGAGCTCCGAGGGGGAAGAGGGAAGGGAGCTGGCAGAGAGAGAGAGAGACAGAGGCAGAACCTGGACCGTCCGTCAGCCCTCAGATGGAGACTCAACAGCCCCCAGGTCTGCAGGTGGCTGATGAGGAAGAGGAGGAACAGCGGGGTCCAGTCAGTGCCTGACGCGTGGATGTGCAGAAGGTGGACAGACAGAAAGACAGAATAACAGAGTTGGAAGGGAACTTGGAGATCTTCTAGTCCAATGCCCTGCTTAGGCAGGCAACCCTGAACAATTTCAGACAAAGTGCTGTCCAATCTCTTTTTAAAAACATCCAAGGAGAGGAGAGCAGTGGAAATCTATGGGCTGGTTCTTGGGACGGAAGAGTCACCGCTGCTAGCAAAGCCCCACCCTAGTTCTGGGGATAAAAGGCAGGCGGCGGGGATGAATAAATGGGGCAGACAACAATTCATTTTCTGGCTGGACGGACTTGTTAGCTTGCGGTAAGAGAGAAACCTTTTGCCGGGGCTGCCAGCACTCCTAATTAAAGGAATCTATTGAGTTCGCTTCAGAGGGTTTGTCGTGTTTGGGGAGCTTAACAGTAACAGAGTTGGTAGGGAACTTGGAGGTCACTTAGTCCAACCCCCTGCTCACCCAGGAGACCTGTACTAGGGATTCGAACCGCCGACTTTTCTGATCGACAAACTCAGTGTCTTAGCCACTGAGCCACCTAGTCAGATAAGAGCTGGGTCAGAACAGTTTCTTACAAGGTGGAACATCCTGTTGTGGCCCGTCAGCGGCCTGTGCAGATTGTAGCTGATTCTGACAGCGAGGAGGCTGGTGTGGTGCTGCGCCAGCAGTCTGTGCAGCTGGCACTCGAGTTGGACAGTGAGGAGGCTGGAGAAGATGTGGTGCCAGAGGCGGGGATTCAGCCAGGGCCTTCAGAACCTCCAGAAGCTCCTTCAAGTGAAGAGGAAGAAGAGGAGGAGCCTCTTCTCGATGCACGGGCGCGCAGAGCTGCCAAAAGGCAGGAGTGGCTCCTCAGGAGGAGGTCTCCTCGAGAGTAAGGCTTGGGGCTAATTGGCCACTCCCTTAGCCTATTTAAGGAGGAATGCTAACTGAAGCAATTTGCAGGGAACAACTTTAGTTCACTCTCCTTCGTGTCTGCAAAATTGCTTCTGGGCTTTCTGCCAACTCTAGTAAGACTGATTATCTTATCTTAGAATTCTGGTAGGCTGTTAAGACAGTTCATTAACAGCCTTTGAATGATAAAGACTAAGTTATTTGAGTAAAATAAGCTTTGTATAGAGTTTGTGTGTGCTGCGTTCTTTGGGGTCCGTAGCTGGGGCAGAACACCTCCCCTCCATATCGGCAAGATGCCACACCAGTTGTCTCTTCTCCCGCCAGGGGCTCTTCGTGCAGTTGGTCAAAGCGAATTCCCCAGCGGCTCTGGCGGGGCTGCGTTTTGGCGATCAGATCCTCCAGATCAATGGGAGGAACTGCGCGGGATGGAACATGGACAAGGCAAAGCGGGCGCTGAAGAAGGCCTCGCCGGAGAAGATCGTTATGGTGGTTCGGGACAGGTGAGGATTGGGGAACTGGGGACGGTGGTCAGCCAGGTCTATGTTGTGCCCAGAGGGCCCATGTTCCTCATCTATGAGATTCCAGTCCATGCTGTCTTCTGGAGAACGTTGACAACTTTTCTTCTGAACAGAATAAGACTTGAAGGGACCTTGGAGGTCTTCTAGTCCAACCCCCTGCTTAGGCAGGAAACCCTACACCACTTCAGACAAATGGTTGTCCAACCTCTTCTTAAAAACTTCCAGTGTTGGAGCATTTACAACTTCTGGAGGCAAGGAGTTCCACTGGTTAATTGTTCTAACGGTCAGGAAATTTCTCCTTAGTTCTTAGTTGCTTCTCTCCTTGATTAGTTTCCATCCATTGCTTCTTGTCCTACCTTCAGGGGCTTTGGAGAATAGCTTGACTCCCTCTTAAGCTTGTCATTTTGTTGATTGTTGAAAACCAATATTTCGATTGCAACAGTCAAGAGAATGTAGAGAAAAGTAAAGTCCTTCACTTAGGCAAGAAAACCCCAAAGTCCACATATAGACTGGGTGAAACCAGGCTTAATAGCAGGAACCGGGAGAGGGATCTTGGAGTCTTAGTGGACAACCAGCTAAATAGGAGCCAGCCGTGTCCGGCGGCAGCCAAAAAAGCCAATGCAATCCTAAAATGCATTAACAGAGGGATACAATCAAGATCAAGTGAGGTACTAATACCACTCTATAAAGCCTTAGTAAGACCACACTTAGAATTCTGCATCCAGTTTTGGTCCCCATACTATAAAAAAAAAAGATGTTGAGACTCTAGAAAGAGTGCAGAGAAGAGCAACAAAGATGATGAGGGGACTGGAGGCTAAAACATACGATGAACGGTTGCAGGAACTGGGCCTGGCTAGTCTAGTGAAGAGAAGGACCAGGGGAGACAGGAGAGCATCTTCCAATATTTGAGGGGCTGCCACAGAGAGGAGGAAGGGGGTCAAGCTATTCTCCAAAGTCAGAAGGAATAATGGATGGAAACTGAACAAGGAGAGATTCAACCTAGAAATAAGGAGGAATTTCCTGACAGGGAGAACAATCAACCCATGGAAGAGAAGTTGCCTTTGGAAGTTGTGGGAACTTCATCCCTGGAGGCTTTCAAGAAAAGACCGGACTGCCATCTGTCAGAAATGGTGTAGGGTCTCCTGCTTGAGCAGAGGGTTGGGCTAGATGACCTTCAACAATGATGTCGAAACTTTTCGGCACCGAGTGCCCAAACCAGAACGTGTGGGCATGTGTGCATGCCGTAGTACCGGAAACCTGAAGACCAGCTGGCCAGCATGTGCATGCCTATTTTTTTGGCCGTTTGCCAGGCCGTTTTCCAGCCGTTTTTTGGGCTGTTTTCACGACATTTTCAGGCTGTTTTTTGGGCCAAAACTGGCTTGAAAACGCCCAAAGAAACAGCCAGA
Organism: Pituophis catenifer annectens; assembly: GCF_029215685.1. NCBI lineage: Eukaryota > Metazoa > Chordata > Lepidosauria > Squamata > Colubridae > Pituophis > Pituophis catenifer. The sequence goes on along the minus strand of NW_027256883.1, from coordinate 213,140,472 downwards.
AAATGGCCTGGAAAACAGCCTGTTTTCAGGCCGTTTTTCAGGCCTTTTTCAGGCTGTTTTCAGGCCATTTTCAGGCCGTTTTTCAGGCCCTTTTCAGGCTGTTTTCAAGCTGTTTTCAGGCTGTTTTCAGGCTGTTTTCAGGCCGTTTTCAGGCCGTTTTCAGGCTGTTTTCAGGCCATTTTCAGGCCGTTTTTCAGGCCCTTTTCAGGCTGTTTTCAAGCTGTTTTCAGGCTGTTTTCAGGCTGTTTTCAGGCCGTTTTCAGGCCGTTTTCAGGCCGTTTTCAGGCTGTTTTCAGGCTGTTTTCAGGCCGTTTTCAGGCCGTTTTCAGGCTGTTTTCAAGCTGTTTTCAGGCTGTTTTCAGGCTGTTTTCAGGCCCTTTTCAGGCCCTTTTCAGGCTGTTTTCAAGCTGTTTTCAGGCTGTTTTCAGGCTGTTTTCAGGCTGTTTTCAGGCCGTTTTCAGGCTGTTTTCAGGCTGTTTTCAGGCCGTTTTCAGGCCGTTTTCAAGCTGTTTTCAGGCCGTTTTCAGGCCGTTTTCAGGCTGTTTTCAGGCTGTTTTCAGGCTGTTTTCAGGCCGTTTTTCAGGCCCTTTTCAGGCTGTTTTCAGGCCGTTTTCAGGCCGTTTTCCGGCATGTGAAGACCAGCTGGCCGGTGCTGGAAACCAGAAGAGCAGCTGGCGATGGCGCGCATGCCCACAGAGAGGGCGTGCCATAGGTTCGCCATCACAGACCCACAAGATCCCTTCCAACTCTTAATCTGGTTCCTCCTCTAGGCCTTTCCAGCGAACGGTGACCATGCATAAAGACAGCACTGGCCATGTGGGTTTCGTCATTAAGAGGGGCCAGATCACCTCACTGGCCAGAGACAGCTCTGCGGCCCGGAACGGGCTCCTCACCAAGCATTACATCTGTGAAGTGAACGGACAGAACGTGATTGGCCTGAAGGTGAGCATCGGACAGAGAACAATGGACGCTTTTGAGTTGGTGGAGGAATCTTGGATGACTTGAATCTTGTTCCAGGTCTTCAGGACTAGAAACTTGGCTGTTTTTTTTTAAAGCTGCCTTTTGCACCCCGTTTTATAGTCTAGAATACAGGGTAGTCCTTGATTTACGACCGCAGTTTTTTTTAAAAAAAAATTTATATGCCGCCCTTCTCCGGAGACTCAGGGCGGCTTACAATGTGTTAAGCAATGGCCTTCATCCTTTTTGTATATTTATACAAAGTCAACTTATTGCCCCCACAAACTGGGTCCTCATTTTACCTACCTTAGAAAGGATGGAAGGCTGAGTCAACCTTTTTTTTATTATTTTAATTTGATTTAAATGCCGCCCTTCTCCGGAGACTCAGGGCGGCTTACAATGCGCTAAGCAATAGCCTTCATCCTTTTGTATATTTTATACAAAGTCAGCTTATTGCCTCCACAATCTGGGTCCTCATTTTACCTACCTTAGAAAGGATGGAAGGCTGAGTCAACCTTGAGCCTGGCGAGATTCAAACTTACAGTAATTGTAGGCAGCTGGTATTAATAACAGGGTGCTTGTACTACCAAGGCTTCTATTCTATTCTATTCTATTCTATTCTATTCTATTCTATTCTATTCTATTCTATTCTATTCTATTCTATTCTATCCTATCCTATCCTATCCTATCCTATCCGTGTGTTTGTGTGTATAGTTTATATAGGTATAGGGATATGTATATGTATCATACATACATACATATCCTATACCTATATAAATTATACACACACATGCAGAAGTCTTCCACTGGGCGAAAACTTCTCTCACCAATAAAGGGGAGTATTTGTAGCTCAGGGTTGACATGAGGGGTCCTTGGTGGTCGCTGAGCTGGGTGGGTTTTGTGCAGACATTTCGTGACCCAACTAGGGAACATCATCAGTGCTAGAAGGGAGTGGGGTTGGTGGAGAGGAGGAGGAGGAGGAGGAGGACAAGGACGAGGACTACCCCTGTGGGGGCCTTGGTGCTCTTTGACCTGGGTGGTTTTCTTTCAGGATATTGATGATATTATCTAGCTGGGTCATGAAACGTTTGCAAGAAATCCTCCTCTTCCTCCTCCTCCTCTACTCCACACTTCATCCTAGCATTGATGATATTCCCTAGCTGGGTCATGAAACATTTGCAAGGAAACCACCCACCTCAGAGAGCCCCGGGGACGCCTCCAACGCTGCTCTGCTCCCTCTTTGCAACGCCTCATAACCTGATTGTAACATCTCCCTTCTCAAGGACAAGGAGATCACCGAAATCCTCGCCAACGCTGGGAAGATCATCACCCTCACTATCGTCCCGGCTGTGATCTACGAGCACATGATTAAAAAGTACGTCTCCGAGGCCTGAACAAGAGAGTCTTGGGGGAATTCTAGTTTAGTTTGCACCCTGCACCCTCCCAGTCGGTGCCTAGTTCCAGATCAAAACAAGCTTCCGATGTCATAAACTCGAGCTGAAGTTTATTTATTAGGGCATCGGCGAAAAACCAAAATTTAATTGGCCAAAGGAAAAAGTTGGGGGATGGATGTGAACAGCAGACCAGGGTTTACACAATCTCTAGGTAGTCCTCGCTTTACGACCATAATTGAGCTTTGAATTATAGGTCGTTAAGTGAGTCACCATGAGACCGTGAGATGGTGTTTTTTTTGGGTGGCAGTTGGTCAGTGAAGGCAATGGGCATAAAGCGAACCCGGTCGTTGTTAAAGGAATGCTACGGTTGTTAAGTGAATATATTGTCCACAATGGTGTGTTTGTTTTTTTTTTGCTGGAAACCAGAATTAAACAATGGTTTCTGGCAAAAGAAAAACATTGCAAATCATGGCCACGTGATGCTGGAAATGGATGTACGTATGGGTCGGTTGCTGAGCACCGAAATATACATTCACATGACAGTGGAGGGACGACGACAGATGTCAGAACTTTGGAATCATGTCGTAAGTCATCCTGGGGAAGTACGTCATAACTTTGAAAGTTCACTAAGTGACCGTTCGTAAATTGAGGATTACCTGTACAGCTGTGTCTCCCAAAAGGCATCAAACTGGCTGAACAGCCCTGTGGATAAATACAGCGAGTCCTCGACTTACGACCACAATGGAGCCCCAAATATCTGTTGTTAAGTGAGACATTGCTTAGGTGAATTTCCCCCCATTTTACGCCCTTTCTTGCCACAGTGAACCAGGGACATGGCGACCGTCATAAATACAACTCAGTTGCCAAGTGTCTGAATTTTGATATGTGACTGTGGGGAGGCTGCAATGGTCGTAAGTGTGAAAAATGGTCATAAGTTTGGGGTTTTTTTTGCTTTTGACAAGCAAAGTCAATGAGGGAAACTGGATTACCTCATGATTCATTTAACAATGAGAGTGATTCGCTTAACAACTGTGGCACAAAAGGTTGTAAAAGCGTGCACGACTCACTTAACAACTGTCTTGCTTAACAACTGACTTACGACCACCCACGTGGTCGTAAGTCAAGGACTGGCCTGTATTACTGGAAGAGGAAAAAGCAGTTGTGATGCTTTTTTTTTACACCAACCCCAGTGGATGCAGGTAGTCCTCAACTTACGACCACAATTGAACCCAAATTTTTTGTTGCAAAGTGAGACATTTTGTTAAGTGAATTTTGCCACATTTTACAACCTTTTGTGCCACAGTTGTTAAGTGAATCATGGCAGTTATTAAGTCCGGAACATGGTCGTTAAGCGAAACTGGCTTCCTCATTGACTTGGCTTGTCGGAAGGTCGCAAAAGAGGATTGCATGACCCCCGGGATTCTGTAACCGTCATAAATACGAGTCAGTTACCGAGGGTCTGAATTTTGATCACGGGACCATCGGGATGCTGCAACGGTTGCAGGTGTGAAACATGGTCATAAGTCACTTTTTTCAGTGCCGCTGTAACTCTGAACGGTCACTAAATGAACTGTCGTAAGTCGAGGAGTACCTGCATTTTTTAAATTGAGTCTGATTTTTGTCTCTTTGCTTCTCTTTTGTAAGGCTTTCCAGCGGACTAGTGAAGTCATCCATGGATCATTCAGTCCCCGATATATAATTTTTTTCTCCTCCTTCGTTCTATCTCCGACGTGAGTTGCACGACTGTCTGGGACTTCCCTGGAATTTTCTGGAATTATTCTAGCAAGAGGAGGGAAAAAGATGGACAACTATATTGCTATAATCTTTTGACATGCATTCAAGTTTCTAGGCCTCAGTAATCAATAAAGTAATAGTAATCTGTTAGGGTTCCGACGGATGCTCTAATTAAATCACGAGCCTCGAGCCAAGTTTCAAAAGAAATTCAGTTATTTATTAGGAGCTTCATGTCTGCACGTTCCAGGTGAAGCCAACTCTGACCCCCACGTAATTTACACCCCAATCATGACCCTCTTTCCCCCCCTCCCCCCAGGGTGTGTCATCAATCACATTCGCCAACAGAGCAATTTTGCGGATGTAGAGATCACTCCCTCCGGCCGCTGTGGGTAACCCTGGGAGACAGCCTTGAGAGAGATATGTCTGGAATGCGCTTCTGTTTTTGGCTGCTGTGCTGCTTCGTCGGTTTCCCATCCCCCTTGCCTATGGCAACTCAAGAGCAGGCCAGGGATGCTTTGCAAGTTGACATAATCTTACTGTTAACGTCTGGCCCACCAGAAAAAGTTTTTCAATCTTGTGGCTATTGTTTCGGCAGTAGGAAGGGAAACAGTCAGTGTTATAGCTCAGCTATGATTTCTGAGAAAATTCCATTTTTTTCAGTGGCTGCTGCTGGAACAGTCCAAGATGGTTTAGCCATATTCAATATTTCTTAAACTTGGCCACTTTAAGATGTGTGGACTTCAATTCCCAGAATTCCCCAGCCAGCCTGTTTTAAGAGGGGTGGACTTCAACTCCCAGAATTCCTGGCTGGGGAATTCTGGGAGTTGAAGTCCACAAGTCTTAAAAGGGGCCATGTTTGGAGACATGCTGGCTGGGGAATTCTGGGTGTTGAAGTCCACAAGTCTTCCAGTGGCCAAGATTGGACACCCCTGGCACAGATTTCCCTGCTCAAGCATGGGGTTGGACTAGAAAACCTCCAAAGTCCCTTCCAACTCTGTTATTCTGCATCCTACAGGTAGTCATCGACTTACGACCGCAATGGAGCCCAACATTTCTGTTGCTAAGCGAGATAGTTGAGTTTTGCCCCATTGTACCCCCTTTCTTGCCACTGTAGTTAAGTGAATCAACTGCAGTTGTTAAGTGAGTCACACGGTTGTTAAGTGAATCTGGCTTCTCCATTGACTTTGCTTATCACGAGGTTGCAAAAGGGGATCACATTAAAACCGTCATAAATATGAGTTCATTGCCAAGCATCTGAATTTTGATAATGTGACCACGGGGAATTCTACAATGGTCGTGAGTGTGGAAAAACGGCGTTAAATCACTTTATTTAGTGCTATTGTAACTTCAAATAGTCGCTAAATGGACAGTGGTATGTAAAGAATTATCTGTATTTTATTTTTGATTTTCTAGAAAGAAATTTCCCCCTTTTGAGTGCCCATAAAAATAAAGTCCTCTAGTGACCCAAACAATATATTTTTTTTTATTACAGCCACCAAACAGACAAAGGTTACAGGACGATGGGAATTAAACTCCAAGGGAGCGCATACAGTAGTTCAGTTCTGTATTTAAAAATATATAGATTTTTCTTCTTCTTCTTTCAAATATAGTCATACGTGGTAATTCCTGGCAGAGCTTTGGATAGCCTAACAAACGTACACACACACACATACACACATATCCACAAATACATCACACACGAGGCTGGTTTCCTAGCATACCAAACACATTTTCCCCACCAAATCCCCATTCCGCCCAGACGGGCTAATTCAACTGGTGCAGCGCCCCCTCCTCCCCCTCTGCCCAGCTGCGGAAGTTTGCAGCCAACCTCTTTGCCCATTTTCGAACCTGGCGCTCTTGGTTGCTCCCTCCAGACTCACCCCCCCGAGGGATGAGGAAGATTCGGGGGTCTTTGAGGAGGTTGCTTCCAATCCAAACTCGAGACGGAGAGGGTGAGTTGCCGGTTTGCAAAGTTGGCTGCCGAGACGGCTGCTTTAAAGAGCACCTGGCTGTCCTCGGGACCGACGGTTTGCAAAGTGATGGACGTAAAGCAAGCTTGTGGCCGGAGAGACTGTGCAAGCCTCACCCTAGAGGGTTAGGACAGATTCTGGGGTGGGTTGCCAGTTTGCAAAGTTGGCTGCCGACACAGCTGCTTTAAAGAGCACCTGGCTGTCCTCGGGACCAACAGTTTGCAAAGTGGCGGACGTAAAGCAAGTCAGTGGCCGGAGAGACTGTGCAGCCTCATCCCGGAGAGTTAGGAGAGATTCTGGGGTGGGTTGCCGGTTTGCAAAGTTGGCTGCTGACACGGCTGCTTTAAAGAGCACCTGGCTGTCCTCGGGACAAATGGTTTGCAAAGTGGCGGACATAAAGCAAGCTTGTGGCCGGAGAGACCATGCAAGCCTCACCCTAGAGGGTTAGGACAGATTCTGGGGTGGGTTGCCAGTTTGCAAAGTTGGCTGCTGACACGGCTGCTTTAAAGAGCACCTGGCTGTCCTCGGGACCAATAGTTTGCAAAGTGGCGGACGTAAAGCAAGTCCGTGGCCGGAGAGACTGTGCAAGCCTCACCCCAGAGGGTTAGGAGAGATTCTGGGGTGGGTTGCCAGTTTGCAAAGTTGGCTGCCGACACGGCTGCTTTAAAGAGCACCTGGCTGTCCTCGGGACCAATAGTTTGCAAAGGAGAGATTCTGGGGTCTTTGAGGAGGTTGCTTCCGATCCAAACTCGAGGCGGTGAGGATGGGTCGTCGGTTTTCAAAGTTGGCTGCCGACGTGGCTGCTTTAAAGAGCACCTGGGACCGGCTGTCCTCGGGACAAACGGTTTGCAAAGTGGCGGACGTAACGCAAGTCTGTGGCAGGCAAGGCCATTCTGGAACACCGAGGAGGGCACCCCTCGAGTCTTAACAGCCACGGAAGACAAGTCAACTTTGGAAATAGAGCCCCAAATGTTGCAGAAGGAGGCGTTGCTTATGACTTAGTGTCTCTAATAACCCCCCCTGCGGCCCCCCCTCCCATGTGCCGGACGATCTTGAAAAAGTTGGGTCATTTGAAACGGGTCCTCTTGCTTTCAAATCATTGCAAATAATTCAGATTTTCTGTGCCCACTGGCAGCCAAGATTTATTATGCTGCTGAAAACAAGGGCATCATCTCCAGGGCATATCAGTGACAAGAGGGGTTCCCCAGATTTTCCTATCTGGGGACCCCTGAGCCTGGGGTTGTGTTTGCCCTGCCAGAGGTCATCAAGCAGTGCCATTTGGCCAAACTCAAGGACAGAAGATCCTTCTCCATCTTTGCTTATGTCCCACTTCATTTCTCCTGCTCTTCACCCCCTACCAGAAAATTCTTGGCTTATCCCCCTTCCCTCCCTTCCTCCCTCTCTTTCTCCCTCTCTCTCTCTCTCCCTCCCTCTCTCCCTCCCTCCCTCTCTCTCCCTCCCTCTCTCTCTCCATCCCTCCCTCTCTCTCTCCCTCCCTCTCTCTCTCCATCCCTCCCTCTCTCTCTCCCTCCCTCCCTCTCTCTCTCCCTCTCTCTCTCTCCCCCCCCTCTCTCTCTCCCTCCCTCTCTCTCTCTCTTTTTCCCTCTCTCTCTCCCTCTCTCTCTCCCTCCCTCCCTCTCTCCCTCCCTCTCTCCCTCCCTCCCTCGCTCTCTCTCTCTCCCTCTCTCTCTCCATCCCATTTCAGTTCTTCAGGAAAGATCTTGCACAGTGACAAGACTCTGGGGTGGAAAAGTTTCCTATTTCAGGGGCTTCACTTCTTCACAGAATTGGAAGGGACCCTGGAGGTCTTCTAGTCCAACCCCCTGCTCAGGCAGGAAACCTTATACCATTCCAGACATAGGGTTGTCCAACCTCTTCTTAAAAACTTCCAGTGTTAAAGCATTCACAACTTCTGGAGGCAAGTTGTTCCACTGATTAATTGTTCTGTTAGGACAGTGTTTCTCAACCTTCTTAGCTTGAAGATGGGTGGACTTCAACTCCCAGAATCCCCCAGCCAGCAGCGCTGGCTGGGGGATTCTGGGAGTTGAAGTCCACCCATCTTCAAGCTACCAAGGTTGAGAAACACTGTGTTAGGACATTTCTAGAACTGTATAAAATATATAATATTTTATATTATATAATAATATAATATAATAATATAATATAATATAATATAATATAATATAATATAATATAATATAATATAATATAATTAATATAATATATATAAATATATAATATTTTATACAGAATGATATAAAAATAGAATTCTGCTATAGAATAGAGAATAATATAAGATCTTGAGACTTTAGAAAGAGTGCAGAGAAGAGCAACAAAGATGATTAAAATACCGGAGGCTAAAACATACAAAGAACAGTTGCAGGAATTGGGTATAATCTAGTGAAAAGAAGGATTTAGGGGTGACATGGTAGCATGTTCCAATATTTGAGGGGCTGCCCCGAAGAAGAGGGGGTCAATCTATTCTCCAAAGCCCCTGAAGGCAGGACAAGGAGTAATGGATGGAAACTCATCAAGGAGAGAAGCAACCTAGAACTAAGGAGAAATTTTCTGACAGTGAGGACAATTAACCAGTGGAACTGCTTGCCACCAGAAGTTGTGGGTGCTCCATCACGGGAGGTTTTTAAGAAGAGATTAGACAACCATTTGTTGGAAATTGTACAGGGTTTCATGCTTGAGCAGGGGGGTTGGACTAGAAGACCTCCAAGGTCCCTTCCAAATCTGTTATTCTGTTATAGGTTGATTCTCTCCTTGATTAGCTTCCATCCATTGGGGCTGCTCCAAACCAGGATGAGGATTGGGCTGATGGGAGAATGCAGCTTCTGGATTGTCCTGGAGAGAGAAGGCTAGATATGCTCTCTCCTTAAGCAAGGATTAGCACCAGTATCCTAGCTTAGGTTAACCTGGCTTGTTTGGGATCAGACGGAAGACCGGCGTTTTTGAACCAAGGTTGAGCGCTCAACATAACGTCATCTCCACCATGTTCAATGTTCTCCAGGGTGAAGATGCTGCAAATGGCATCTCAGTGGAGTCCACGCACTCCACCTCTGTTCAAAATCATGTGAAGTATTAGTACCCGCTTTGTAAAGGCTTAGTAAAGCCACACCTGGAATCCTGCAACCAATTTTGGTCCCCACATTACAAAAAAGATGTTGGGACTTTGGAAAAAGTGCAGAGAAGAGCAAATAAGATGATTAAAGGCCTGGAGGTTAAAACAGTTTCAGGATTTGGGCATGGCTAGTCTAACAAAGAGAAGGACTAGGGGGGACATGACAGCAGTCTTCCAATATCTCAGGGGCTGCCCCAAAGAAGAGGGGGTCAACCTATTCTCCAAAGCACTGGAGGGTAGGACAAGAAGCAATGGGTGGAAACTCATCAAAGAGAGAAGCAACTTGGAATTAAAGAGAAATTTCCCAACAGGGAGAGCAATTAACCAGTGGAACAACTTGCCACCAGAAGTTCTGGGTGCTCCATCACTGGAGGTTTTTAAGAAGAGACGGGACAGTCACTTGTCTGAAATGGCATAGGGTCTCGTGCTTAAGCAGGGGGTTGGACTAGAAGACCTCCAAGGCCCCTTCCAGCTCTCTTCTGATTGATTAAAAATCAGGACGGCCTTTTAAGTTAAAGTTCCTGGAGGCGTTACTCAGCCCAACAAACCGAGGAGTAAGCTGTAAGCAGAATGATGCGGATCCAGGCCAGAATGAGGGAATTTTCTGCTGAACGAAAAATAATTCTGTGTACAGGTAACTCCTCAACTTACGACCACAACGGGACGCAAAATTCCCCATGCTGAACAAGGCAGTTGTTAAGTGAGCGGCGTCCGGGGTTTATCGCGCCTGTTAAGCGATTCCTTGCCATTGTGAAGCGAATCACACGGTTGTTAAGCGAATCCAGCTTTCTCCCATCGATTTTGCTTGTCGGATGCTGTCTGATCCCTCAACCCGTCATAAATGTGAGCCAGTTGCCAAGCTGACGGATTTTGATCATTAAGCCACGGGGAGCCACACAAGTCGTAAGTGTGAAAAAACGGTCGTAAGTCACTTTTCCCAGTGCTGTTGGAATGGTCACTAAGTGAACTGTTGCAAGCTGAGGACTCCCTGTAACAGGGTTGGAAGGGTCCTCAGAGGTCTTCTAGTCCAACCCCCTGCTTAAGAAGGAAACCTTATACCGGGACAGTCCAATCCTGTCCCCTTTTAAGATCACTGTAACAATTGCAGTACTGGACAGGTACTCCTCCACTTATAACCATTCGCTTAGTGCCCATTTGAAGTTACAATGGCGTTGGAAAAAATGGACTTATGGCCGTTTATTGGTTGTGCAATCTTTTTCTTGAAAACCTCCAGGGATGCAGCACCAGGGGTGAAATGCTCCCGGTTCGGACCGGATCGCCCGATCCGGTAGCGATGGCGGCAGGTAGTTCGGAGAACCGGTAGCAAAAATCCCTGCGCCCCCCCCCACCATACCCAGCTGAGCCGCACAATCATCAGAGGCTTTTTTTTTTTTTACTTTTAAAAGCATTTTTTCTACAACCGATGAAAAAAAGCTTTTAAAAGTTTTTTAAAAAAAGCCTCTGATGATCGCGCGGCTCAGCTGGGATCGTCAGAGGCTTTTCAAAGCATTTTTTTCTTGGCCGAAGAGGTGGTAAAAAAAATGCTTTGAAAAGTCTCTGATGATCCCAGCTGAGTTGCCTGATCGGCAGAGAGGCTTTTCAAAGCATTAGAAAAAATGCTTTGAAAAGTTAAAAAAAAAAAAAAAGTTGGCCACGCCCATCCAGTCACATTACCCCCCCTCCACCAAGCCACGCCCACAGAACCGGTAGTAACAGATTTTACATTTCACCCCTGTGCAGCACCCACAACCTGTCCCCCCCCCGCGCCCCATTTTGGGCCTAGTAGGCCTCCCTGCATTCTCCTGGGAGCAAAAAAGGGGTGCGGGGGGGGCGCTGCACCCCCCCCTGCCCTGTTTTGGGCTTAATAGGCCTCCCTGCACTTACCTGGGTGCCAAAACGGGGTGCGCGGGGACTTCTGGAAGGGGTGGGGAGGGTGGAGGGAAGGGAGGGGGGGAGGGCCAGCCAGCAATTTAACAACTTAACAACAAATTTAACAATTTGTTAACAATTTAACAACAAAAACCCACTTTTTCCAGCAAGCCGGGCTTGGTTAGGAAGAAATTTTTAAATTTTTTAAATGTTTTAATTGGTTTGTGGTTTTTTTAAATTTTTGGGCCAAATTTATATATATTTTAATTGTTTTTAATATTTGTATTTCATGTTTTTAATTCTGGCTGCGCACCGCCCTGAGTCCTCAGGGAGAAGGGCAGTATATAAATTGAAAAATAAAATAAAATAAAAATGAAATGAAACTGGTTCGGCCGAACCGGTTGCGACCCAGTGGTGGGATTCAAGTAATTTAACAACCGGTTCTCTGCCCTAATGGTTTTTTCCAACAACTAGTGTGCCAAACTGCTCAGAAAGTTAACAACCGGTTCTCCCGAAGTGGTGAGAACCTCCTGAGGTCATGTAGATCCCGTTTTGCGACCTTCTGACCAGCAAAGCTAACGGGAAAGACAAGATTCACTTTGTGACCGTGTGACTAATTTAACAACTGCAGTACTCACTTAACAACGGTGGCAAGCAAGGGGGTAGAATGGGTCTTAACAACGGTCTCGTTCAGCAAGATAAATTTTGGACTCAGTTGTGGTCGTAAATCCAGCACTACCTGTAGGAGGTTTTTTTTACCTGGAGCAGGGGGCTGGACTAGAAGACCTCCGAGGTTCCCTTCCAGCCCTAGGATTCTATTTTTTTATGTTTTAGAGCATTTTCACGTGGAATCTGCACACCCCTTAAAGAATGTCCCAGATCTGTGGGTCTCCCCAAAGCTGTGGGGAGAGATCTTTTGAATTGCTTTATACCAGGGGTGAAATGCTCCCGGTTCGGACCGGATCGCCCGATCCGGTAGCAATGGTGGCGGGTGGTTCGGAAAACCAGTAGCAAAAATCCCTGCCCCCGCCCCCATGCCCAGCTGAGCCGTGCGATCATCAGAGGCTTTTTTTTTTTTTACTTTTAAAAGCATTTTTTTCTAACACTTCTTCGGCCGTAAGAGGTTGTAGAAAAAATGCTTTTAAAAGTAAAAAAAAAAAAAAAGCCTCTGATGATTGTGCGGCTCAGCTGGGATCGTCAGAGGCTTTTAAAAGCATTTTTTCTACCACCTTTAGAGGTTGTAAAAAAAATGCTTTTAAAAGCCTCTGACGATCCCAGCTGAGTTGCCTGATAATCAGAGGCTTTTTGTTTTCTTTTAAAAGCAAAAAAAAAAATGCTTTTAAAAGAGAACAAAAGCCTCTGACGATCAGGCAACTCAGCTGGGATCGTCGGAGGCTTTTAAAAGCACTTTTTAAAAGAAAAAATGCTTTGAAAAGAAAAAAAAATTGACCACGCCCACCCAGTCACATTACCCCCCACCAAGCCACGCCCACAGAACCGGTAGTAACAAATTTTACATTTCGCCATTGCTTTATACCTGATAAAACCAGAGACGATGGGCTTAATGGAAAAAGATTTGGAAAAAAAAATTGGGGGGGGGGAACTTTGATGCTTTGACGGCAGATTACTTTATGCTGAAAAATGGAACGACATTTCGACCTTGAGAATGGACGAAGGGCTGCAAAAATGGATGGAAAAATTAGCAGGGATGGATAAATTGACTGCTTTGGTCAAGGGAGGAAACCCACCCACTATACACACAAATATCTTTGTTTCTACCTGGAAACCGCTTCTGGACTTTGTGCTCGAGGTAGGGGGAAAAAAATGCAACTTTGATTTCGGGCTTTTCTAATCAGATAGACACGGAGTTAGGGAAATGGCTAGTTTAAACTACTGTGTAAAAATAAAAAGCTGTGGTTTGATGCAGGGGTGAAAACTACTTAACTGCCCTGCTGGTTCGGAAGTCCACGCGCCTGGACCCTCTGGGCATGTGCAGAGGGTAAAAAACAGGTCACTTCCTGGTTAAAACCAGGAAGTAACAACGTCCGGGCGGGTGGGCGGAGCTACCAGTTCTCCGAACCACCTGCTGCCGCTGCTACCGATTCGGCCGAACCGGTCTGAACCGGTAGCATTTCACCCCTGGTTTGATGTTATTATCTTATTCTAGGGCAGGGGTGTTGAACTCGATTTCATTGAGGGCCGCATCATGGTTGTGTTTGACCTTGGGGGCGTGGGGGCGTGGCTGGGTTAGGCATGGCCAGGGTGGGCGTGGCCATCTTGCCATCACTCCTGTCGGGGGGGGGGGCATCTGTGGTGGCCAAGAGCTAAGGCAGGACTTCAGGACCTCAGACCCTCCCTCACTGTCATTATAATCTCCTTCCTTCCTTCTTCCCTCTTCATTCTCCTTTCTTCCCCCTTCCCCTCTTTTCTTATTTTTCCTTCCTTGCTCTCTTCCCATCTTCCCTTCTTTTTCTTTTTCTTTCCTCTTTCCCTTCTTTCCTCCCTTACTCTCATTATAATCTCCTTCCTTCCTTCCTTCCTTCCTTCCTTCCTTCCTTCTTCCCTCTTCATTCTCCTTTCTTCTCCCTTCCCCTTTTCTTATTTTTCCTTCCTTGCTCTCTTCCCATCTTCCCTTTTTTCTTTTTCTTTCCTCTTTCCCTTCTTTCCTCCCTTACTCTCATTATAATCTCCTTCCTTCCTTCCTTCCTTCCTTCCTTCCTTCCTTCCTTCCTTCTTCCCTCTTCCTTCTCCTTTCTTCTCCCTTCCTCTTTTCTTATTTTTCCTTCCTTGCTCTCTTCCCATCTTCCCTTTTTTCTTTTTCTTTCCTCTTTCCCTTCTTTCCTCCCTCACTCTCATTATAATCTCCTTCCTTCCTTCCTTCCGTTCCTTCTTCCTTTTCCTTTCTTCTCCCTTCCCCTCTTTCTTCTTTTTCCTTCCTTGCTCCCTTCCCATCTTCCCTTCTTTTTCTCTATCTTTCCTCTTTCCCTTTCTCCTTCTTGCATGCTCAAATGCAAAAGGGGAAACATTTCTCCTTCTGTTTTGGTTTTTAACAGAATTACAGAGTTGGAAGGGACCTTGGAGGTCTTCTAGTCCAACCCCCTGCTTAAATGGGAGATCTGAGGTCATTTAATTTGTTTTGCTAGCCCCCTGCCAGTGAAAATGGAACTGGGGGGGAGCACGCAGCCCTCCACTGCGGGCCGATTCTTTGCTGTTTCCAGGGTGGGGCCTCAGGTCAGATCTAAGCCCCCCGTGGGCCAGATCCAAAACTCACTGAATGAATTTTTTTCACTTAGCAACATGAATCCTGGGCTCCATTGTGGTCGTAAGTCGAGGACTACCTGTATGAATCCGGGTGCCAATTTTGATCACGGGGCCAGGGGACGCTAAAGCAATTGTAAGCATGAAAAATGGACATCAGTTAATTTTACGGCACCGTCGTAACTTTGAACGGTCACTAAACAAATGGTTGTAAGTCGAGGACTACCTGCATTTACGGAAGATGACCGAGTCTAGTAAATTTAGCAGTATCATGTGCTGAAATCAATGCAAACTGTTGTGTGGGATTATCATCCCGCTGTCTGCATATGCAGAGAAATGGATCAATACAATGACCATGTTTTGCAGGTTGTGTGGACACAACCACAGTGCAGGGGTGAAATGCTCCCGGTTCAGACCGGATCACCCGATCCGGTAGCGATGGCGGTGGGTGGTTGGGAGAACCGGTAGCAAAAATCCCTGCCCCCCCCGCCCCCATGCCCAGCTGAGCCACACAATCATCAGAGTTTTTTTTTTTACTTTTAAAAGCATTTTTTCTACAACCTCTTTGGCCGAAAAAATGCTTTTAAAAGTTAAAAAAAAAAAGCCTCTGATGATCGTGTGGCTCATCTGGGATCATCAAAGGCTTTTAAAAGAAAAAAAACCCTTTTTTTCTTTTAAATGCCTCTGACAATCCCAGCTGAGTTGCCTGATCGGCAGAGGCTTTTTTTCTTTTAAATGCCTCTTAACGATCAGGCAACTCAGCTGGGATCGTCAGAGGCATTTAAAAGAAAAAAAAGCCTCTGCCGATCAGGCAACTCAGCTGGGATCGTCAGAGGCATTTAAAAGAAAAAAAGCCTCTGCAGATCAGGCAACTGAGCTGGGATCGTCAGAGGCATTTAAAAGAAAAAAAGCCTCTGCCGATCAGGCAACTCAGCTGGGCTCGTCAGAGCCTTTTGAAAGCATTTTTTCGCCGAAGAGGTTGTAGAAAAAATGGTTTTAAAAGTAAAAAAAAAAAAAATTGGCCACGCCCACCCCGTCACATTACCCACCCACCACACCAAGCCACGCCCACAGAACCGGTAGTCACAAATTTTAGATTTCACCACTGCCACAGTGTCATCTGGGAAAGATCTGAACGGTTGTGTAGAAAGATAGCCAGGCATTAAACAATCTCCGCAATTACCTTTTTCTGGAGCAGAACAAGTGGTAAAAATTCATCACTTTCGCTCTTTCCAGGATACCTGGGAGCGGATGTGACTCTTCTCATCCCATCAAAACATTCTCTGTATAAATGAGTGGACTAACTTTTATTCTTGGGCGTAAACCCCCCCAGACAATTTGATCCCTCGGCAGAAATTTCCCTAACAGAAATTAGCCTCACACGTGGGGCCAAGCCAAGCTTGGCTTCCTCCGTGCAAACTCACGCACACCACACAAACAAGCTCGCCGTATAAGAGTTTAGTGTGATGAGTGAAGCTTGTCATTATGTGCCTTGCTCCCAGCGAAAGGGATCTTAAGAGAGTTCGCGTTCTCTCACAAGAAGGCGTTCTTGTGAGAGAAGCCATTTTGCTTTTGCTCACGGACGGCTGTAAATAGAGGACTTTTGCTAGCTTGGATGAAATGGCAGCGACAGGATTTAAGACAGACAGTGTGATATTTGTTTTACCCATTTCCCGCCCCTCCCCCCTCCCCACTTCAAACGGATGTGGAGTTTAATCCCTACCTAGTCAGTTTCTCTACTCCCTTGATCGTTTGTTCTACACGTTACAAGCAAACAATGGAAATCCAAAGGAGGCACATTTTCCTAGGCCAGTACTACGATAACGGTCCATGTCCAGGCCTTGATCTACTGAAGGGTTGCATCAACATTCTTGCCTACCGGATGGGCAGAAGTCGCAACCAGTGTGGGGGCACACAGTACGCTGGAGCCTGCTCCATAGTTAGCCTCTCCAGTTTTACAAAGACAGGGTTAGCATCGCTGAGGAGAGCAGCCCACCACTGGAACCCACTCCCGCCGATCAACCAGGACAGCAGCGTTCAAGTTTGCCAAAAGTGAACATAGTGCAAAGCTAAACAACAACAAACTTAAGGGCTTCTTTGACCCTCCCCTCCCCCCCCAGGAGGGGACGGCAGGTTGCTCCACGTGAGGTATATCTCTGCCTTCTCTTGATCTTCGTTCCCGGGAGCATTTTCCGAAACGCGGAGAGCAGAGCATGCTCAGAGCAAACGGTTCAGAAAGTCTCACGAATGTGACGGGGGCAAGCGACGCATCCGCAGGCACCCTTGCACGCCGCGCTCATGATTCGACACATTTCACAACATTCTTGGAGGTGACGGGAATGACACACGAGTCCTCTTGCACAAACATTTCTCAAGAGGAGGGCTGGCGTCAACGGGGCATGGGGAACCCCTGACTACATTTCCTCTCGCGTGTGTTGCTCCGATGTTGCGTTCCCAGGTATCCCTCGAAAATGGTGCAGCATCGTGTTGCAACGTGTATCTGCAGGAAGGTACCTCCTCTGAGGCAAGGTTCGCCAAAGGGTTAGCCTCGGAAGAGGCGACGTGATAGTAGACAATCTCTGAACAAAGTGCTGAGTGTGCTTTTCCCCCCCTTTCTCCTACGGTACGTCAAGTAGCTCTAGTAGACGGAGGACTGGGGGAAGAGTGAAATCCGAACAGTGGACGTGATGTGGAGGCTGGCCTACAGTTTGCATTACAAAACGGCAGATCTTCGTAGGAAGGGTCATTCTAATTTTATGCAAAATACAAAGGTGATTGGGTGTGTACTCTTTTCACTAGAAACACAAGGGTAGTTTGACTAAGGACAGTATTTGTATCAAAAGGGCAGGTGATGGATATGGAACAAGCTTATAAATGTAGTGATTCACAAACCCTGTGTCTATTATTGAACTGGGGTCAACTAGAAAGTATTGGGATTCGTGTTATTCTAGCAAGCCTGCCCCCCGCCCCTAAATATCCAGGTCAAAGATTTGGGGTCCTGCAAGACTTCCGCACCATCTTAGATACCATTATACAAAGAGAATATGTGTGGCTCAGGGTGTCACCAGAGTGTCCTTGGTGGTCTTTTGAGCTTGGTGGTTTCCTTGGAGGCGTTTCATGACTCCAACAGGTAACATGATCAGAAGAGAGTGGGGTTTGCGGGGAGAAGGAGGAGGAAGAGGAGGATGTTTCATGATCCGGTAACTTCATTAGTGCTGGAAGGTTTGTGAAGAGGAGGACTGTGTGTGTGTGGGGGGTCCTTGGTGTTCTCTGAGCTTGGTTGTTTTCTTGCAGACGTTTGATGAACCCAACTCGGTAACATCATCCGTGCTAGAAGGGAGTGGGGTTTGTTCTCTATTGTATCTCTTTTAGATCGGCGATCCCCAACCTTTCTGGATTCCCCAGACTGGCAGTGGCGACGGCGGTTGTGGTGAGGACAGACAGGGGATGGTTTTGTGTGCGTGCTCGCCGCTTTCACAAATGGAGCTTCACACGTTTGCGCACTCGCCCATTGCTTGGGCAGCCCAGTTCACAACGAGCTACAGACTGGGTCCAGACTGTGGGCCAGGGATTAGGGATCTCTGTCTTAGATAACAAGAAACGAGGGAAAGAAGCCACCAGTTTGCAAAGAGGCAGAAGATGAAGTCAGGCCTCTGGAAATTTGTGGGTGGGTAGAAAAGGGAACCAGTGGAATTTGGGGAGCTGCTGTCGCAAACATTTTTTCAACATGGCCTCTGCCTCCTCTCTGCAAATCAGACACCGTCCTTCTTCTACTGCACTGTTTTTCAAAGTTGGCAACTGGAAGATGGGTGGACTTCAACTCCCAGAATTCCCCAGTTAGCCATGCTGCAAGACAGGTTCCTGTAGGGTGAAGAACAGAGATGGACCTGGACTTAAAGCAGGATGGGAAATGGTTTAGGGAAGGTGAGGTAGACTCAGGGCTGGTTAGAGGATGAAACTTGAAAAAAAGCAGGAAAAAGAGAGAAGAGGGAGGCCGTGACAATGGAGTAACCTTTTCTGCATCACTCAAAAACATTCAGATATTAAGAGGAGGGAGAAGTGAGTCAGCCAATCGTGGAGAAAACGCGACACACGTTTCCTAGAGCAAAAACTGAGTTTTCAAGAGCAGCATCCCTGAAAGGAGACGGTTTCTCAGCAAGGAGAAGACGGTTTTTATCCTGTCCACGCTGCGCCAGGGTCACCACAGCGATGGCTTCTTCTCCCAAGCTATTTGCATAAATCAAGATCCAGCACATAAGGATGCCAGTTAAGTCGCCCGCCTGTGCGCTAAATAAATCAGGTAACAGGGAAAGAGAAATTCAAGTGTGCGTATACGGGATTTACAATCGTGGTCCCCTAAACCCTGCTGGCTCTGAGGGCAACAAAGCAGATGTGCGTGCACATGACAGAGCTGGTCGGGCGGGGAAGAAGGAAGAAGTTATGGCTGAGAGCAGGAGCTGTTTATGTTGGTGACCGACCGGCAGCTGATCTTCCGGATCGAGTGCAGGGCAACGGTACAACAGCCCCTTAGAAGAGAGCTGATGTTGTAAATGGGCTGCCCCTGCCTCCTCTGCGAACGGCACAGCCAGGCGACTGTAGGCACAGCTGGCACGACCACCGCCAAGAGATCCACGAGGAAGTGGCGGCTCCAGTAAGTTTTGGGCTCGACTAAGGCTTCTGCCTCTGTGGTGTCCTCTCCTGGCTCGGTTGCCTCATCTTCAGGGGTACAGACGATGCTCACGGATGGGCTGGCGCTGCACGGCTGATGCACAGCTGGGTTTTGCGAGGCCGGATGGCCATCAGGCTTCTCGGTGGGTTCTCCGGCATTGATCACGACAGCTGAGAAGGGTTCGGGGGCCGTCCTGTCCGTGGGATTCGAGCAGTTGGGGACACCACTCTCTAAGCTGGTGGGCTCAGTCACCTCCTCTATCTCAGAGGGCCACTCTGAGGTGGGACTGGCGACGCTGCCTGCTTGAGACTTCATGACTTTCTCCAAGATGGTGTCAAGATCTGGCTGGTAATGTCCAAAATCTGTCTGGATGGCTTGTTCCTGCATGCAGGTAGCTTGTACGGCGGCTTCCACGCTCTGCTGAGATCCCATCAGTTTCTCGTATGTGGAGCTGGTGGGCATCTGGGACCCCAAGGTGTAGGAGGTGTGCAGGGACGAGGCGTCGTCAGGGCCACACTCCACACCTGAGGACAGGAGGCTGCTGTGGTCCAGCAAATCTGTCCGGCTCAAGGAGTTCTCTGCAGCCACAAAGCCACTATCGGCTCCGTCGTCCACCGAGATGGTTTGAGAGCCGCCGATGTTCCTGTCCGTCGCTCCCTGGTCACTCAACTTGGTGTATGTGGAACTGCGGGTGAGCGAGCGTGCGGGGGACCCCCCGGCTGACTCGGCGTGCCCTTCCTCTTTGACCGTCCCGTTCTGTGCAACCTCCATGCTGTGCAGCAGTGTCTCCAGCTTCTTGTTCTGAATGTTGATGTCCACGAAGTACTTCTGGAGGCCTTTGTCTTTCTCGATCAGGTTATTCTTGACGGTGTCGATGACCTGCTTGAGCTGCTTAATCTCCTTCCGGGCTTCTTTGAGGGCCAGCTGAGCCTCCACTCGGTGACATTCCTCCTCAATCCAGTCTTCCTGCATCCTTGATAGTTGGGTCTTCAGGTCTTCAATCTCGCCATCCCTGTGGTGGACAGACAAGCAGATGGTCACAGGCTGATTACAATTACCATACTGGACGCCAAAGCACATTATTAGGGTTGGGTTAAATACTACATATAGAGCAGCGCTGATGTCTTTGCTTGTTTTCTGTAACCCCTCTCTGCACTTACTGGAGAGTATAACTCACACAGTGCTGAACAGAGCTTTTGGTAGGCAGAGGATAATATTTCAGAGACCCCATTTGATACACAGGTAGTCCTTAACTTACAACCACAGGGTGTCAACTCGCAAAGCATCTGTCAGCACTTCAAGCTGCATTTACTCTAGTGCTGACATAAGAAGGAGAAGCGGAGGCGTCTGGAAAGGGATGTTTGACTTTTCACCTACTTATTTTCCCTGGAGATAATATCCCCTAGGAGATGGGATGGGAGGGGGGAAATTCCTTTGAGCTGGAGCAGTAGATTAGGGGTAGAGTGACTTGGAAGATGGCCAATGAGTGCAGAGGAGTGGGGAAAGCAAAGGGAGGGTTTTGGGTCAGGAAGTCAGTGTTGGCTACGATGGAGTCGGAGTTAAAATGTCGTGCTTAATAAATGGGAGTTTTTCATCAAAGACTTTGTTTGAAGTGCAATTTATTTGAGACGACCTCGAAACCTGACAGAATCCCTGGCCTGCTCTCGAGTTGTCATAGGCAGGGGGGGATGGGGAAATGAACTTGGCAGCTGCAGCGAGGCAGCACGTCAATCAAAACAAAAGCACATTCCAGCCATATCTCTGTCAAGGCCGTCTCCGCGGTTACCCACAGTGGCTGGAGGGGAGTGATTTCCACAAACCAGGAAATTGCTTCGTTGGAGAATGACACACCTTGGGGGGAGAGGGGAAACAGGGTCAGAGCCGTAACGTAAATTAAGTGGGGTCAGAGTTGGCTTCACTTCGAACATGCTGATGTGACGCTCCTAATAAATAACTGGATTTCTTTTGATTCATGGCTCAAGGGGCTTTTGATTTAGTTAGGGCATCAGTGGGAACCCTGACACAGGGATTAACACCAGGCAACCAAAGAGAAAACAATATCCTAATCAAGGAACAACCAAAGGGAAAACCGTACCTCCCTGCCAACACTGGCAGGGAAAGCTACTGTATATAAACAGGAAGCAAACTCCACACTTACTCACACTGATGATGTTCCCTAGCTGGGTCATGAAACGTCTCCAAGAAAACAACCAAGCTCAGAAAGAACCAATGCCCCACAGTCGTCCTCCTCCTCCTCCTCTTCCTCCTCCTCTCCTATTTCCCCACTCTGCAAACCCAATTCCCAGATAGCCCTGATGAGCAAACTCCACACTTACTCCCGCTGATGAAGTTACCTAGTTGGGTCATGAAACGTCTGCAAGAAAACCACCAAGTTCAGAGAGCACTGAGGACCCCATAGTCCCCTTCCTCCTCCTCCTTGCAAACCCCACTCCCTTCTAGCACTGATGATGCTATATAGTTGGGTCATGAAACGTCAAGAAAACCACCAAGCTCAGAGAGCACCGAGGACCCCACAGTTCAACCTTGAGCTACAGAGATTCT